>NC_081358.1:83394746-83721792 GCF_030684315.1 Stegostoma tigrinum
TGCATGCCAATTGGCATACCAACGCACTGACTTCTAGTTTCAGATTCCGCTGCCATGCATGGACCTCAAGAGATCCGTCTCACAAAGTCTGACAGGTCATCAATTCTGTGCATTGACAGAATTGCACCACAGTGCCAATATACATTCTCATTTTTGGCTTCCTGAAATCTTTAAACCTGCTTGTTACCAATGGTCCAGCAATGGCAGGACTACTGGCATGCACATAGTTGGGTATAGTCATAAATCATGAAATTCAAACCAGATCATATGGGAAGCTTTACAACACAGTCCCAGAGCACTAGTGCTCATTCTTTTCAGAACAAATTTTGCAATAGTATTCTGGTGGTAAGTGAAAGTTCAGAACCTGATTTCTGGAGTATTTAGAACACTTGGCCCTTTACAGGGTAGAGCAATGCATTTGCAACTGGAAAATGTCTCACATGAACAAGAAAAATAGTCGTGCAATGGATGTGCAGTGATCACTAAGCTAATGAAATGAGGTTTAGCAACAATTTACATTGGAATCAGAGATAAAATGAGCAGGAGTAAGGAGGTGGGTTACCTGGCACAGTAATCCTAGCCACAGCGTTCATCCGGTTGAGTTTCTTATCAATGGTACCCCCCAGGATGTTGATAGTAGGGCATTCAGTGATGGTAGTACCATTGAATGTAAAGGGACAGAGGTTAGATTGTCTCTTATTGGTGATGGTCATAGCCTGGCAGTTGTGTAGCATGAATGTTCTCTTCTCAGCCCAAGCCTAGATATTGTCCTGATCTTGGTGCATTTGAACATTAACTGCTTCAGTATCTGAGGAGTGACAATTGATGGTGAACATCATGAATCATCAACAAACATTCCCACTTCTGATCTTATGATGGAGGGAAGGTCGTTGATAAAGCAGTTGAAGATGGTTGGGCTCAGAACACTACCCTGACAAACACTTGCAAAGATATCATGGAGCTGAGATGACTGACCTCCAACAACCACCACCACCAGGTGTGACTCCAACCAGCGGAGAGTTTGTCCTCTGATACCCACTGATTCTAGTTTTGCTTGGGCTGCTTGATGCCACACTCAGTTGATTGCAACCTCAAGGTCAAAGGCTATCACTCTCACCTCACTTTTGGAATTAAGATCTTATGTCCATGTTTGAATTAAGGCTGTAATGAGGTCAGGAGCTGAATGGCCTGGTGGAACCCAAACTGGGCATCACTGAGGATGTCACCAAGGATGTCATTACATCATATACTCATTTCTGATCTTATGGTGGAGGGAAGGTCTTTGATGAAGCAGCTGAAGATGACTGAAGTTATGGACACTACCCTGACGAAACCTGACGAAACATGTCCAAGAGCTGAGATGATTAACCTTCAACAACCATAGCCATCGTTCTTTGTGCCTGGTATGATTCCAACCAGTGGAGTTTTTCCTCTGGTTCTCATTAATTCTAATTCTGTGAAGTTCTGGTGATAGGTCACAGACCGGAAACCATAATTCCATTTGTCTCCAAATGCTGCCAGATACGTTGAGCATCTCCAGCATTTTCTGTTGTTTATAAAAATACGTGCTTTATTTCTCAGAGGGTTACTTGTTTTTGTCTGATACAATGACAGTATCCTACAAATAGCATTCCAGTACTTGTTTTTGTATCTTATTCAGTAGGTAATTGTTATTTTTCTTGTTCCATAAACTGGTTTTGACATTTTATAATGAAAACTGCACACCAGGAAGTATTGGAAAGCAGCAATCTGGGGTGTAAATACTGTCACAAACTGTAAGAATAAAATGCATGTATCTTATAAATGCATCTGACCCATTTTTTAAATTTTAGATTTGTGTAATTCACACTGTTTAATCTCATTTAGTTTTTCAATTTAGTGCTTGATATTTTCTGAGTTCTTTGTTGTTATTATATCAGATAATATGTGCTCCTTATCATTGATAAATATGCTATACAAAATTACTGATGTAACATGAGGCATTTAAGTTTATTCAGAAATAACTTTATTTTGATTGGCTATCTCTGTCCCTACCGCATCGTATTTCTACCAAAATCCTCATCCTGCATTCATCACTCCAAGCTTAATTTTTCCAATGCTATCTTTACTGACCTCCAAAGTGCCATTTTACCTAAGCTATAGTTTATCCCAAATGTACCCTTGCTCCTGTTCCACTTGAATAATTAGACATTTTACCCTACAGTCTAGTAATAACATCCCAGATTGCTCTGCCATACTACATCTACTTATATCTTCCTTGTCTCCTGTTTCCAATTTAGCTTCAACAATCTTACTGAATTGTTTAATCTGCTTTGTGTTCAGCCTGTCATTTCTGAAGTCCAACTTTAAAAGGTGCGATCAAAGTGCAATTTGTAGATGATTATTGTCATTTTACATGACCAACTTACTTAACCAAATTAAATTTCATAGCTGTAATGACTCTGTGAACAAAAAAAATCATAGAATCCCTGCAATGTGGAAATAGTGCATTTGGCCAATTGAGTCCACACTGATCCTCCAAACAGCATCCCACACTGACCCATCACCCTACCGTATCCCTGTAACCCTGCGTTTTTTGGCTGGTCCACCTACCCTGCACATTCCAGGACACTATGGGCAATTCAGAATGGCCAATTCATCTAACCTGCACATTTTTGGACTGTGGGAGGAAGATGGAATGCCCGGAGGAAACCATGCAGGTAGAGTGAGAATGTGCAAACTGCATAGAGCCAGTCACCTGAGGCTGGAATCAAACCAGGGACCCTGGCGCTGTGAGGCAGCAGTGTCAACCACTGAGCTACCATGCTGCCCTAGTGAGACAGTACCAAACCTGCAGAAACAGCAAAAGACTATATTCAGAATCTAATACAGAGAGAGAAATTCAGTAAGAAAGAAGATTGATATTTAACTCTATGACATGATGGCTGGTATTTTCTGTCCCTGTGCATTCAGCTATCATATTCTGACTTTTGAAAACGTATGTGAAAATCTACAGGTTGGAGAAATGTAGGAGCAGAAAATCCTGGTCACTCTACTACAAAATATTTTTTTCCAGTCTGAAGCCAGTCTAAAATATCCAAGTCTCCCTTAAATTAGTATGATTTAATTCATTCATTCATTTTCTTTTTGCCATGTTACTATATATACCAACCTGGCTTTTGTATCAAAATCTTCTTTAATAAATATATGCTTACTACATATTGTTCTGCATTTTGCTGGTCTTGAGTTTGAATTTGCCCCCTAGTGTACAATTTGTTGTTGCTGCTTCAGCTTGACTATGTTATGATCCCAATTGATGCTATTACTGGACAAGTCAGATCCCAGACTGAGTCTAGCTTGAAAAATGTTTTTTCTGTTATTCAGCAAGGTGGCCTTTTACTGAAACACAAACCAACAAAGCCGCAGATTTGTTATTAAATAGAAAAAAGTTTATGAAAGAACAAAATTAAAATGAAATAGAATAAACCAAGTTGTTTACGTATAACAAAATTGAAAGATTTTGAATCATACACCAAACATACAATCCCATCTTTTCCAACACCATTATGTTACAGAACACAAGCACAACAGTTTGCTTCTGGATCACAACTACAGTTTTTTTTTATTTAACTATTTCTTCCAAGTTCCAGTTTTTAGAGTTTGGTAGTTTCTTCCTTGATCAGTAACTCAATTAAGTTTTGACTTTCCTAACTTCGAATAACCCCTTTCAGGCTCTAAACAAACACTTCTAACTGGCAATTTTCAAATTAAAATTCCATACACTGAGGTAACCTATTTCCTAACCTTTCTGAATTATCTAATTTTTCCCGGAGATACTGTTTCATACATTTAACTTCAGCTAAGATTTCTGCAAACTGAAAACAAAAGCCTTCTAAGCGATGTTTTTTTTTAGAAAGTAGAAGCATAAAAGGAGAAAAAGTAGGCCATTTGAGCCTGCCCTGCCATTCAATATGATCATGGCCAATCATTCTACTCAGAACTCTGTGCTCACTCCATATCCTTTGATTCCTTTAGCACTATGAACTAAAACCATGTTCTTTTTGAAAACATTCAATGTTTTGGCTTCAACTGCTTTCTATGACAGGGAATTCCACAGGCTCACCAGTAAAGAAAATTTTCCTCTTAGTTCTAAATGCCCTACTCTATATCCTTAGATTGTGGCCTCTAGTTCTGGGTTTCCCAGTAATCAGGAATGGCCTTCCTGCATTTACCTTGTCTAGTCCTGTTTGAATTTTATAGATTTCTATGAGATCACTCCTCATTTTTCTAAACTCCAGTGAATATAGTTCTAGCCAATCCATTGTCTCCTGATAAATCAGTCCCGCTATCCTCGGAATCAGTCTGGTAAACCCTTGTTGTACTCTCTCTATACCTGAAACATCCTTCCTCAGATAAGGAGACTGAAACTTCATACAACATTCCAGGTGTGGTCTCACCAAGGCCGTTTATGGTTGCAGCAAGTCATCCCTGCTCCTATTCTTGAATCCTCTCACTATGAAGGCCAACATGCTGCTTGCGCTCTTCATCATCTGCTGCATCCGAGAGTTTATTTTCAGTGACTCACATACAAGGACACCTTGATGTCATTGCAGCTCCCCCATTCCCAATGTACCACCATTCAATGATCTTGGCTGTCCTCACAAAACCTGTATAGCAGTCTTTCAAAGACATTTGATGGATACCCACTAATGGTGAGTTGTTCCAGGAACAGCGAATGATAAGATGAGGCTGGAATTGGACATGACATTGTCATAGGGGCGGGGTAGGTACTTAATGTGGTCAATTTGGTAAGATATAGTGAGAAAACTTGCTGGACTTCATGGTGAAAGTCCTTTGAAAAACTGCAATGCATTTCAAATGGAGCCAAAAACCCTTGCAAGAATCAATAGAAACTAGTTGTCAACATGCAACAAACTAAATGGATTTCCTTGACCACACTGAAACTTGCAAGTCCTGTAGATCTTCGTACTTAGAGAAGATGATGGGAGCAAACCTAGCATAAGGTGAGGTGCAGACTCAATTCAGCTTCAAATTCAATAGGATGCTGTGTAATTATTCAGTTTGGGCCCAAAGCAGAAAAACTTTCTGCATGATGAGAACTTTGGGACTGAAGATATGTAAACAGTGAGTAGTTCCTTTCACAACTCCCCAAAATTATTGATATTAGTTATATTAATAATCTTGGGCAGGGAACAATTTCAGCATTTGCAGATGAAACTTGGAAGCATTGTACACTGTGAGGAGGAGAGTGTGGAACTCCAAAAGGACATTGACACATTTGTGGAGTGGACAGATAGGTAGCCGATGAGATCCAATGCAGAGAAGTGAGAGGTGATTCACTTTGATCAGAAAAACATTGACAGGCAACATCAAAAAGGGAGTAAAATTCCAAAGGGGTTGCAGGAGCAGAGGGACCTGGGAGTATACATGCAGAAATCTCTGTAGGTGGCAGTACAGATAGAGAGAGCAGTCAAAAAAGGATGCAATGTCCTTAGTTTTATTAATTGTGTGAGAGCAAGAAGGTGATGTTGAACTTGTATAACATATTTGTTAGACTTCAGCTGGAATATTGTGTAGAGATGTTGGTTCCACATAATAGGAAAGGTGTGATTTGCTTTCAAATGGGGTTGATAGGGTAGACATGGAGAAGCTGTTCTTACTTATATGAGTAACAAGAATGAGAAGGCATAGATTTAGAGTAATATGCAAAAGAAGCAAGGATATCGTGAGGGAAAAAAAAAGTATTTTCACACAGCAGGTATAGTGTATGGAAAGCTGGAAATGTGGTGGAGGGGGGATCAATTGTGAAGAGGCCTGTGCAACGGTATGGAGAAAATGCAGGAAATTGGTAATAGGTAAGGTTACTCATTTGAAGAGCCAGTGCAAGCATGATGTGTTGATTGTAAAAATTCCGTTATTCAGTGATTTAAAGCTTATCCACCAACTTCAAGGTCCAATCAAAGAGTGAGATGGAATGCTCCCGACTGCCTGGATGAACGTAACTCCAACAACATTCAAGAAACTTGAAACCGTCTAGGACCAAGCAAGCTGCTGATTGGCACAACATCCACAGGCATTCACTCCTCCTAATACCAATGCTCAGTCATGATAGTGTGAACCACCTTCAATATGCATTGCAGAAATTCTCCAAGGCTCCCCCAGACAGTACCTTCCAAACCCATGACTAATACCATCTACAAACAGCAGATATATGGCAAATGCCATTACCTGCAAGTGCCTGTCCAAAGTATGCAGCAACCTGATTTGGAAATATATCACCATTCCTTTGGTGTTTTTGTGTCAAAATCGTGCATTTTGCCAATTCTCCCTTAGAGCATGGTGCATCTAAAGGGAAGCAGTTCAAGAAGGCAATTCACCACCACCTTCTCAACTGCACTTAGGGATGGGTGCTAAATGCTGGCCGAGTCAACTACACTCATATCCAATGAATAAACAAAAACAACGTTCTGCAGCCCAAGTTCTCAAAGCATTTAAAGCGAATAGATAAGTACAACAGCTTTGTGGGAAGGTGAATGGAATGTTAGGCTATATTTAAAGCAGACTGAAACGCAAAATGAAAGTTTATGAGGCAGAGCATAAGTAGAATGACACCAATATTTACTTGATTAAATTAGAAGCCAAGATGGCAAAAAATACCCAGCTTGTATCCCTCCCCAATTACAGGAGATTGCAAGGAGATTTGGTTGAGGGTGTTTAAAATGTCGAGAGTTATTAATTCAGGACCAAATAAAGGACTAATTTCCCATAAAAAGAATAGCAGACATTTGGGACAGTCAACACTGTCCTCCTTAAAAAAAACTGTGGATGCTGGGATAGATTTTTGTGAGGTATGAAATGATACTGATCAAAAGCGTAAAGATAGTGTTGAGATGCTGATCAGCAATGATCAAATTAAATATCAGATAAGATTAAATGACCAAATAGTTTAGTCCTGTGTACTATATTACAGGTGAACAAAGTCCTCTCCAAATTAACTGTTCAATGGTAAATGTGACAATTGTCTTAGTTGATAAGTCAAAATATTCAGGATCTAACTGAATCAATGCTTATTACTGGATAAATTAAAAAATATTTCTGCTTAATTTGACATTACTTTGAGAACAAGAGTGGGCACAAAGGTGGCCAAATCCAGATCTTCCAATCACGATGGGGAAGGATTTATGAGGATTTGAACTACGGGAAGTTCTGCTTTAATGTGTGTTGCTATAACCCGATTGATGAATAGTGGATAACAACGTGTGAAGCTGGATGAATACAGCAGGCCAAGCAGCATCTCAGGAGCACAAAAGCTGACATTTTGGGCCTACACCCTTCATCAGAGAGCTCTTCTGATGAAGGGTCTAGGCCTGAAACGTCAGCTTTTGTGCTCCTGAGATGCTGCCTGGACTGCTGTGTTCATCCAGCTTCACACTTTGTTATCTCGGATTGTCCAGCATCTGCAGTTCCCATTATCTCTGATGAATAGTGGACACTGTTTGGATTATGCCAACTTTCTGCTCTACAGGGATAGCAATTTCCCTACAGCGCAATTTTCTATGTGATTTTCTATAGTGAGAGGTTGCATAAGAATGCAACTATCATGTTATAGCAGAACTGTCTGTACTTTGTATTTTTCCGTTATATGAGTGCTGCTGGATTAGTGGAAGAATGGAAAAGGAACAGTAGATGGCAGCATTTAACTTTAAAAGTTGGATTGATGACGCTAGGACAGTTACTGAACACACAATCAAACTGCAAACTTGAAATAGCTTTACCTGATTATTCTGTCCAGCACAAATCATCTAAGTCAATCACTTACAGCACATTGTGTAACCTACAGACATTAAAACTAACAAACAGCTGACAAAATATAAAGATGATTACAAAGTGTTTTAAATTTAATTCTGTAAGCATAGCGACAATGCTTTGTAATATTCCAAAAGACGTTTTCAAATTTGAAATGTTCATTATACCTGAAGGTGGTATGACAGTTGAAATGCTTCCTTTAATGCATAATGCATCTATTCATCTTGTGAGATACTTCACTCAATAAAGCTAAAGTCTGGATCACTTAAATTTCTTTAAAGTTGTGTTTGAAGTCAAACTTCAAGATTTCCCAATAGATTTGACTTACTGAGGCTCAATTTGAGATAAATAGAAACCACAAACTTTTGTGTAACTTTGGCCATTCATCATGATCATTCACCTTTAATGGCTGTCAAAATGAACTCTTAACATGTGGAATAAGACATTGCCGGTAATTTCACTGCTCTAACCTGGCTAAAAAAAAAACCCGAGTGGATCTGACACTTGTTATATACCCCACCTTAGGTTTGATAGGAAGGAGATGTTGTCATGTATAAAATGGGCAGCTGGTCCAGTATCCCTTTTCACAAAACAATAAAAGTTAAAAACCCCCTCTGACTTTTTTTAACAACTTCAATCCTGTAAGAGAAACACTCAAACAAGAGTTTGTACTCTCTCCAGAATGACTTACATTATCTGTTTGTAGAATCAAAGTTTCAACAAAATATAAATGAAGTCACTGTGGTATATTATTGAAATGATCTTACTTCTGATAATTTTGAAATGTAGCAAAACATATTTCTCTCTTTTGTTATCATTAAACACAGCAATTCAGAAACATGGTTTGGAATAGATTAACAGGGACAACTGATTATTATTAGAATAGATGGTGGTTTTCAGAAAATCACAGCCATGTTATAATGCAGAAGGAGGCCATTCAGTCCATTGTGTCTAGATCAGTTATCCGAATGAGCACCATGAACTGGTACCATTTTCTTGCCCTTTCCTCATACCATGCGCAATGTTTCCATTTAAATAATCATCTAATGTCTTTTCAAATGCATTAATTGAACATACCACTATCCAACCTCCGGCAGTGCATTCCAGACCCAAACTACTCGTTTTGTGAAAAAGATGTTTGTCACATCACTATTTTTTTCTTTACAAATGATTTTAAATTATGTCCTCTCATTCTTGACCCTTCTATAAGCAGGAAGGGTCACTTCCTACCTACTTTATTCAGATCTCTCATGGTTTTGCAAACTTCTATCAAATCTCCTCATAGTTGAAGCTTCTCATCCTGCGTTGTTCTTACAAATGTCATCCCTCTCTAAAGTATTCACATTCTTTCTATAGTGTGGTGTATGGAACTGTACGCCATATACCAGCTAAGGCCTAACAAGTCGCTCATACAGGGTTGACATCATCTCCTTATTCTTTTACTCTATTAGTAAAGCCAAGAATACTGTATAAGTGGTGTCTTCACCTACTTTGCCACCTTCAGTGATCTGCTGCTCATTTATACCAAAGCCTCTCTGATCCTGCATGCCTTTTAGAGTTACTCATTTTTTATATTGTCTGTCCATGTGCTTCCTATCAAAATGCATCATTTCACACTTCTCTGCATTGAACTTCACCTACCACCCATCTTCCCACTTCACCCACTTATCTATATTCTTTTGGAGCTCCTCACTGTTCTCGTCACAGTTTACAATGCTTTCAAGTTTCATGTCATCTGCAAACTTTGAAATTAACCCATTCACTCCAAAATCTGAATCATTAACCTAAACCAATAAAATCAAAGCTCCCAATAGTGACCATCAGGAAACTCCACAATAAACCTTCCTCCAGCTGGAAAATACCCATTGACCATGCTGTCTGTTTCCCAATTTTGTATCCCTTGTCTTCTAAAAGTTTCCCACTAAAATATGCCTCATAGCCATTTCCATAATAACAGAAGGATTTCAACTCTTTGTATTATTCTTTGAGACCATATGTTTAGCTGCATGTTCCACCTGTATTTGAAGCTCCTGCCCTATTTCCAATATTCCTTCCATTCCTCCGATGTGTTGTGAAATTGGGTAGAGAACTTGTGAATTGGAAAGCAGGAACTTAGAATTTTTGTTTATAACAATGGAAGGGGGCAAGAGCACATACTCCCTTTAAGAGGCAATGTACTTTTCTAAGCTTGGAGATTTAAACAAAAATGTCTGCAAGCAGCTGCAGTTGTACAGACAGTTCTGAAATGGAGACATGCATATCAGTTGGGTGTACGGTTGGAAACGCCAGTGTTTTGTGTTAAGGCAATGAGCTTGAGTATCAGCCAATTAATTTAAACCAGGCATTTAGAGACTGAAGTCAAAGTGAATTTAAATCTGATAGTGTCAACAACCTAGAACTAATCCTATTATAAGAAAATTGACAGGTCATCCAGTGCATATAAGAAGAGGGTTTTTTGACAATCAGGGTGAGAACGAACTGTCATCAGGAGACTAAAACTCTGGTACCCATAGAAATGTTTGATTATACACCATCCAGAAGGTACCATGTACTCCTGATATTCCTGACACCAGAATTTGATAGGAAGAGGTGTTTCAGATATCAAAATTTGACAGAAAAAGGTGTTTCTGGCTGAGGATCAGCGGAGAAGTCATGGAACATTCTGAAAGACACATCCTGACTGTAGTTTTGAGAATCTAAGTTTTAATTTGTTTTCCTTATTACTTTGAGACTTATATTTATTGGAAAAGGAAACCATGAGAATTCTGTTTTATTCAGGATTAGTTAGTAGTTAAGGGGAAATTATTCGGTTTGTTAGTAGGTCTATTAATTTGTTCACTGTTAGAGTGAGATGAATAAATTGTTACTTGTTGTTTATAGAGTGAGTGAAAGGATTTCATTTCATTTAACCTCTCCTTTATAACAGATTGGGAAGTGAAAAGCAGGTTTTCCCATTTATCCCATGTCCTTCAGAGGCAAGGCATGCTTCTCTGAGTGTTTCAGCTTTACTTATCAGAGAGGTTTGAACTCCTCTCTGTAACAAATGCCCTTAAGCACGTTATTGTTGCTTTCCAAACCCATGCACATCTTTCTTGAAACACAATACATGAATTCCACAAATCATGATTCTATCTTGCTCCTTTTCTGAATGGCTCTTATCAAAGTTACAAATAACGCAATATGTGATCCTGACAGGGTAATCTATATCTCTGTTTTCTTTGTGACCCTTTTGCGGCTTTTCATATGTTTGATCACAACATCAGATACAAGTACCTCTCTACAGTCGCCACCTGAACTGACTTGGCCAGTTCTGTTCTATTTCATCTAACCATAGCCAATCATTTGTAGTGCCTTCTATTTCTGCCTTTGCACGCCGTCAACTCTGGTATCCCCCAAGAATCTGCCGTTCCTCACTGTTGTGATTGTAATGAGGGTCAGCCAAAAGTCACCCTTATAGAATATGAGTTCACTGTTAATCTCAGGGTTCAATCAGGGAGCCCTGCCTGATAGATGTAAACCTTTTAGGAGGTTCTGTTCACTCTGAGAGCTAGCTCTGAGGAAGCTGGATCAGTGTCAAGGACTTTCCACGTGTCATTTACATCATAAGAGTTGCTTCATTTCTAGTGAGTCCAAATCCAAGTGACAGGATACCGGCATCTGTAGTGTTATTTCACCCATCCTCACCATTTTTCATCTACGTGCTGTCTCCTCAGAAATATTGGCCAGCAGGCTGAACAATGGTGAATGCTTTACTTCAGAAAATGTTAAACAAAGCATATATGATGAAAGAACGGAGTTATATGCATAACTTTAGGAACAGTACTGAAATAGCAGAGAATGAAATTGAAAAAGAGACATGGGAGATGAGTTGGGTTTTTAATAAGACACACACGCATGAACTAATGTAAATGTGACTCAATGGCAAGATTCTGAAGTTACCATTTACGGCTTGAGGGCAAAATTGAAAAAGATAGTCTTGATGTTGAAAGTTATTTTTTCCATTCTCACTATATTTTCTCACCTTTATTACCATTACTCATGCCAACTCAGGGAGAAAAAAATCCATCTAGGCATTTACTTGGTTTTTCATCTGACAAATTATCAACATTTGGGATAAATTTCCAAGAAAACTGGCAGAAGCAAAACACTTTATAATGATCTGGAAAAACAAATAGAAACCACAGTAGTGGGGTATTTGTTCCTAATTCCTATATGAATCACCTTTCTTATTTTGTTATCAGAATATAGACATGTTATAACAAGAAGTTGCATTTTGTTCTGTGTACTTTCATGAAGCATAACCTCTGGGTGGAAATTTAGTTTCCAGAAATAAACTTGAGTGAGAACACTGTAAACAATGGCTAAATTAATTACAATTCAATGGTTGCCTGTGTTTATTTGTTAAAGTCAGAATTAGAAGGTTAAAAACACTGAACAATGGATAGCCACATTCTGAGTCTTGTTACAGATGGCATGTTTGCAGTTATCTTAGTAAGAGATGTAAATTATTCACATGGTTGCCAGCTGAAAAAAATTTGAAAACAAAGAATAAGGGACAATCCTGAAAAATCTACATATTCCAGATCGAAGAATAGGTTTAAAATGAAAATAATTAATTTTTGATTTCTATTGTGACATCTCAAATGTGTCATATTCTATCAGAGACAAATCACAGTGTGACAGTTTTTGCTTTGTGATTATTTGTGTCTTTTCTCACAGCAGGAGGAGGAACAGTGGGATCTTGGTGTTCAAGTGCATTGCTCCCTCAAAGTTGCCACCCAGGTGGATAAGGTTGTTAAGAAAGCATATGGTGTTTTGGCTTTCATTAACAGGAGGATCGAGTTTGAGCTGCGAGGTTATGCTGCAGCTCTACGAAACCCTGGTGAGACCACACTTGGAATATTGTGTCCAGTTCTGGTCGCCCTATTATAGGAAAGATGTTGAGGCTTTGGAGAGGTTTACCAGGATGCTGCCTGGACTGGAGGGCTTGTCTTATGAGGAGAGGTTGACTGAGCTCAGACTTTTCTCTCTGGAGAGAAGGAGGAAGAGAGGTGACCTGATCGAGGTGTACAAGGTAATGAGAGGCATTGATAGAGTCGATAGCCAGAGACTTTTCCCCAGGGCAGGATTGACTGCCACGAGGGGTCATAGTTTTAAGGTGTTAGGAGGAAGGTATAGAGGAGACGTCAGAGGGAGGTTCTTCACCCAGAGAGTTGTGAGCGCATGGAATAGTTTGCCAGTGGTAGTCATGGAAGCGGAGTCATTAGTGACATTTAAGCGACTGCTGGACGTGCACATGGACAGCAGTGAATTGAGGGGAATGTAGGTTAAGTTATTTTATGTTTGGATTAGGGTTGTTCCACGGCACAACATCGTGGGCCGAAGGGCCTGTACTGTGCTGGACTTTTCTATGTTCTATGTTCTATAAATAAGTCAGTTGGCATGGAAGAAGCCAGCTGTCTGTCTGCTGCTGAGCCAGTACAATGGCCATAGAACCCATTAGAATGAAAGGATTTCTGATCTGGAGCCACTTAGCAGGAAAGGTGAGTGGAGAAAATGGCGAGGGGAGAGAGAGAGACAGAGAGCTCTGGAAGCCTATGTGCCAGTCTGTGAACCATTACTTTTTCAAGGGCAATTCAGAATGGTCAATCATTGCTGGTGCAGCCAGTGATTCCTACAGTTGTGAATAAATAAAGAAACTGAGAGTCAAGATATTCCCTGAAAATGTGTATCACGCCTTGATTTGGACTCACTAGAAATGAAGCAACTCTTACAGTGTAATTTGAAGGGAAACTGTTGGGTGGAATCAGAATCAACAACAGCGATGTTGTTGTTGTAATTTTCAGGTTCAAGTAACAGGGCTTTATGAAATATATATTAACTATTTCTTACTTTGTTTTATTCTTGTGTAATAAAGATTTTTTAAAAAAGCACAGCAATTCTTGTACAGTGTGTGATTCTTTCAATTAATAAATAGGAATTAAAATTCCTCACTAAACATATACAATTTTGCTCCCTTTACTTAAAGAAAGATATTATTTCACTGGATACAGTTCAGAAAAAGTTCACTAGCATGATCCTTAGTAAGGACAGAGTGTCTTATGAGCAAAGGAGAAACAGGTTGGGAGGCTACTCATGATAAGAGGTGATTTCATTGAAACAAATAAGATTCTTAAGGGGCTTGCCAAGGTGAATGCTGAGAGGATGTTTCCCCTCATTGAGGGGTTTACTGACAGAGAGTGTAGTCTCATAATAAAGGAGTGCCAATTTAAGACTGCAATGAGGAGGAATTTCTTCTCTCATGGGTTATGAGGCTTTGGAATTCCTTGTAACTGTTCACTGTGGGGATAAAGTTGTTGTATATATTTAAGACTGAAAGAGGGGGGAGTTGATGGCCTAGTGGTATTATCACTGGACTGTTAATCCAGAGACCCAGATAACATTCTGGGGACCCAGCTTCAAATCCCACCACAGCAGATGGTGGAATTTGAAGTCAATAGAATACCCAGAATTAAGGATTAATGATGACCATAAATCCATTGTCAATTGTCAAGAAAAACCCATCTGCTTCACGAATGTCCTTTAGGGAAGACAACTGCCATTCTTACCTGGTCTGGCCTACATATGAGTCCAGACCCACAGCAATGTGGTTGACTCTCAACTGCCCTGTGAGCAATTAGGGATGGGCAATAAATGCTTCCTTGCCAGTGATGCACTCATCTTCTGAATGAATTTCAAAAAAGATAGATTCTTGGTCATAGGAGAATCAAGGATTGCTGGGAATAAAACATTGACAGTGGATGCGAGGAATGTCAAATCAACCATGATCTTATTGAATGGCAGAGCATACTTGAGAGACTTATGATTTTATGGTCTTAATTTATGGACCATCTTTATTGAACAAGATGTCCAAAGACTCATAACTGAAAACTTATAAGTGGAAAGGAAACCATGACATTGGAGAAAACTTAGAGAGCTGATGGAGGATAGATTGAAAAGATGGGTTTGGTGAAAATTTTCAGGAGCTCAGAGAATATCAAAGTAGAAGAATTTAGAATGTCTTATTTTTGTGTGGTGCTGACATGACTGAAAACTCAACAATTATATATTCATCTGAGAAAATTTGATATTCATGGAAGTCAGAGATAGAAGACCAGGATTCAGATGATATATGGTTCCAAACATTCAGAGAAGTAGAGATCTTTAAGGTTACGGAGGGATTTAACAACAAGTATACAGATATGAAATTCAGTGTGCTGGAAAAATGAGCCAGGTTGATCAGTGAAGAACAGAGCAATTGACAAGCAAGACTTTAATGCAAGAGTTAGACAACTGCTCTAAAGTCAAGTGAGGTAGAGGATGAGAAACAATACTTTGGTGCTGGAGATAATTACGCTAGTTGGCTATTAGTGGAACAAAAGCCATTGCCACTCATGAAAACAGCATATTTAGCTTACAGAGTCTTGCATAGCAAGACACCTAAGTAAATGGTAGATAACAAGGCGTAGAGCTGGATGAACACAGCAGGCCAAGCAGCATCAGAGGAGCAGGAAAGTTGACTTTTCGGGCCTAGACCCTTCTTCAGAAATGGGGGAGGGGAAGGGGGTTCTGAAATAAATAGGGAGAGAGGGGGAGGTGGATAGAAGATGGATAGAGGAGAAGATAGGTGGAGAGGAGAAAGACAGGTCAAAGAGGCGGGAATGAAGTCAGTAAAGGTGAGTGTAGGTGGGGAGGTAGGGAGGAGCTAGGTCAGTCCGGGGAGGACGGACTAGTCAAGGGGGCGGGATGAGGTTAGAGGGCAGGAGATGGGGTGTGGCTTGAGGTGGGAGGAGGGGCTGGGTGGGAGGAAGGACAGGTTAGGAAGGCGGGGGCGAGCTGGGCTGGTTTTGGGATGTGGTAGGGGGAGGGGAAATTTTGAAACTTGTGAAATCCACATTGATTCCATTGGGCTGCAGGGCTCGAAGCAGAATACGAGTTGCTGTTCCTGCAACCTTTGAGTGGGATTGTTGTGGCACTGCAGGAGGCCCAGGATGGACATGTCATCTAAAGAATGGGAGGGGGAGTTGAAATGGTTCGCGACTGGGAGGTGCAGTTGTTTAGTACGAACCGAGCATAAGTGTTCTGCAAAGTGGTTCCCAAACCTCTGCTCGGTTTCGCCGATGTAGAGGGGGCCACAATGGGAACAGCGGATACAGTATACCACATTGGCAGATGTGCAGGTGAACATCTGCTTGATGTGGAAAGTCTTCTTGGGCCTGGGATGAGGGTGAGGAGGGTAGGGGCAGATGTAGCACTTCTTGCGGTTGCAGGGAAAAGTGCCTGGTGAGGTGGGGCTGGAGGGAAGTGTAGAGCTGACAAGGGAATCACGGAGTGGGTGGTCCCTCCAGAAAGCAGATATGGGTGGGGAGGGAAAAATGTCTTTGATGGTAGAGTCAGATTGCAGATGGCAGAAGTGTTGGAGGATGGTGCATTAGATCCGGAGGTTGGTGGGGTGGTACATGAGGACGAGGGGGATTCTGTTTTGGTTGTTATTGTGGGGAGGGTGTGTGAGGGATGAGTTGCAGGAAATGCGGGAGACACAGTCGACAGGGGGCAGGAAGAAGCGGAGGGCCTTTAGGCTATCTGCTTGGGGAATGCAGGTGTATTCAATTCCTCTCCATCTCTGGCAAACACCTAGAACCTGATATCCATTTCAAGTCCACCGACTCCCACAGCTACATAGAATGCGCCTCCTCCCACCCACCTTCCCGCAAAAATGCCATCCCCTATTCTCAATTCCTTCGCCTCCACTGCATCTGCTCCCAGGATGAGGCATTCCACTCCTCTACATCTCAGATGTTTTTCACGCAAGCGTCCCCCCTCAATGGTCGAGAACGCCCTTGACCGTGTCTCCCGCATTTCCAGCAACTCATCCCTCACACCCCCTCCCCACAATAACAACCAAAACAGAATCCCTCTCGTTCTCATGCACCACCCCACCAATCTTTGGATCCAACGCATCATCAGCCGACACTCCTGCCATCTGCAATCCGAACCCTCCACCAAAGACATTTTTTCCTCCTCATCCTTATCTGCTTTCTGGAGGGACCTCTCTGTCCGTGACTCTCTTGAGTGCTCCACACTCCATTCTAGCCCCACCACACCAGGCACTTTTCTCTACAACCGCAAGAAGTGCTATTGCTGCCCTTACATTTCCCCCTAACCCCCATCCCAGGCCCCAAGAAGACTTTCCACATCAAACAGATGTTCACCTGCACATCTGCTAATGTGATATAATGCATCTGCTGTTCCCGTTGTGGCCTCGTCTACATTGGGCAAACCAAGCGGAGGCTTGGGGACCGCTTTGCAGAACATCTACACTCGGGTCACACTGAACAACTGCACCTCCCAGTCGCGAACCATTTCAACTGTCCCTCCTATTCCACAGACGACGTGTTCATCTTGGTCCTCCTGCAGTGCTATAATGATGCTACCTGAAGGTTGCAGGAACAACAACTCATATTCCGCTTGGGAACCCTGCAGCCCAATGGTATCAATGTGGATTTCACAAACTTCAAAATCTCCCTTCCCCCTGCTGCATCCCAAAACCAACCCAGCTCGTCCATGCCTCCCTAACCTGTCCTTCCTCCCACCTTAAGCCCCACCCCCATCTCCTACCTTCTAACCTCATTCTGCCCCTTTGACCTCTCCGTCCTCCTTGGACTGACCTATCTCCTCCCTAAATCCCCGCCTACACTCACCTTTACTGGCTCCATCCCCACCTCTTTGACCTGTCCATCTCCGCTCCACCTATCGTTTCCTCTATCCTTCTATCCACCTCCCCCTCTCTCCCTATTTGTTTCAGAACTCCATTCCCATCCCCCACTTCCGAAGAAGGGTCTCAGCCTTCCTGCTCCTCTGATGCTGCTTAGCCTGCTGTGCTCATCCAGCTCTACATCTTGTTACCTCAGATTCTCCAGCATCGGCAGTTCCTACTATCTCTAAGTAAATGGCAGCTTGGTTACTGGAGGAGCCAACAGTCTCTATAAAGAAGTGTTCTATTGTTCCATTTCTGTTATTCTGTAATTGTTTGCTTTGGTAAAAAAATTACCATTAGTCATTGGGTTTAAAGCAGGAATGGACAGAAGACTGACTAACTGTTGCTGACAGCTCCTGTGATATCCTAGAAAGAACTGAAAGTAAAGAAGATGAGGGCTATCACCACCTTGACTGCACGAGGCAATGCAGTTTTAGCTGTGGCAGAGACTGCAGACAGTATTGGAGGGAATGTTTGAGGCATCACCTTATACCTTTCTTATGATTCTCATGTAACATTTGGCCTATATAACCTACTTGGAAGGGTCAGGATTTTTGGCAGCTTTCCCCTCTTTGTATTCTCCTTCACGTTCCATGTGCTGCAGCTGCTCTTCTCTCTCTATTCATAGTGCAATGGCCAAAGAATTTCCATTTTTGGAAAAAAAAATGTTGCCAGCATTCACTTAAACATCCTGAAGGTTGCAATAAACACCCAGAATTCAGGTTTAAATTAGAGCTTAAATTGTGCTGGAACTGTTGAATTCTGTCCTATGTTACCCATGTTGTGGAAGTTCAGGAAGAATCAGGGTCTTAATTACATCACAAGGCCCTAATTTACTTATAAAACGCCTGCCATTTTCCAATTGAACATTGTCTAAGTTGAAGCCAATCAAACTCGCAACATGCAGTTTCTTACTGAACATCATCTTTTTGTTTCATCTTTGTTCGGCGACCATTCCATTTAGGCTGAGAAACGGGTCAGAAGGTAGATAAAAATCTGCTCCACTTTGTGATCAACTCCAGTTCCAGTACAGTCTACTTTTTGATTTAGTATCACTTTACTGTGCTCATTTACCTTGTCCACCTTCACACAGCTGGAAAAATAAACATCATATATCATTGTTCTACAAACCTAAAAATGTGGAAGAGAGATATTCCCCTAAGACAAATATGATGATGAAAAGTGCGCTTTGGCCATCTGTTCTGAAAACAAACCTCTATATTTTCTACAGTAAGTGAATGTGCTGAAAAGAAATGAGCAGTGATTTCTGTGAGTAAACATGGTTTGTTTGAAAAATGAAAATGTCTTCTTCTGCTCTGTTCTCCTTCTCGGAATCCTTTAGACGCTATCATCCTCAGTAACACTCATCAGAACTCCAGTGCTGGTGGTAATGTTATTTAAAATACAAATTTCTTTGTTGGCTTTCTTGAAAAGAAACTGATTAAATGGAAGGAGCCAATATCATTGCTCTGTGTCAAAGTGTTATGTACCATTGGACATGTGGCGAAACCTTTAATATCAGAGTTCTAAACTGAGGATTTGGTTATAACCTCTGTTTGTTCGAAGGAAGAAGCCATTAAGAACTGCTAGGAAAAGAAACAAGCATTACAAAGGGTTGAGAGACAGGTTGATTCAAAACAAACAGCTAGCTACTGGACAAATCTACGCTTCTAACAAATTTTGCGGAAGTGAGACAGCGGGGTTAAAGTCATAGACTGGGATGGGAATGTTGATGAACATGTTTGCAATGATATAATAGCCATCATAGTGAAGCAAGGCAATCAATATATTAGATCTTTTTTGATTTTGAAAGAAATGCTTAATTAAGTGAAGATGCACAGATGTTATGCAGATGCAATCAATGAATTGAAGAATGTTGGATAATATGATAAGGTGAAAAATCTTAGATTTTTTCACAGTGATTGCTATGATATATACATCATTAGTTAAACAAGGATCTAGGAACAGGAATCGACATTGATATCTAATTATTGCATGTGGTAAAATCATACAGCTCAGAAATCGACTCTTCGATCCAACTTGTCTGCACCGATCTGACATCCCAATTTGACTTAGTCCCATTTGCCAGCATTTAGCCTACATACCTCTAAAACCTTTCTATTCATATACCCATCCAGATGCCTTTTAAATGTTGTAATTGTACCTGCCTCCATCACTTCTTCTGGGCAGCTCATTCCATGCACACATATAAATGCCAAGTGAAAAAGTTGCCTCTCAGGTTCTTTTTAAATCTTTACCCTCTCACCTTAAACCTATGCCTTCTCATTTTGGACTCCCCTACCCTAGGAGAACAATTTTAGCTATTCACCCTATACATGCCCCTCATGATTTTATAAACCTCTGTAAGGTCACACCTCAGCCTCCAACACTCCAGGGAAAATAGCCCCAGTCCATTCAGCCTACTCTTACAACTATCCTTCCAGTCCTGGCAACATTCTTGTAAATCTTTCCTATACTCCCTCACATCCTTCGTATGGAAGTTTTGACTCTCTTGGAGGTCAGAAGGGTTACAGTAGCATCATAAATGAGTGCTGAAATGTGCTACAAGGACTTACAGTCCAAATTGTGCTTCAGATGTTCTCAATAAACATGATGTGCTTGTTGAATAAAACTAAATTACTGCAGATGCTGAAAATCTGAAACAAAGTCAGAAACCTGAGGAAACTCAAAAGGTCTGGCAGCGTCTTGTGCAGAAAGAAATAGAGTTCTGAAGAATCATATTGGAATTGAAACATTCACTGTATTTCTCTCTCCACAGATACTGTTAGACTTGCTGAGCTCTTCAGCATTCTCTGTGTTTAATTCTAAGCAGTTGAAGCAAAGTCTATATTCACACTATTAACAGACTTTCAATAAAATAGCTTATGTACCTTTTGGGAACAGTGGCCATTAAAGAAGAGAACTTGATTACTGGGACAACTAGAATTTTAAACTCTTCAAAGAATATCACTAAACTAATTATAGCACAATGAAAACCTTGAGGCAAAAAACACACAAGTGTATGTAGGGAATTGACTCTTTATTCAAAAGAAACATGCCAAGGGTTTGGTTATGTGTACAGACTTGTATTTTAGTTTTTTTCATGTTAGCAAGTAGACATCAATGTTCCAGTTTGATCTTTGGCTCAAAAATTTCAATTTGTGCTCATAGTAAGGCCTTTTCAAAATTACTGGAGTCTTTTATGAATTATTGAAATCTGCAAGAGTTGGATAGATGGCACAGGCATTGAACTAAAATTCACCAACTGCCTAAAGACTTGTACATGTGTAATTCAAAAGGGGCAAAATTCCTTCCAAGACTAGTACGTTGCACTGCTCTTGGGCTCCTCCATGAAGGGGACACGGAGTGAAGGTTACAGAGATAGGAGGATCCACACAGAGGGGGCAGGAAGATAGCTCCCACCATAAGGCCCACCCATCAAGGGTCTTCAGGGAACACTCCACTATTCTTCATCTCAGCCAAGAGCAGCTGTCTAAGGCAGTAGCATTCATCAAGGTGGAGGTCATTTAATTTTGCCACTCCCTCCAAGTCAACCTATAGCCTTTTAACAGTGGAGGGCTGGTACTGCCAGTGGCCTTCAAAGTAATTGTTGCTCTCTGAAAGAATTTTTCAAATTCATGAGGGGGCTCAATAGAGTATTTAGGGAGAAGCTTTTCCAGCTCATAAAAGGATCAAGAATGAAAAGGCATGTTAATTTTAGGGATTCGTGATCACAGTTACATAAAATAGGCATTTGAGGTGTTGTAAGTAATTTTCTAATAGTTTATTTGTTAAATAGCAGCAGTTTTAATAAGATACATTAATTCATTAGATGAAGAAAGTATACAACTATGACAACTGGGGATAGTCAGACAACAAACAAGCTGTCGATACAGAATGTTTCGGTCTTGTTGAAATTGTGGAGGTAACATGTTGCTTTCTAGTCAAATTGATTGGGAACCTTCTCTCGGTCTTGCTCTTCTTTTTCAGGTCTGCCTCCCATCTGCCTGCTGAGGACTGCATGATGAAGACTGGTCTCTGGGGACTGCCAATGTGAACAGCTACCTACGAGATCTGCTTGATGAGAACTCCCCCAGAAGAACTCCTCTCTGCCCTGGACACTAGCTATATAATATCTCTAAGAGTAGGCATATTTTCTTAATGAGTGGTTCAGGTCTAGAAGGCATTGCCTGGAAGTTTGAGAGGCATTCAGGAGATTGTTTGATGACTATTTAAATAGAAACAATGTACATGGTTCTGGGGAAAGAGCAGGAGAATGTCACTAATTCATTATGGTCATTTGGAGAGCCAGTTGGTTAGGATTGGCAAAATGGCCTCCTTCTCCTCTGAAACACTTCTGTGATTCTCAATTTATGTAAACATGTACTTTTAGGTGGAAACTAACACCAGAGGCAATATTTTACATTTACTGTATATTGTTGAATCAGAATAGTGAAGGCCAGGAACAACACATCCTATGTTAGTACTTCATTGATAGAAGCAGGAAGAGTGACATCCGCTTTTGTTATTATGGGACTCTCTAACATTCAAGCAGTCATTTTCCTGCATGTGGTCACTAATATTAACATGGAGATGTGCTGAATTCACAAGTGCTACATCTGAATCTGGCGCATTACAATGATTAGAACACCATGTTGATAAATGCCACAAGTGTGACAAAAGCCTTGCTCATTACAATTAATCACCATGATGAATCAGAAATTGCCTGCTTCTTTTTAAATTAGAGAAGCCTGTTGGACATATGGCTCATGCTGTCTGAACATGTGACTATTGTAATGAAGCAATAAGGCCAAAAGCATTTGAACATAGGAACAAGAGTAGGCCATTCAGCTTGTTCCACTATTCAATGAGATCATGGCTGATCTGTGACCTAACTCCACATACCTGCCTAATGGTCTGTCAATAGATTGGCTGAACAAAAATTTATCTGCCTTAGATTTAAATTAACAAATGATTATACACCTACTCTTATTTCTTTAGAGGCCTCTGGCAATTTCAGAAAATGTGAAGGGAGAGGAAGATGCAGGAAAGAGGCATTCTGGAGCATTTCAACCCAGACACGCAGTCTATTAGTCGCTGCTGAATCTCTGGATTCCTCTAAGCTGCGTCCCACCACCTTTGTCCACTTATTAATTCATCTGCACCGGACCATCAAAGAGTTGGTTTGTCAAAAGCCTGAAATAATTGAGTGAAAGTATTATTTCCTCCTAGCCACCTCTTGAAATATCACTTTTCCCCCATTCTTTTCACATCCTATGTTAGTACTTCAGGTATACATTGCAAGGCTTGAAAACCGTCCCTTATGTCTCTTTTTAGTGTTTCTCCTTGTGACCAGTTCATCCACAGACATTAGCAGCAGCTTCTGTATAATGTGTGCAGCTCTCCTTTCAGAGGGGCACGCTGTCTTTAAGACATGCGGGCTAACTGAAATACAAGATCATCCTGCAAATAATTGGCCCATCTTTTGAGCATGGAACCAATCAGCTGATGTTTTCTTCACTGGATTGTGGGCTGCAATCCTCTCAATAAAGCAACAGCAGGAGACTTATGCACCAAATGTGTAAATGGAATCATCTGCCCAGTAATTCTGCAACATGACCTCTGGCCCCAGTAAAGGCCTCATCTCGTTTTTCCTTCCAAATTAGGGGCACTATGGTGGCTCAGTGGTTAAAAATGTTGTCTCATAGCACCACGGACCTAGGTTCAGTTCCAACCTCAGGCAATTTTCTGTGAGGAGTTTACACATCTCCCCCTGTCCAGATGCTTCAGTATCCTCCCAAACTCCAAAGATGTGCAGGTTAGGTGGATTGGACATGCTAAATTGCACATAACATCGAGGGATGTGTAGGCAAGATGGATGAGCCATGGTAAATGCAGGATTACAGGGATCGGATATGGGGGTTGGTCTGTGAAGCTGTTCACAGGGTCACTGTTGACTTGATGGGCTGAAAAGCCTGCCTCACACAATAGGAATTCTATGAAAATCTCTTCTGAGGAGCTAATGTCTGAAGACAGGCAATCAATTTAAAGTGTGACTATTCTCTGGCCTAACAAATCCAAATCAACATATGCCTTAGCTCCAGCTAAGTAGTCAATTTCAATCCTCTGTTCAACTAAAGTTTTACATAATAAAATACTTTTCTTGAATTTGTTGCAGGACAAAATCTGCTCCCATAGCAGTGGATAGAAATTGTTTTTCACTGAGTTATAGCCAGATTTCTTCTTGGCAATATTCATCTAAGTCTTAGGACAGGTACATCAAAGCAAAGCTTAATGAGACTTGGACCCGTGGACACAGCCTTAAAATTAGAGGGTGTAAATTTAAAACGGAAATGAGATGACATTTCTTCAGCCAGAGAGTGGTGGGCTTGTGGAATTCATTGCCATGGAGTGCAGTGGAGGCCGGGTCGTTGGATGCCTTCAAGGCAGAGATCGACAAATTCTTGATCTCACAAGGAATCAAGGGCTACGGGGAGAGTGCAGGGAAGTGGAGTTGAAATGCCCATCAGCCATGATTTAAATGGCGGAGTGGACTTGATGGGCCGAATGGCCTTACTTCCACTCCTATATATCTTATGGTCTTATGGTCTTAATATAAATTTCAAAGTAACCTGCAAAATACTAGGGACTGAACAGTAATAGTAATTACTTGATAAGGATAGGTTGCGGTGATATTCTCAATGCTGCATAGGTGGGTATTGCAACACACAGAAAGGACTAGACTATTCCTTTGAGCAAAGGAGGTAAAATTTGTACCTATGACATCAGATTAAAACATTGCCGTTGTTATAAATGATCATGTCACTCCAGACTGGGATTGAACAATATTTACCTGTATGAGAGGAAATAATTAAACAGTGACTAAGATCACTTGGCAGTACACATTGACAACGTGACTTACAAATAATAACTTGGAATTCATTGCTAGCTGATTCTTTGCGTTCAGAAGTTCAAAGGCTAGTTTCTAATTAGATTTTTTCTTGCTTTGAACTTACAACTCAAAAAAGAGAAGCTGAATCATTGAATGTCCTTATTAATGTATATCTGAATAAAGACATGACTTATAAATTAAATTTTAATCCATAATTGTGTAAAAAAAACATGATTTGCAGTTTTATTCCAGTGACTGGTCAGTCTGAAACCAACAGAAAACAAGGCTTTGTGGTAGCATTTCATTGTATATGAAGTTTTTGACCATATCTCAAAGAATATTGTATGATAAAGATTAGTGAGAGATAATTATCTTTATTATTTTGATAATAAGCTTGTGGTTAATATAAATGTACTGTTTGGATTGAAATGTTTAGTTAGATGCCCATGTTCAGTATTGGCTTATTGTTTTCAGCTGGCACTTTAGTTTGAAAGAGTATCGAGACTTCTGGCTCCCAAAAATGAGATTTTCACAGAGCAGCAGTTTTGTGGAAGTAATCAATGAGGTTGCAATAAAAAATAACATTCTTATTAGAAAAGTTAGTAGGATTCATCACCCTTTGTCCTCACATTGTCCACGGCAGCAAATCCAGTATTATTCATGGGCAGTCCCAGTAATCACATTGAGATGTATATAGACCAAGTTTCAAGGCTAGAGATAATAAGGTCTGAAACTGGATGAACACAGCAGGACAAGCAGCATCAGAGGAGCAGGAAAGCTGACGTTTCAGGTCTGGACCCTTCTTCGGACCCAAAACATCATCTTTCCTGCTCCTCTGATGCTGCTTGGCCTGCTGTGTTCATCTAGTTCCACACCATGTTATCTCAGATTCTCCAGCATTGGCAGTTCCTATAATCTCTGAATCAAGTTTTAAGGCAGCAGTTTTCTATTTTTTTTCAAACTTGATGTGGCTAAGCATGTTAGGTGTCAACTAACTCACCGTTCTCGCCACCAAGAAAACTTACTGGGTTTTCTGCCAACCATCTTGTTAGCAGCTGACCAACAAGCCTATCAGCCAATTGCAAGCCTTGACAGTGGCATTAGAATTCATCAGAAGTAGGTAACCATTCATAGATCGGCAGCCTCTTGGTCCTAAGTCTATTAGTTGAGGTCTCCTGTCCAGGGGATATAATGGCACCTCAGTAGATATTTTTCTTTTGGTTCTCATAGGGAGAGGAGGAGCTCAGGGGGATAGGGAGCAAGGGAAACAAGCAAAGGCCAAATCTATGTTTCCCAAGTGTGCTTCTGCACCAATCTGGAGCAAATGATGAGATCTCCCTTGTTACCCAGTCAGGAAAATGATCCTTTTTTATCAGGAAGGCAGGTAATTGGGGTTGTGGCAAGTTGAAACCCTTAAGTGACTGCTTAAAGGCTGTAACAGCTGGCAAGTTGAGAAAGTCTTCAGTGAACTTTCTCGCTCAACACTTGATTCATGAGATAGAGAGAAAGGGGTATGAATGTCTCTATGGTCAATTATTTCCTCTTCTTGCCACTTCTCTCACCATTCCTCAGGAGAATTGTGCTTCTTTTTCCAAATCATGAAATGCTTAGTAGGTACACAATCATTGAATTAAAACTTAGTCACTAGGTTTAACCCTATTAACTACTTAAACCCCAATTAAAACAAGGCTTTGTTAGTGAGTTTTGAGAAGATTTGTAGCTCAGGTTGAGGTTCTGGATGTGAGTTTGCTCGCTGAGCTAGAAGGTTCGTTTTCAGACGTTTCGTCACCATACTAGTTAACATCATCAGTGAGCCTCCAATGAAGCGCTGATGTTATGTCTTGCTTTCTATTTATCTGGTTAGGTTTCCTTGGGTTGGTGATGTCATTTCCTGCATTGGTGATGTCATTTCCTGTTCTTTTTCTTAGGGGTGGACCATGGCTTGGGCAGAATTTCAAGAATTGGAGCTACAGCTCTGTTTTGTCTAAGCTAGATTCTCTCTCTGACTTTTCAAAAAAACTGGCTTAAATGTTTAAGGAGATATTAGGCTGTTTTTATTTGTACATGGGAAGTCGGCAAACTTAAAACACTGATATTTGTTGTCCTTCTCTAGATACCCTTGAACTAAATGAATCTTTTTCTCATTTCAAAGGGAAGTTAAGAGTCAACCACATTTCTGTTGGCCTGGAATTACATGGAAGCCAGACTGGTTAAGAATGGCAGATTTCCTTCCCCAAAGGACATTAGTGAACAAGAGGAATTTTTTTCACAATCATCAACAGTGATTGCACTGTTTCCATTAGACTAACTTTTAATTCCAAGTCTTTTAAAAATTGAATTTAAATTTCACCATCTGCCACAGAAGGATTGAAATGCAAATCCAGAACATTAGCTTGACTTTTTAGGTTATCAGTCCAATAGCATTTTCACCATGCCCACCACCTTAGAATAAAACTTAAAACTTGATTTAAGAGTTAAGCTTCAAGGATTGTCTTAGGAGAGCATTAAAGAAGTGGAAACATTTATGGAGTCAACTCTAAAATCTAGGTACTTGAAAGCACTTCAGCTAATTTACTGAGGCGATTTAAAACCAGAGTGTGTCTAAGGTTATAACTGGAAGGATGCAGAGCTCCAAATTGTAAGGCATCACAAAATTAAAGCAGGTTGGGGTGGTGAGAGGTTTGTAAACAGAGTTGAGAATTTTAAATTTAAGATATTTCCAGATTAGGTTAGTGCAGGTTAGTGAGCATTAAGTGTTGTATGAAAGGGAATTAGTACAAGTTAAGAGAAGACAGCAGAGCTTCACATGTGAGTGTGAATTCATTTTGAGGTCAAATTTAGCAACAAAGTTGTGCACAGTCGAGTTGAACTAGTTGGACAATTAGTTCAAAGACAACAAAAACAAAGTTGCTGCAGAAGCTCAGCAGGTCTGGCAGTATCTGTGAAGGAATGCTGCCAGACCTGCTCAGCTTTTCCAGCAACTTTGTTTTTGTTCCTGATTTACAGCATCCGCAGCTCTTTCTGTTTTTTTTTAAGTAGTTCAAAGAGTCAGGTTAATGTTCTGAATTTACAGTCAGACAGTTAGTAAAGAGTAGGATGGAATTAATGGCCCAGGAACAGTTAGCGACAGGGCCCAAAGGCAATGGCTTTATCTTGCCAATATTTGGCTTGGGGAATATTTCTGATTCAGTTGGACAAGCAGGCTGATAATTTAAATAGAGTGGAGGGTATCAGACGTGCTGGTAGTATAGAATTAGGTATTGTCAAGGTGGAAATGGAAATAGTATGGTTTTGGCCAATGTCATTGAGATATATTTGTGAGATGAAAGGAGATAGGTCAAAGGTGCATGCTTAGTGGACGTTGGAGGTACTGATGGGGCAGCAGGAAGAGAAACCATTGAGAGTGAATCTCTGCCTATGACTGGCTAGAGATTAATGGAAATGATTGAGTTCAATCCTCTCAGCTGGTACCTGTTTAAACATTTGAAGGAGTATAGCATGGTCAGCTACATCGAAAGCTGGGGATCCTCAACAACAGGTGAATGTTTACCACAGGTATAAGCAAATAGGATGCCATTTGAAACTTTGAATAAGAGTTGTATTAGTACTCAGGAAGGGACAGAGCCCAGATAATACAGTGTCAATTATGTAGTTCTGGGAACAATGGACATGGGTGTGGGATGTGACATTATAATTGCTAACTTTGAAGAAGAAAGGTAGTAAGGAGATTGTAGTTTGTAAGGATAGCATGGATCAAGTGTGCATTTGTGAGAAGGAGACAGATGGTGACAGATTTGAAGGATATGGGGACAGTGCTTGAATAGAGAGGACCATTATTGCGATCAGCTACATGATTCGCGAGGGGAAACTGGATAATTAGGCATTTACAGAAAACGGTTGGAGGAATATGAGATGGGGCTCATGGCCAAGACAGCCTTGGAGTAGGCATGAGGAGAGATATGAAAAAGATGTAATTAAAATGCAAGTTCAAGGCTTGGGCAAGGGGAGAATCTGAAAGGGAAGGTTTATAATTTGGGTTAAAGGTAGGAGGGATAGTTGCTGTTGTGCTTGGATGGGTGGTTTCAATCCTAGTGAGAAAGAAGTTGGCGAGCTAATTACACCTGGTGTTGGTGAAGGTGGAGGAGACAGGGGTTTAAGAAGATGCTTTGTTGGTGCAGGGAGTCTTTCCTTGTAGTCCAGGATGATCCTGAACCAAAGGGCAGTTTTGGCAGAGGGAACAATATCGGAAGGCTTGAGGAAAAATAGGAGAGAGGGAAAGATATGTGTTGACATCGAGGCTGACCTGAGGATGAAAAATCATTCCATGCAGATATTGAAGGAGAAAAAAAGTGAGGGCATATCAGTAAGAAACTGGGAGCAGGTTTTTCAGATGCATTTTTTCTCTGCCTGAAGAGTTGGTAAGGAAAGCACCCTGGCTGTTTACAGCAGCCCTTTATTATTTGCTGCTCTATCGAGCATTATTGGCTGCAGCCTCTTCTCATCAGGGCAGAAATCATTCAATCTCACCACCGCCTGACAGCCCCTGGTTCACCTGATTGGATTGCAGATTTTTGTCACAGCAGCACCAGTGACAGTGATGGCCACTGCTGAGATTACAAAAAATCCTCAGGTTCTAAATCTTTCACTTCGGAGAAGTAGGTGTTGGGGTGAGGGATTGGATGTAGGAGTAGTATTATCTTATGGTAGGGTTTGGGAGGTGAGGTGAGACCATGGGTGGAATGGGCAGAGGAAGTAAGGGTCCTAATGGTGGGATTGGGGAGTTGTCCAACTGAATCAGAAATATTCCCCAAGCCAAATATTGGCAAGATAAAGCCATTGCCTTTGGGCCTGTCGCTAACTGTTCCTGGGCCATTAATTCCATCCTACTCTTTACCAACTGTCTGACTGTAAATTCAGAACATTAACCTGACTCTTTGAACTACTTAAAAAAAAACAGAAAGCGCTGCGGATGCTGTAAATCAGGAACAAAAACAAAGTTACTGGGTGTCCACCTACAGGGGGCAGATCTATTTGCAGCCACCCAATGTGGGAAGGATACCAATGGAGTAGTTACTTCAATTTTCCTGCCTGAAGCCTGAGGAAGGTGACATCCAAATTACTCCCATCACTATCTTGAACTCGTATCAATCTCTTAGTTCAGAAGTAAAGGGATAATCAATTACAAGTATAGTACAACAGGGCCACTATTACAAGGGTTGAATCAAATGGGAAGAATGTTAAAAAACCTAGTTCCTAAAGGCTGTCGCTTTACTGAGTTATTTTATCTTTACATATTCTTGAGAGGTTACAGTAACTTGAAATTGTGCTCTAACATTGATAAGTCTGTTTGAAACTCCTCCCCACTGGACTACCATTATTCAGTGGCATTGCTCTATAACTGATTAGAGCTAAATCTCAGTTTGGATTTTTGGGCTTCATAGTCTTGACTGCCCTTTTTGCTTTTCTGTTCAAGTTGTTGCCTGAATTTTACAAAATGCTGGTGCTAAGGTACATTACATGCACTTTAATGACTGACCAAACACACTTCATTACTCCATTACAATGAGATGAACTGAAATTAGTGTGGGTACCTTGCTAATGCCAGAATGTTACCTGTCGTGATCTTATGTAATTGCTTTAAAGATATTCTGTCAGCCTGGTCTAGAAATGAAAGGTCATAGACAGAGTTATGTATTTGGTTGGAGCTGTCTTGGTGGTATATCCAGATTAACGTGGGTGGCTTTCTAGCATTGTCCTGTGAACATGATACATAGATGATAACTTCTTGAATGAAGGTTGCTAGGAATTTAAACCTGATGGATGTGGTGTATATGATTGCTACTCCTCATGCATCAACACACATTTTGTTTTGTAACCTGATTTACAGTTTTCAATGATATTTTTAAACTACGACTCCTAATTCTAGATTCTCCAATAACAGGAAACATCTTCTTCGCATCTAGATAGATCTGAAAGCCTTAATACTGAGGTGCCCATTAAAACTACCAGCCATGGTGATACCATATCAATGTTTAGCATAACAGTTTAGGATCTTGATCGTCTAAGATTTAATATCTGGGCCTCGTCAAAGCCTTTGTAACATTTGTGATGATAATGGTAAAAACAAACTGTGAATTTTTTACTTTCATCATTTGCTTTTAACACCTGGGGCCTTTCATGGACTAAAATGCTGTAGTGGTCATCTGACAAGGTTCAGTCAAATTTGAGAAACTATCTGTAAACCAGAATCAGTTGGAGCCCACATTAACAAAGTTATTAAAGGCCTTAAAACACACATCTGTATCTCATGAGAGATTACTCCTTTCTGCAAGTTTCACAGATTGGGATGAAAATCACTTTCAGATTATCCAGTTTGAGAAAACAATGAAGCCGACATGAGTAAATGTAAGTGAACTGAATTTCAGGCAGTAGCTTTTGGACAGAGCAGAGAAAGGAAAATTGTGTTGGTAACAATGGAATTAGAAGACTGTCTCATTCCTGGTTTTGACAGGCTCTTTTAAGACAATACCTGGTGAAAAGGAAATTGGAGAAACATCCATTTACCGAGAACTCCATGTTTACCTATAAATTTTGCCTTGCTAGGGATACAAATAATTAGTTGAGTAACTGTGGTCTCGAGGTAAAACTTAACATCTCAACAATTTTAAGAACCTTTCCTAAAGAATTCCCTTCCTAAATGCGCTGTGGGTTTACAGTATATGGACTGCAATTGTTGTGGAAACAAGCTCACCACCTTCCTGTGGGCACTAAAGACAGGCAATAAATGCTCACCCAGCCAACGAAGACTGCGTCACATGAGTGAATAAAAACAAATCTTTTTAAACTCTTTGTTATTGATTTTCCTTTTTATAGTAGTCGTTCTCCCTTCTCATAGCCCGTGTTTGATATCAAGTTTTTTTTGTCTGTGATCAAAGTAATGAAACTCTTTGTTTTACTTAAGAAAACCTTGTAATTTAACTTTGACCAGTACGATGTTTTAATTGAATTGTGGTGTAAATGTATACTATAAAGAAGTAATTTACTTTCCAGTCAAAGAGGCATTAAAAATAGAAAGAAGCCATTTATCACTCCTTGTCTGGTCATAACACAATGTCCACCATATCAATGTAACTTGTAATCAGTTGCTAACATATATCTGTTCTTGTTAATTTCAATAAACTCTTCTCATTAGATCATGCAGTGACTTTCTTCTGTCACAGCGGACCAAGTAGCCTGTTTAATTTCCTACATTTAGAAGACATGGTGGTAGAAATCCTGATCATGTACAATGTTATGAGTTGGCAAATCCATACAACAGTGATTTATTTATATTTTAATTCATTTTTTCTAATTAGTTTTTGATGAGCAGAGAAACGTAAGCAGTTTTAAGTTGGTTATGAACATTTGACATCCCAAAGATTTGCACTTCCAGTTTCCTGATATTGTTTTATTTCAACTGCCTTACATGGAATAAGATTAACCAGTACTTTACAGTACTGTTTGCCCTTTTATATTGTTACTGCATCCTTTATTGCTTCTACAGTATTCTGGTAGCTGTGAAATTAATGGAAGCACTAATTAACTTTTTAATGTTTTTGCATCTTAACAACATCATAACAAAATCTCTGGCTTGTTGCTTCATAACAAGGTGTTATTAAAATTTAACTGTACTTGCAGTTACTTAGTGTATTGGCTGTCTGATTCTTGAAAGAGTGTTATTCCATTTCAGTGAGAATTTATTGTCTGAGTGGATGTTTATTTATCTCAAGGGTGTTTTCAGGCAAGATTACAAATCAACAACAGCAATCTATGACAATTTAATTGCGACACCATTTTGGCTTTGTCTGTTTTTAAACTGGTTACAATGTAGAAGTCAAAAAATTTGACATTGAGATTGGGGCTAGTTCTCAATAACAAGCAACTAGTACTGCTGTTTAACAGGCAATAATTTTCTGCAGCATTGTATTTTCAACCTCCTGATGGGTTGTTACTTAAATCATGTTTTTCCAACTTTATAAAATACCATAGAAATGTCTTGCTGTTTGATAAAAGTGCTAATTGTAATCTGAGTGGGTCTGAAACATGAAAAATGATTGCTCAGGAAGGATATATTCAGCATGGGAGTTATGACAGGTTTACAAAAAGCATTCTGCTAATGAGTTTGACATTTTCGTGTTCTGCATGTGATAAAAATTTAAATGAGCTGCAACCTTTTGTTTAGAAGTATATAGTCATTTATAGTTAAGTTTCTGATTAAAATAGGATACAACACATTGCTTGTTAAGATCAATAATGTGGTGCCTGTACGCTGCAATATTAAGTGTAACAGGCAATAAAATATTTGCTAATGAACCTCAAAACAAAATGTTACGTGACATAGAATATAGCCAAAGGAACAGAAATAGATTATTCAAACTCTTGTGCCTGAATTTTCATTGATTTATATCATAGCTGGCCTGTACTTTAAATGGATTTTACCCACATTTACATAGTAATGTTATGTTATGTGTCCTTTGTCTGAAGGCACATCCTTGCTTCATTGTCTGCTGATTATCCATCCGGAGCTGTTTTCTTGGCATTGGTGATATGGCATTGTCTTCAATTCACTTGGAGACAGGATGAGAAGGCAGGTCCCGAGTCTCTCTGAGCCAGAACAGGAATTAAACCATACTATTGGAGTTATTTTAAATCATATGCTCAGTATCGAACTGTCTTTGGTTCTACCTCCCTACTGATACAGCTCCATCTCCAACTTCCATATCAGAAAATCCCAGTTGTTCTTTAGTTCCTTCACTCTTTCTCAGGCTAGTCTTCTTTCCCTTTGCATTCTAGGCTTATCCTTTCTAACTGTCCACTTCCTTTCTCAGCTTGAAACTCAAGCTCCTTTACTCATGCTTTAAATTTCACTTATTCCAGATCTATTTGAGTTAAAACAACTATATTTAGTTCCAGCCATGTATTCTGACTCTGGACCTGATTTCAAACGTGCAGCCAACATTTTCAGGAATTCCTGTCTTGGTTTCTTGTTGGGTATTTTATACCCTATCTGCTTAGCAATGATTTTTAAATGTTCCATATCTTAGGATGCTAACTTCTGACAATAATAAACTCTCCAGATTAGTTAACTTTTCAGCACCAAAAGTTGCCATCTAAATTTATTATTTGGAATTTTTGCAATGTTTACTTTTAAAACAATGTTCACTGTGTAAATTCTGGTTTGGTTTAAACAACTTCCAGTTCAAAGGTTGGCTCATTTTACAATGGATTAAACCCCAGCTTTTCATATTGAAATAACTGTTAGAAGCCAGATCCCATTATCAGGCTTATGCACCAGTGCACAGTGGGCTAGCTGTGGTCAGCCAGCTTGAAATCAATCCTCAATTGAGGAGATTCTAATCTCTTGGTTATATTGGTCTCCTAGGTCTTTCCTGATTGACCCAAGTTAATATCCCTAATCAAGAAGCTTGTAGCTATTGGGGTCAACCCAGTCCCAATCACTCTGCCCACACTCCTCACCCACCCCGCACACTGCCAACCCCTCAAATCTGGCAATGCTACCCTGGTCTTTTGCTTATGGCTTCTTCTGTGATGTTTTCACCCCAGGTCTGCATCTTCTGTCTTGGATTCAGGCACAGGTGGCATGTACCGGATCATGGCCCATCTCTTGCATCCGCAACATCTCAGGACAGTCTCCTCCTCTTCTTCCAGCAGCAACAGTATTGTAGTTGCATCCATTTTGGACTCTGAAGTTTCCTCGACACTAGAAGGAGGGAGAGCACCTTCAGTTTCCTCCGGGCCTTTGGGTTGTTCTGAGAGGCCAAGTATGTTTTGCTCCTGCCCCTTCATGAGGCTTTCAGGTCATCCACATGTTTGGTCAGGACTGCTTCACCTACCTGAACTATGTACGTCACAGGACCCAACCTCACATCAACCTCACCTTGCCCAGGGCCATTTCCATGGTTACAGCACCAAACTTCATCCCCTGAATTAAATCATCTCTCTCGCTTAGAGGAGACATTTGGCCGGTATTGGTGTTCCCGCTGCCATTTCACCCAGTGCTACGTCTGAAAATATCAGATTTAACCTTGCGTGGAGACTTTTCCCCATCAGCAATTCTGCTGGAGTGAGTGTGGGGGTTTTGTAATCGAACAGGAACCGGGACAGTTTGGTCTGAATTGATGCTGTAGGCTGCATCTTTAAACCTGTCTTCAACACTTTGTTATCTCGGATTCTCCAGCATCTGCAGTTCTTCATTATCTCTTCAACATTTGGACTGTTCTTTCTGCTAGACCATTGGGCGATAGGTGGTATGCATCTGTCCTTATGTGACGAATGCCATTGGACTGCAGGAAATATTGGAATTCCCTGCTTGTAAATGACGTCCTATTGTCAGAGATCAATATTTCTGTGGGTTTGTGTGTCGTTAACAATGCTCGCAGCTCCTCAATCATCATCCCTCCTGAGTTTGCTGAACGAACTTTATGCATGTCTCACCACTTTGACTGGGTGTCCATCCACAATGACCAGGAACAATAGGCCTGTGAAAGGGCCAGCACAGTTGACATGCAACCGAGTCCAGTGTTTTCCAGGCCATTCCCCCGAATGTGGACTACCTGCTTGTGGTAATTGAAACAGCTGGTGATAATGGGGAAACAGGAGGGCTATGTTGGTCCTTTCACATGCTCAATGTTCCTGGTCATTCTGGATGGGCACCATTCAAAGTGGTTAGATATGCATAAAGCTCACTGCCCGATCAACACAGCTATGTCAGCATCCAACCCTGGCCACCAGACATACATTCTTTCTCGCATCTTCATCTTGGAACCCCAGGTGGAACTCGGCCAGTAACTGATGGCGACCTTTGCTTGGGACAATCACCCTTGCTCCCCACAGAAGTATGTCATCCTGTATAGTGACCTGGTCTCACTGGGTCCAAAAAACACTTCAGTCCTGGTTGTGACAGCCCTTCTGATTTCACCCATTATCACAAGCTGTTTCGGTTTCACTAGGACAGCATCTTTTAGTGTCCACAGTCAGATATTGTCCGTGGTGACTAGCTTGGTGTCCAGAAAGTTTAAAGCCAAAACGGACTCTACCAGGGGGACACCACTGGTGATGTATCTGCCAATGGGAGGTGGTTCAAGGCATCCTCATTAGCCACTTGGCTTCTCAAATGATGTACCAACTTGTACCTCTATGCACTGAGAATGAGGGCCCAACACTGAATTCTACCAGAAGCTATGGGTGACATCTCCTTATCTTCCTTCAGTAGCCCTGGCAGGGATTTGTGATCTATGAAAATTTCCTGTCCATAAAGATACTCGTGGAACTTCCTCACACCAAATATGACAGCCAAACCTTCCTTGTCGATGTGGGCATACTTGTGTTTGACATTGGCCAAAATCCAGAAACAGACGTTATTGCGTGCTCCTCTCTGTTGGGCCACAGGCCAGCCAACACTCCCCCAGTACTGTACAGGAAGGCATCGCATGTCAGCACTACTTCTTGTTTTGGATTGTAATGACCTAACACCACAGATGATATTTCACTTCCCTAAAGGCTACTTCTTAGCTATGCAACTGTTTCCAAGGCTGACCCTTCCTCAATAGCAGGGATAAGGGTACGAAACGGAGGCCACATTATGTATGAATTTTCTGTAATAATTCACTAACCCAAGAAAAGAGCTAAGCTCCACCGCAGATATGGGAGCCGGTGCTCCTTTGATCACCCTCACTTTCTCTTCCAAAGGGTATAACTTAGTCTTGTCAATGCTGTAGCCCAGGTAGGTCACTTGGGGTGCCTATGTCACACATTTTTCCCATTTAAGGCATACACCCATGTGGGAGAAATGTTTAATCACTATGTCTAATTTCTCCAAATGCTTTCAATGGTCTTTCTGGTTATTAGCATGTCATCCAGATAAATGGCAACCTGGGGTAACCTTTGTAACGTGTTCTCCATTGTCCATTGGAAAAGAACACAGGCTGATGATACCCCAAATGGCATTCTTGTATATTGATATAAACCCTTATGGTTATTAATTGCACTTCTGGGATTCCTCATCCAATCTCAATTATAGGAAGGCATGGCTCATGTCCAGTTTCGAAAAGAAAAGCCCCTCCACCAAATTTACTTACAAGTCCTCTATGCGATGGATGGGTATTTATCCAGCTGCGAGAACCAGTTTACCATTTGCTTGAAATCCCCACAGAGGCAAACTGAGCCGTTAGGGTTCACAATCGGTATGACCAGTGCTGGTCATTCTGCAAACTGTACTCTTTTGATGATTCCTTCACTTTGTAGTCTCTTCATTTCCACCTCTACTTTTGCCCACAATGCAAATGGCACTGGGTGGGCTTTGGAAAACCTCGGAATCGCTTCCTGGCCAATATGTAAAATGGCCTTTGCCCCTTTGATTGCCCCAACACCTTCTTGAAAAACTCCTGGGTATTTCACTGGGACTTCACTAAGGCAGCCATTTTCCAATTGAAAAATGTTTAGCCAGCGAAGCTGAATCTTGCTCAACCATTTCTGCCTATGTAGGCTTGGATCTGAGCCTTTTACTACCATCAGTTGTAACTGCATCAAATGATTCTCATAGGAGACCGGAATTGAAGTTGTATCCTTAATTTGCGATGGCTCCCCAGTGTATGTTCTCGGCCTGGCTGAGGTTTTGCATGAGTTCAAATGTTGGAGACCCGAGCAAATCTTGTTAAAGACAGATTCTACAACTACAGATACGGCTGCGCTGGTATTGACCTCCATGATAGTTGGGTGACCATTTAACCAAACATTAATTTTAATTGTCTCCGATTTGGGTGTCACTAAGCAATTTAACTGTTCCAACCCACATGTAAGGGGGCTTTCCAGGGTGTGCACTCTCCTGGCCACCAGCCTCTGAGTTTTCCTGCTCAAATCGGGCCTTCTGGGACTCCTTTGTTGTGTTGAGGCTGCATACCGGCAGGAGCTACAATGGCTTGCTGGCCCAGATCCTGAAGAACTAATTAGCTACTTGACAGAGACTGAAATTTGTTGTGGAGCTCTGCTGTGCGTTGGCCTAGTGTCCCTCTGCTCAGGATATGCCCTGCGTGAGGCTCTGTGATAGTCTACACTCAAGTGGTGTTCCCCAAGCTCAGCTGGACAGATGAGGGTTTCCACTTCCATTGGGATGCCCTGTAATTCCAATGCTCCACTTGCCACATTGCCAGCTGCAGCACCTGTTTGAAGACAAGATGGGCTTCAGCTAGCAGGCACTTCTGCATGGCTATGTCACTAATCTCAGATATCAAATGGTTTCTGATCATTTTATTCAGGGTTATCCCAAAATTACATGCCTCTGCCAGTCATCGTAACCTCATCAAAAATCCCGATATGGATTCCCCCGGTTCTCTAACAGCTGAATAAACCAATAGCATCTCAGGATTAGAGAAGGTTTGGGGCCATAATATTCCTTAACCAACTATGTCAACTTTTGGAAGGCTTTAGTGTCTGTTGCCTCTGGGAAAGTTAAGCCCCTTTTAACTAAGAATGCTATGGGTCCACACATGGTCAGAAGGATTACTTGTTGCTTTTCATCTGCCCTGATATCATTTACCCTGAAAAAAAATCGTATTCCCTTGATATACTGGGTGCAGTCTTTGACAGCTGGTTAAATGAATCAAGATTCCCAAATAGAGACATGATAGGCGAAATGTTTACCCAACTCCAAGATGACAGTTACAATGAATGTTCCTCAGGCACATCCTGTTTTCTCCCATTACGACTGAAATAACTGCACAGAGGCCAGGCTCTGGCACCAAGTCACTCTTTTTTTACTTGTGCATAGTACACTAGCTGTGGCCAGCCAGTTCAGACTCAAACCTTGACTGAAGAAATTGCAATCTCCTGGTCAGGCAAGGTTTTCCTGATTAGCTCAAGTAATCCACTCTAATCAAGAACCTCACAGTTAATGACGTCAACCTGGCCCCAATCATTACACATATAAACTTGGTCTTCAATTGTTTTGCAATGGGCACAACCCTGAATATGAGACCTTAGTTGCCATGACCACATACAAGGTGTTTCCTCGAAGTGGTCCATGGGCTAAAAATTTGTCTGGGTATCTGTTGCTTCCTTTTATTTTGTGCTATTCAGTTTGAGACTTTGTTATACTAACCAACTGAACTGAATTCTACATCAGGCCTGCTGCACCATGAGATATCTTGGCTAGAAACTACATTTGGAGACTTCTCCATATCTGCTGGAGTTGGTCATGGGCTTCCAGATGCATCTGTTCCTCAAATGTCTGTGGGCACAACAACTGCTGAGGTGATAGCTTCTGTGCCTGGGCCCTGTGGGGATAGTTCAAATGAGCTTCTGTAAGCATTATCAGATACAAAGCAGCTTTTCAGTGAAATGAACATTCAATTTTGCCAGAGCACACACAAGTAATATTTAAATTTTCTCCTCCACACATTGTGACATCGAGGTCTTTGACAAGGAGGCCAATGGGATGCCACTACAGGCACTTTTACATCGTATGCCTGATATAGGTGAACACTGCATGAGCCGTTTGCTTCACTTACACCAGGAGATGAATGGCAGGGCACTAGGAAACTTGGAGGAACAGAGCAATTTTAAGTATTTGTCCATAGGAATCCTGAACACTGCAGGACAAGTTAATGGAGTAGTTAAGAAGGCCTACAGGACACTTGCCTTTTTCAGATGAGCTACAGATTACAAGAACAGGGAGAGTATGTTGAAGCTGGGCACAACTTTAGTTTGGCCATAGCTGGAGTACTGTGTACATCTGATTATTGAAATTGTTGCTTGAAGGGCTCATACACCTCAAAAGTAGAGCCCACTCCCTTAGGGACAATAACAAATTACACCAGTCACTCTGATCGACATGGGAGCCTTTTTTCCCTTTGATTGTGCGTGTTTATTCGAATGAGGATAGAAGAAGCCATAGATAGTACATCACAGAGTGAATCACAGGTTCAGCCTGTCAATCTTGGTCTTGTCCGCCGTGAGCCTTCAATGTTCCTTTCTGCCTCACCCTACCTATCAGCCTCATCAGCTTTGATCTTCTCGAATTTCCCACCCTTTTTTTTAAATAACTCCTTTTCATCTCCCTACTTAACTTCCTGAGCATCAGGCATACAACTTGGTTATGCTAAATATTGTTATGAGCTGTCTTCACATATTATCTTCTGCCCTTCTTTTGAGTGGACTTTCACAATTATTACCTTCACAATTAGTAGCCCCTAGGCATTCCAGTGTGCTGTCTCCAGTCCACATAACTCACATCTCCACTTCAACGCTGGCCCTCAATAATGCCCTTGAGTTTCAGTGAACAGGTGGGCTCTACCACACCCCCACACATCCCAACTGACCTGGGATGGCAGCCCCAACTGATGAGTGACCAGAACATGATCTCTGTGCAGTTCCCTGACTGGCTTACTGCTAATCCCCAGCCTAGCTGTACTGGACATAAAGGGCTGTCTGTGGCCCACTCTCTGCACTATAATGGAATGGAATCCCTGACTTTGAATGCCTCAAGTGCATGACTGTGTCTGTGTGAATGGACTGAAGATGCCTTTAACTGACTGCACCAGTACCTCCCAATTGCCGACAGTTTCCCTTGGCTCACTTGAGAAAAACTCTCCTTAGACTTTGAGACTTGGCCATTTGGTTGAACATATTCAGTATGTTCTCTTTGTTAGCTGCTGGTACGTGCTGTAGGTGCTACTTTGATAACGCAATGTCCACTTCTTTGACTGCTATGTTTGTGCTAAAAGTCTAGACAAGATAGCAGTACTATGAGGAGCCAGTAGACAAAAAGAAAAAGCCATGCTAAAAAAGCATGTTTAGAGCCTTGAGATGAACCCTGTTTCAATGCATACAATAGATGTATGACCCTGTAGACAATGTAGTTTGGTAGCAGCATTACAATGGAAGGTATTGTTGAGCACCAAAGGCTGTACTGAAGTGGAGAATTACATTAAAAGTGAGTCAGAGATGCGTAATGAGATGTAGTGCTTCTGGCCTTGTCCAAAACCATCCTGTCTGGAAGAAGTATGGAGGTCACAGCTCTGGAGCGTTCACTGAGATATTGTTGAGGTCTTGACGAGATGGAGGTTTGGAGAAGGTGCCAGTGTGTTGAAGCCACCAGGTGCAAGCACTGACTATCAAAGAATTGTCACTGACTAGTTTCTCTCCACTGCCTGGCAAAATAGCAAAGTTCATAAATTAAGCAAAGTGAGGCAATAATGAGATGTTGATGTTCTAAATAGGCCCTTTGTTGCCCATTGGAGAGATGTTCACCTAGCTATTAAAGCCTTATTGAAAGTGGAGTCGCAGGTAGACAGGATAGTGAAGAAGGTGTTTGTAATGCCTTTGTTGGTGAGTACATTGATTATAGGAGTTGGGGGGCGTCATGTTGTAGTTGTACAGGACATTGGCTAGGTCACTTTTAGAATACTGCTTGCAATTCTGGTCTTCCTGCTGTTGGATGGATGTTGTAAAACTTGAAACAGTTCAGAAAAGATTTATGGGGATATTGTCAAGTTTGGAACGTTTGAGCTATCGGAAGAGGCTGAATAGACTGGTGATATTTTCCCTCGAGAATCAGAGGCTGAGAGGTGACCTTATAGAAGTTTATATAATCATGAGGGGCATGGATAGGATGAACAGTCAAAGTCTTTTCCTCAGAGTGGAGGAGCCCAAAACTAAGAGGGCATAGGTTTTAGGTGAGAGGGGAAAAATTTAAAAGGGATCTATGGGGCAACCTTTTTTCCCAGATAGTGGTGCATATATGGAATTAGCTGCCAGAGGAAATGGTGGAGGCTCGTACAGTTATAACATTTAAAAGGCATCCAAATGGGTACATGAAAAGGAAGGGTTTAGAGGGATATGGGCCAAATGCTGGCAAGTGGGGCTAAATTAATTTAGGATAGCTAGTTGGCATGGACAACTATAACTAAAGGCTCTGTTTCCATTTGCATGGCTCTATAGCTTTATGTGCAAAATTGCAGTTTTTCTCTCAACATCTCAAATGACATATCTCTACTTTTGTTATATTTTTTCCAACTAAGTCATCATTGCCCACACCATTCAGGGCCTGGGAAAATGTTGCCCATCTTCTCTGTGTGTACCCTATTGAATCTGCCATCCTTTTAAAAACATTGTTTCAATGAAGCTTCAACTTTTTCAATACCAAAAGTAACACAAGCTAAGTTTGTGACCTGTCCTCTTTTTATTCTTTATTCTTGGTAAATTCTAGTTATTTTGTACTATAACTATTCACACACCAATCTAACTTCATTGTGTTTCATACTGAGCACAGAACTTTGGTTGGGATTTCAATAAAGCTCAATTGAACCGAAGGGTCACTTTCTCACTTTTGTCTTTCAAAACTCTGAAGCAAGGTCAGCATTCCATTAACTCTCTTTTGTGATGATTTTTTTGTACTTGAATACTGGCTTAGAGAGATGTGTACATGGCTACCTAAATGCATTTACTCCTGGGTCTTAATCTTTCCCAGTAAGCAAAATTCCAATATTTTTTCAGATCAAAACTGGGTGACATCATATGTCCCCAAAGTGAATTCTATTCAATATATTTAATTGTTATTATTAAAATTCTTCTGGAAATATGTGCTTTCTAATATGTTGCTGCAGCCTTAAATGTTCCTTACTTATTTTTTAGTTATTATGTGCTTGCTGGAAGGATTATCTATTGCGCTAGCAGAGAGATTTCTGTGAAGGAACTAAGCTATACTAACAAAGAAGCATTCCATTTTTCAATCATCCAGTTTTTCTTTTCTTTATTCATTCACGGGATGAGGATGTCACTGGCCAGGCAGCATTTATTGCCCATCCCTAATTGCCTCGAGGGCAGTTATGAGTCAACCACTTTGCTATGGCTCTGGAGGCAAATGTAGCCCAGAGCAGCTAAGGATGGCTATTTCCTTACTTCGTGAACCAGGTGGGATTTTCGAACCATCAACAATGGATTCATGGCCATCAACAGATCCTTAATTCCAGATATTAATTGAATTCAAATTCCAACATTTGCAGTGGCAGGATTTGACCCCGGGTCCCCAGAATATTATCTGGGTCTCTGGATTAACAGTCCAATGAAAATACCACTAGGCCATCGCCTCCACTCCACTGCTGTGGCAAAAGAGCAATTCAATTGATCTTTTAGGTGCCTGGGCTAAGGAGGAACAACAACTTACAAAGTCTCTGCTTCTGTTTGTTAATCAATGATTGGTCTTTGGAAAGTATAGGTTATCAAATTATAGGAGTAGTGGCTTGCTGGATGCATCTTGACGAGGTGGGACTTGGCTGAGATGTCTCTGAAATGGATGATAGTAATTAGCGAAGTTTAAAAATTTTTGACAACTGGAGATGTTGTTATGGGTTCCTCCAGGAGACTACCATTCCACACATATTTAATACACATGGTTGTAAGGTTTGCTAGATAAAAACTGAATGAAATGCAAATGCAGAGACGCTAATTTGCCTCAACTTGAAGGTGCTGCAGAATGGTTCTGGGAGCAGGTTCATCCCAGCTTGAGAAATTTCCAACACTGTGGTATTGCTCTTTCTTAAATCAAAAGGAATGCTTTTATTAAATTTATGTTTATGATCTGAATCTGCAAAAGAAAAATAGCTTCAGGTTTTGCCTAGCGCTATTTTCTCTAACAAAAAAGCATGGTGAAAATTGGTTGTGTAGGACAGGGAGCATATTTCACTTACTACTGTAAAACATTTCAGGCCAGCTACAGACCAAAGATTATTTGGCTAATTGACCATTTGTCAACTGTGCATGCAATTATAACTGCAGTTTAATGGCAAATTAAATAACAAAATCCCATTTTGAACATTTTTCTTTGCTGATTTCATTGCTACCTTATTTTTCACAAGATTCTTACAGACCTTTGTAAAATCGTAGCTGTTAACATGCATTTCTAACAATAATCCTACACAGAAGGCTTGTGCTACTTTCAAAGTCTTTCCACTTGCTGTATGTGTTAATTAGTATAGTATAGTATAGTATACTATACTATATTATAGTGTAGTATAAATGGCAAAGTCTTATTTGACAAGGTTCTTAGAATAGTAACAATAAAATAAAGAACTGCGGATGCTGGAGATCCGAAACAAACAAAATAGAAATTGCTGGAGAAACTCTGTGGGTGTGGCAGCATCTGTGGAAAGAAATCGGAGTTAACACTAACTTAAAATGTTAACTCTGTTTTCTCTCCACAGGTGCTGCCAGACCTATCGAATTTTACTGACAATTTCTGTTTTTATTGGCTTCTATAAAAGCAGTTCCTGTAGTTTTATTTGTCTGCCGTGTTAGCAAATGCCCAAAAGTAACATTATTTTATTACTTTATTCTTTAAATTTATAATTTGCTGCTTTGTTTGGCAGTTTGTAAATTGATTTTGAGATATTTCGTCAAGGTAGTTCAATGAGATAACGCAACTTGTTTGTGTTGAGGGCATGGGATTCATTTAAAAAACAACACAAGTTATTTGTAAGGACCCATTTTATCGACAGATAGATTTTGTGAAATCTTACAGATATACATGTTATGAACCAGACCAGTTCCCCTCAAAATATTTTAAGAAGGTAGCCTAGAACTAAACTTTTTCTCATTTTAAAGTGAAGTCCCAAGTTCCAGCTGCAACGCAACTGGTCAAACTATTTGTTGTTAAGCAAAACACACCTCCTCCCTCAACCCCATCCCAGGCCACAAGATGACTTTCCATATTAAGCAGATGTTCACCTGCACGTCTGCCAATGTAGTATACTGTATCTACTGTACCCAGTGTGGTTTCCTCTACATTGGGGAAACCAAGCGGAGGCTTGGGGACCGCTTTGCAGAATACCTCCGCTCGGTTTGCAACAAACAACTGCACCTCCCAGTCGCGAACCATTTCAACTCACCCTCCCTTTCCTCAGACAACATGCCCATCATGGGCCTCCTGCAGTGCCACAATGATGCCACCCAAAGGTTGCAGGAACGGCAATTCATATTCCGCTTGGGAACCCTGCAGCCCAATGGTATCAATGTGGACTTCACCAGCTTCAAAATCTCCCCTTCCCTGACCACATCCCAAAACCAGCCCAGCTCGTCCCCGCCTCCTTAACCTGTTCTTCCTCTCACCTATCCCCTCCTCCCACCTCAAGCCGCACCTACATTTCCCACCTACCAACCTCATCCCGCCTCCTTGACTTGTCCATTTTCCCCGGGCAGACCTATCCCCTTTCCACCTCCCCACCTATGCTCTCCTCTCCACCTATCTTCTCCTCTATCCATCTTTGGTCCGCCTCCCCCTCTCTCCCTATTTATTTCAGAACCCTCTCCCCATCCCTCTCTCTGTTGAAGGGTCTAGGCCCGAAACGTCAGCTTTTGTGCTCCTGAGATGCTGTTTGGCCTGTTGTGTTCATCCAGCTACACACTTTGTTATTTAAACAATATAGTTAAAATACAACCAGAGAAAGAGGAATTTAGAATAATGTAACCCTCTTGGAAAATTTAACTGAATTATAGATACAGTAACTTTTACTAATTAACTGTTCCAATAAAGTAACTTTCTATAACATCCTTCATCAAAAAGGCAAATTCTGAAAAACAGGTTTTATCTGACATGTACTCTAGCAGCCTAAGAAGAGGACACTCAGCTTTTGGCTGTAATCAAAAGAGGAAAAAATAGCTTCCACTTCTTTAAGCCCACAACAGCAACCACTTTCAGTTAAATCTAAAAACTAAAAAAACCCTAGAAATCCTGGTCTATGAGAACTGGCAACACCCATCCAGGCTGCTTCTAATGTTCTAACTTAAAACAAAAAACAAGTGGTTTTGATTGACTGCTCAACACCTTTGCCTTAAACCTCTCTTTAAAGAACAGACAAAATGGCCACTTCAAGCCACAGCATTATCACATACAGTATCTTAAAACAAGTTACGTGCAATGGAATTGTATTTGTGATTTGCTTCTCTGAAAGTTGTCTCCTTATGTGAAAGTTTGTTATACATTTGGGATTAGGCAATGTTAAAACCAGCAAATCTGAAAAACACCTTCCCCTAACATTTATCATTAGTCAGGCCTGGCAAAATCTGTGGAGAGAAAAATAGAATTAATGTTTTGAGTTCAAGTATGACTCTTCCTCAGAACCTTCTAAAAAGGTTTCAGACAAAGATTCAGACCAAACTCAAAATGTCGGCTTTGTTTCTCTATGGATGACGCCAGACCTGCTGAATTTCTCCTGCATCCCCGGTATTTGTTTCAGATTTCTAGCATCTGTAGTATTTTTCTTTTATTATTTATCATCCATTATTAAGCATTTAGGAGAATGGGATATTTTAGTGCTTATGACCCAGCAGCTGAAAACATGGCTATCATTGTTGAAACAATTTAAATAAGGGGTCAGAAAGAGGCCTGAATTGTAAAAATACCAGGACTTGTACAGTTGGAGGAGTCTACAAAGAGAGAGGAGGCAGAGGATGGAGAGATTTGTTAGTAATAGTGCGAACTTTAAAACTGAGATGTTGATGGACTAGCAGTCAATAGGCATCTGGGTGATTGGGAGTAGAATGAAGTTAGAACACAGCCAGCAGTGTTGTAGATGAGCTCAAGTTAGTAAAGTGTGAGAAGGCAGATGGTGCTCAATTTGTTGACTCATCCAAACAGCAACATCTTCAACAGTGCAATAGTTCCTCTGTACTCTGTTGAATTGCTATCCCAGGTTACATATAGAAGTTTCAAATATACAGCTTGGACAAATAATGTTCTGGTTCAGAGGCAAGAATGGTATGGTGACAAGGTTGACAATGACATCTGTGCTTCTTTTACAAGCTGAAAGTTTGATAACTTCATCTTTTCAAAATGAGTGCTCTTCACATTTTCTTTGCAGTATGCTCAAAATAGGTTAACATTAATAGTTCAAGGTTATAATGGGGCTTAGTTCATGACCATACACGTAAAAACTCAGTAAGCTGGCCCTAATTAATCATTCATACAGGATCGTTCAATCCCACTGGTTCACTTCAGTAGATTGAAACTGGCTTTCTAAGCCCTGTCCTTGTGGGGACAGAAACAGAGTTAGATTTTTGAGTATGTGACCATTTTTTGGAAGCTTTTTATTTTCTTTTTTTTCTCATATCCAGAAGCGCTCTTACACACTGTATTTTATTCCAAACACTAAATTGCCCATGGTTTTTTTTCCATCTATTAAGCACAGCCAGTAAATCACTCATAGCTTACAATTGATTAATTTACTTGCAAAGCCGGTTAAGGTCAATATGGAACATCAAAGGGGAGGGATAGAGATAGGGAGATAGGAGGCTGCTAAATCAAAATGGATTTGGAAGGGGAGATTAAGCACTCTACCCCCTGCAGTGCCCACCTCTCACTAAAGGCACTGAGGGTATTTGGACGCTGTAATGTAAATTTTATATGAGGATTAAAGCTTGATAAATGCTTCATTGATGACCCTACTTCATTAATTTTACCTTTTGGTTTTCCAAACTAATCAAATAAACTAGACATTGTAAAATCTTGATATGGAAGCTGGAGTTGCCACTTGGTGACCTCAGCTGGCCATCTGCTCCAAAAGAGCTCCATGTTGGACATCAACATTGACCTCATTCACCTCGTGTCCATGGATAATAACATCCTTTTAAAAACTCTTAAGGCAGATCTTCAGCCAATTTACAAGATGCTGCTGCAATTCAATGCTACATCTCAGTCTGCACCAACATCTATTATTGTAATGCTGCAGCAAGGACAGTGGGTGGTCAGCGACAACACACCCATCTTATGGACTGGGCCAGGCTGCATCTCTGTTCACTTGTTGCCGTAGGCTCAGAGTGAGTGAGCTCTGTCTGGATGGGGTGAGAAGCTAAATGTTGGCATCCCATTATCTCTCCACTACCCACCTTGACTCTTTTTGATCTATTTGAGGTGTTTTCCTCGTAGAATGATAGCGAAGTAGGTATTAAAGGAGATGAAAGTGAGTTGTACAGCTGTTACTGTTCATGCAGGTGTACAGGTGTCCTGAGCGAGTGAGTAGGTAGTGCTGAGGGCATGCAGGGTTAGTGGTATCGAGGGTTAGGGTGAGTGATGGCACCTGAGGGGAAATGTTGTAGGCATTGGTGAGAGTGGTAGAATATGAGCCTTTGTTGGAAACTGGTTTCCCCTTGAAAGCTGTATGCTATTAGTATTCCATATTCTGTGGTTTGAAGCCTCATTTAAATGCATAACCAGCCTTCTAGCAATGGAAACAAAAGATTTATCAGGTGCCATGCGTTCAAAGTTTTTGAAATTAAGAAGGTTTTCTTCTTGGAAAGAATCTAAAAAAAAACTTTGAAATAGAGGTGGGAAAGGGAACAATGATTATTGTGACATCATGAATACTGCCCATGGCCATTGGCCAAAAAGATTCAGACAATTGATTGTGAGGGCATAAGCTAAGAGTTCCTAGAAATAGGGTACATCAACAGGTGCTCAGCAGCACAGGGCAGCCTCTCATTCGACGATCCTCGGAGCTGTTTTTCTCAATGGACAATGGTCTGGAAGAAAAGGAAGCCCCAGAGAAGAGATCCTTAACACCTCAACTAGAGGAGAGGATGTTGCCTCCGCAACTTTAACAAGACTGTAACACTCTACACCAGGAGCCTGGTTGTTTTCTGGAATCAATGAACCATCTTAAGTTGTCGCAATTATTTGCTTCCTTTCTCTAATTAATTGATGTATCATACCTCAACTGCTGTTAGATTCGAGATCCTTACAACAAAGGACAAAGATGGTCTTGAAATCAAAGTTCTAAACTGGGGGAAGGCCAATTAATACAAGATCAGGATTTGGCCAGAATGGACTGGAAAGAGGTACTTTTAGGCAAACATGTGTCAGTGAAGTGCGACACATTCAAGGAGGAGGTAGGGAGAGCATAGAGCCAATATGTTCCAATAAAGACAGAGTAGGACCAACAAATCCAGTGAACCTGGATATTGAGGATAAACAGAATTGAATAAAGAGAAAAAGGAAGGCTAGCGTAGATACCTAGGGCTTAAAATGACAGATGTCCAAGAGAAATATAGAATATGTGAGGGCAACTTAAAATGGAAATTAGAAGAGCAAAAAGGGGGTATTAAAGAATAATGGCAGATAAAATGAACGAAAGTCTTATGTTAAATAAAAACCAAAAGAACTATGGTTCTTTGTAAAGGTCTGTAAATTAGGAACAAAAACAAAGTTGCTGGAAAGGCTTAGTAGGTCTGGCAACATCTGTGAAGGAGAAAACAGAGTTAATGTTTTAGAACATAGAACATTACAGCGCAGTACGGGCCCTTTGGCCCTCAATGTTGCACCGACCTGTGAAACCAATCTGAAGTCCATCTAACCTACACTATTTCATTATCATCCATATGTTTATCCAATGACCATTTAAATGCCCTTAAAGTTGTTAAGTCTACTACTGTTGCAAGCAGGGCATTCCACGCCCTTACTACTCTCTGAGTAAAGAACCTACCTCTGACATTTGCCCTACATCTATCACCCCTCAATTTAAAGCTATGTCCCCTTGTGCTCGCCATCACCATCTGACGAAAAGGCTCTCACTGTTCACCCCATCTCATCCTCTGATCGTCTTGTATGTCTCATTTAAGTCACCTCTTAACCTTCTTCTCTCTAATGTAAACAGACTCAAGTCCCTCAGTCTTTCCTCATAAGACCTTCCCTCCATACTAGGCAACATCCTGGTAAATCTCCTCTGCACCCTTTCCAATGCTTCCACATCCTTCCTATAATGCGGCAACCAGAACTGTATGCAATACTCCAAGTGCAGCCGCACCAGAGTTTTGTACAGCTGCAACATGACCTCATGGCTCCGAAACTCAATCCCTCTTACCAATAAAACCTAACACACTGTAAGCCTTCTGAACAACTCTATCAATCTGAGTGGCAACTTTCAGGGATCTATGCGCATGGACACCGAGATCTCTCTGCTCGTCCACACCACCAAGAATCTTATCATTAGCCCAGTACTCTGTATTCCAGTTACTCCTTCCAAAGTGAATCGCCCCACACTTTTCCGCGTTAAACTCCATTTGCCACCTCTCAGTCCAGCTCTGCAGCTTATCTATGTCCCTCTGTAATCTGCAACATCCTTCCGCACTATCCACAACTCCACCGACTTTAATGTCATCTGCAAATTTACTAACCCATCCTTCTACACTCTCATCCAGGTCATTTATAAAAATGACAAACAGCAGTGGCCCCAAAACAGATCCTTGCGGCACACCATTAGTAACCGAACTCCAGGATGAACATTTCCCATCAAGCACCACCCTCTGTCCTCTTACAGTTAGCCACTTTCTGATCCAAACCAATAAATCACCCTCAATCCCATGCCTCCGTACTTTTCGCAATGGCCTACTGTGGGAAACCGTATGGTGGCCCTTCCTAACAACATCTTATGTTATATCACAAGTACATTTAAGGATAAAAGGATAACTGGAGAAAGAGTAGGGGTCATTTAGGATTACAATAGTAATTTATGTGTGGAGCCAAAGATTGTAGGTAGGTTCCTAAATGTATATTTTGTGTCGGCGTTCACTAATTAGAGGGATAATGTAGGTAATAAACTTGGGGAGAAGAACTGTGATATACTTAAAGAAATTAACAGAATGAAAAAGAAGGTTCTGAGTGGTGTGGCTGGCTTAAAATTAGATAAATCTCCAGGGCTGGATGAAATCTGTGCCAGACAGTTTTGTAAGGCAAGGGAGAAAACAGTAGTGCTACTAGCAATAATTTTCAATTCCTCTTTGGCCACAGAAGAGGTCTCACAGGACTGGAGGCCAGCCAGCATCGTACTATTATTCATGAAGTGTACAGGGATAAACCAGCAAACTTCAGGCCAGTCAGTTTAATCTCGGTGGTGGAGAAATTACCGGAAGCAATTCTGAGGGACAGAGTTAATCTGCACTTAGGAAGGCAGGGATTCACCAAGAACAGTCAGAATGGTTTTGTTAAGTTGGACCAATTTGATTGAATGTTTTGACGCGGTAACTGGGTATGTAGATGAGGGCAATGCATTCAACTTAGTCTACTTGGACTTCAGCAAGATTTTTGATAAGGTGCCACATGGGAGGCTGATAGCCAAGGTAAGAGCCCATGGGACACAAAGAAATTTGGCTAATTGGATACAGAATGGGCTGTATGGCAGGAAGCAGAGAGTGATGCTCAAAGACATTTTTGTTACTGAAGCCTTTGGCCAGTGTGACTCAGCAGGGATCATTGTTGGAGCCATTATAGTTTGTTGTTTACATAAATAATTTAGACTTGAATGTTGGAAGGTTGGTTGGTAAGATCATGGATGGCATGAAAATTGATGGAGAGATGAACTGAGAAGAGAGTTACCTTACATTACTGGAGGGTATAGCTTGGCTAATCAGTAACAAATGGAATTCCATCTGGATTAAGTATGGGGTGATGCACATGGGCAGGACAAACAAGATGATGGAATACTTAATGGACAGTAGGACTCTGGAAAATATCAAAGCTCAAGGGGGCCTTGGTATGCTTGTGCAGAATGTGCAGAAATGATTTTCGAGGATACTGCTGGGACTGGAGGGTTTGCGTTATTGGGAGAGGCTGAATAGGCTGGGACTTTTATCCCTGGAGTAATGGATGCTGAGGGGTGACCTGATAGAATTTTATAAAATTATGAGGGATATGGATAAGGTGAGTAGCCAAGATGTTTTATCCTAGGGCGGGAGAATCAAAAACAGAGGCAGAGGTTCAAGGTGAGAAGGGAAAGATTAAAAAACGTCCTGGAGGGGCAACATTTTCAAACGGAGGATAGAATGAGCTGCTGGAGAAGTGGTGGAGGTGGGTTTAATTATAACGTTTATAAGGCATCTGGGTGGGTACATGAATAGGAAAGGTTTAGAGGGATATCGGCCAAATGCTAACAAATTGGACTAGATCAGATTGGGATGTCTGGTCAGCACGCATGAATTGGATCGAAGGGTCTGTTTCCATGCTGTATAGCTCAATGGCACTATTACAAGTTGGTATGGTGGTGAGGAGTCAACATGATTGAGATATATAAAATTATGAGGACATAGAGAGGGTCGACAGGTAGAAACTTCTCCCTTGGTGGAGGGATCAATGGACGGGAGTTTAGTTTGGATCTGAGGAGAATTTTTTTTACCCGGAGAGTGATGGGAATCTGGAACTCATTATCTGTAAAGAGCAAAAAACAAAGAAAATGACAGCACAGTAACAGGTCCTTCAGCCCTCCAAGCCTGCGCCAATCGAGATCCTCTGTCTAAACTTGTCATCTATTTTCTAAGGGTCTGTATCCCTTTGCTCCCTGCCCATCCATGTACCTGTCCAGATACATCTTAAAAGACACTATTGTGTCTGCGTCTACCACCTCCGCTGGTAACGCGTTCCAGGCACCCACCACCCTCTGCGTAAAGAACTTTCCACACATATCTCTCATAAGCTTTCCTCCTCTCACTTTGAACTCATGGCCCCTAGTATTTGAGTCCCCCACTCTGAGAAAAAGCTTCTTGCTCTGCACCTTGTCTATACCCCTCATGATTTTGTAGACAAAAGATGGGTGATAGAGGCAGAAACCCTCACAATAATTAAGAAGTACTTAGATGTACGCTTGTGATGTGAAGGCATACAAGGCTGAGGGCCAAGTGCTGGAAAATGGGATTCAAATAGTTAGGTGGTGTTTTTTTTACCAGCATATAATCAATGGGCTAAAGGGCCTTTTTCTATGCTATATGAGTCTATGCTGCTTTTTCAGAAGCATCAGAAAATCGCTACAAATGGTTGATTACCTTTTTAGGTAACTGTGATCACAAACCTCTTTAAATCAATACCCTGGTGGGAGGTAGATCCAGTAGCAGGGATAGAATGAGCGTGAGGGATTGTTAGAAGATTGTGCACTTCTTCCTACTACATTTAGCATTTCTCTGGACAGCTGAGACTGTTTCAACCCATTTGGCATTCTTGGGCCAGGCTAGCACGGTCTGGTTTTGTGATCTTTACTGCTGGTCATAGGATAAGAGGACATCGGACATGTGTGCCAGCCCATTCAGCAGAACCTCTAGGTCCCTATCCTCAAAACAGGGGGCTGATTTCTTTTAATATCCCCCTCTGCCACTTCACCTACTTCCATATCTGGTTCAGAAAGGTGCCATGTAGCTCTGAACTGAAGGAGTTGTTTGGGGACACAATGGCAATTTTAAAGAATTCATGGGACAAGGCTTGCCAGTGAATTCTGATAAATCCCTGAAGGTGGCAACGCAGGTCAATAGGGTGGTTAAGAAGGTATACGGCATGCTTTCCTTCATCAGATGGGGTATTGAGTACAAGAGTGGGCAGGCCATGTTACAGTTGTATAAGACTTTGGTTCAGCCATATTTGGAGTATTGTGTACAGTTCTGGTTGCCACATTGCCAAAAGGATGTGGTTGCTTTGGAGAGGAGGTTCACCAGGATGTTGCCTGGTATGGAGGGTGCTAGCTATGAAGAGAGGTTGAGTAGATTAGGATTAGTTTCATTGGAAAGATGGAGATTGAGGGGGGACCTGATTGAGGTCTACAAAATCATGAGAGGTATAGACAGGGTGGATAGTAAGAAGCTTTTTTCTCAGAGAGGGGGACTCATTTACTAGGGGTCATGAGTTCAAAGTGAGTGGAGGAAAGTTTATGGGAGATATGTGTGGAAAGTTCTTTACGTAGAGGGTGGTGGGTGCCTGGAACGCGTTACCAGCAGAGGTGGTCGACGCAGACACGATAGTGTCTTTTAAGATGTATCTGGGCAGGTACATGGATGGGCAGGGAGAAAAGGGATACAGACCCTTAGAAAATAGATAACAGGTTTAGACGAGGAGCTCAATTGGCGCAGGCTTGGAGGGCTGAAGGGCCTACTCCTATGCTGTCATTTTCTTTGTTCTTTGTTCTTTGATGCCACCGCCTCCATTTCCGAGGCCAACACCATAGTCATAGAGGACGCACCTACTGTCACCGCTGCTGCAGCCTCCTACTCCGCTCTGCCCACTGCCAACAGCGCTCTGCCCACCACCAATGCTGACGCAACTCTGCCCACTGCCTCCACAGCCAGCAGCACCAGAGGAGACAGTAGCACCCATCCTCCCAAACCTCCCCCTTGCTGAAGACGAATGGTCAGTCCTCAGTAAAGGACTTGTCTTTGTCCCCCTCCACCCACACATCAATGAATACTGGCCCCATCCCCCACCTTTTCCTCCGTTACTTTGTTGACTGTATCGGCGCCACCTCATGCTCCCACGAGGAGCTCGAACAGTTCATCCATTTCAGTAACACCTTTCACCCCAACCTTAAGTTCATCTGGACAATCTCTAATACCGCTCTCTCCTTCCTGGACCTCTCTGACTCCATCTCTGGCAACCACCTGGAAACCGATATCCATTTCAGGCCCACCGACTCCCACAGGTACCTAGAACGCAGCTCCTCCCACCCACCTTCCTGCAAAAATGCCATTCCCTATTCCCTTCACCTCCACCGCATCTGCTCCCAGGATAAGTCATTCTACTCCCGTACATCTCAGATGTCCTCGCTTTTTTTTTCCAGGACCGCAACTCCCGCCCACCTCAGTGGTCGAGACACCCTGGACCATGTCTCCCGCATCCCCTGCAACCCATCCCTCACACCCCATCCCCACAATAACAACCTAAACAGAATTTCCCTTGTCCTCAAGTACCATCCCACCAACCTCCGGATCCAACGCATCATCTTCCGATACTTCCGCCATCTGCAATCCGACCCCACACCAAAGACATTATTCCCTCCCCACCCTTATCTGCTTTCCAGAGGGACCACTCTCTCTGTGATTCCCTTGTCCATTCCACAGTCCCCTCCAGCCCCACCACACCCGGCACTTTTCCCTGCAACCGCAGGAAGTGGTAAACCTGCCCCTACACCTCCCCCCTCACCCCCATCCCAGGGCCCAAGAAGACTTTCCACATCAAGCAGATGTTCACCTGCACATCTGCTAATGTGGTATACTGTATCCGCTGTACCTGTTGTGGCCTCGTCTTCAATGGGGAAACCACACGGAGTCTTGGGGATCACTTTGCAGAACACCTACGCTCAGTTCACACTAAAAAACGGCACCTCCCAGTTGCAAACCATTTCAACTCCCCCTCCCATCCCTCAGATGACATGTCCATCCTGGGCCTCCTGCAGTGCCACAATGATGTCAACCAAAGGTTGCAAGAACAGCAACTCTTATTCTGCTTGGGAACCCCGCAGCCCAAAGCTATCAGAGTGGTCTTCACAAGCTTCAAAATCTCCCCTCCCCCTATTGCATCCCAAAGCTAGCCCAGTTCGTCCCCGCCTCCCTAGCCTGTACTTCCTCTCACCTATCCCGTCCTCACACCTGAAGCCCCACCCCCCATCTTCTACCGACTAACCTCATCCCACCCCCTTGACTTGTCCGTCCTCCCTTGACTGACCTATCCCCTCCCTAGCTCCCCACATACACTCAACTTTACTGGCTCCATCCCCGCCTCTTTGACTTGTCTGTCTCCTCTCCACCTATCTTCTCCTCTATCCATCTTCTATCCGCCTCCCCCTCCCTCCCTATTTATTTCAGAACCCCCTCCCCCTCCCCCATTACTGAAGAAGGGTCTAGGTCTGAAATGTCAGCTTTCCTACTCCTTTGATGCTGCTTGGCCTGCTGTGTTCATCCAGCTCTACACCTTGCTATCTTACAAAAAGAGTTGCCTGTTGCATTCACTTGCATGGTGAGTCATCGACAAATATTTAACTTCAAAGTCAAACATGATTTGCAATGTTGATATTATCAGTTATTTCTCAATTTCACTGCCCCTCACCCTCGCTAATTGTGATAGAATTGTAAGTTTTTATTATAAATTTAATCAATTTAGCCCAGAATAGTCATGATTAAAGCAAAAAATATATTTTAAGCTTTAAACTGAACATAAAGATAAATAAAATTTGGGAATAATCACGAATGTAAGGATAAAGTTGCCATAATTCCAGAGAACCATAGAGCTACTCTGTCATCATTAGAATCAGATGATGATTGGTGGTTAAACCTCTAAGTCGCTACTCCTCAGACAAGGAGAGAACTTGGGAAAGAGGGACCTTCATGATAACCTCGGCTCATACAGGAATTGAATCCGTACGTTTGGCATCATTCTGCTTCCTCCAAACACCAGATGATGCAAAAATGGTTGGAAAGTCAAGTTGTGGGAGGGATACGAGGTTTAGTGAGTTTAACATTAAGTAATTAGATAACAAATTGGGGAAAATATGAAGATTATTTTGGAAGTGAGAAAATGACAGGTGTGGTTTAAATAGAGAAAAAGTGCAGAAACTTGCCATGCTACTGGCTTGCGAATATTTGTGCAGGAAGAAAATGCCAGCACACAGGTGCAGCAGGTAATCAGGAAGACTAATGGAATGTTGGCCCTTGTATCAAATAGCTTGGAATATAAGTAGGGAAAACTTATTGCGACTGTACAAGGCACTGGCGAGACCACATGTGGAGTACTGAGGGTAGTTTTAGTTCCCTCTCTTTAAGGAAATGTATCATTTCATTGGATGCAGCTTACTAGGATGATCTGTGGTATGGAGTGCTTGTCTTACAAGCAAAGATTAAATAGATCGGGACTCTATACTCACTGGAATTTGGAAGAATAAGAAATGATCTCATTGAAACGTTTAGGATTCTTAAGGGGATTAGCAGGGTAAGTGCTGAGATGATGTTTCCCCTCATGAGAGTCGAGGATTACAGGACACAGGTTTAGAATAAAAATAAATTTAAGACTGAAATGAGGAGAAATTTCTTCTGAAAGTAAGAAGTCTTTGGAAACCATCCACAGAAACATACTATCTTCTAATACAGTGATTACTCTTTCACATCCCAATGGCTTAACAAAGTGGTCAGTGAAAGTGTGCTGTTAATAATTACTACCTAGAACTTTTCCCAGGACAGGGGAGTCCAAAGCTACAGTTCATAGGTTTAAGTTAAGAAGGGAAAGATCTAAAAGGGACCTGAGGGGCAACTTTGAGGGTGATATGTAAATAGAGTGAGCTGCCAAAGGAACTAGAGGAGGTTAAAATTGCAACACGTAAAAGATATTCGGAGACAACGGTTTACCAGGCAGATGGTAGGTCTGATGAGAGACTGGCCGACTGACTGTTTTCACTGCTGTTTAAACAAATGAGGGTGTTCCAGGTGATGAGTCCAGAACCAGGGTGACAAGTCTGAGGATTTGGGCCAGGCCTTTTAGAATGGCATGCTGGCTCTGTGGTTAGCGCTGCAGCCTCTCAGCACCAGGAACCTGGGTTAGATTCCAGCCTTGGGCGACTGTCTGCGTGGAGCTTGCACATTGTCTGTGTGAGTTTCCTCTGGGTGCTTCAGTTTCCTCCCACAGTCCAGTGAGGTGCAGTAGCCATGCTAAATTGCCCATAGTGTTCAGGACTGTGTAGATCAGATGGGTTATAGGGGTCGTGTCTAAGTGGGAGGCTCTGAGGGTCAGTGTGGACTTGTTGGGCTGAAGGGCCTGTCTCCACACAGTAGGGATTCGATGATCTAAACAATCAAACTGCCTGACTCACATAGGTTATGCTGTAGATGAAAATAAGTCTTCAAACAGATTAGTTATGAAGTGTGAATATGGATTATTTTGTTTTACTTGTTTGAAAGAGTATCTTGGTCAGTCTAGACAATTGTTATGTTGCCATGTTATCACTACGGCTGATTTCAATGCACCACCATAGACTTGATGATACATGGGACTGAATTGCCCTGCAGTTTTGATCACTGGCACCACTCATATATATGTCAAGGCTCAGTTTAATTCTCAAGAAGACGTTCACAGCTAATAAAGAAAACAATCTTACAGTTCTTCTGTACTAGCAGCCTAACATATTATCACGACCGTACCCAACTTCAATTATAAATACCAGACTGGAAAACCAATGTGCCTCCTGTAGGTACCCATTTAAAATAAAGGTTTGTGCCTGATTGCATCTTTACAGCTCAATTCAAAGAGGTGGTTTGGCTGCTAACTCAGAACAGTAGCTTCACAATAAAAGCAGTAGGATTCAGGTAGGCTGCTGGTGGGTCAATGAATATAGGTGTGAAGCTGGAAAAGCACAGCAGGTCAGACAGCATCCGAGGAGCTAGAAAATCAATGTTTCAGACTTCATCAGGACTGGGGAGGAAGAGGACAGCCAGAAATAAATGGGGGGGGGGGGGGGTGGCAGTGCACGGGTGAGCTGGGGGCAGGATGGGAGAAATGGTTATAGATGGATGCAGGGACGGGGCTTTGTGATTGGTCCGTAGGAAGAGTGGAGCGGATAGGTGAGTAGTAAGATGTACAAGTTAGGTCAGGTCAGAAAGGTGAGACAGTGGGGGAGGGCTGGACATGGGATAAGGCTGGGGCTGGAGGCATTTTGAAGCTGGCGAAGTCAATGTTAAGGCCATTGGGGCTGTAAGCTTCCAAGGCAAAATATCAGGTATTACTCCTTCAGTTTATGTTTGGGCCTCACTCTGACAGCGATGGAGGCCAAGGATGGACATGTCATCAGCGGGGTAGGAGCGGGAATTAAAGTGGATGGCAACCAGTATGTCAGGTTGTTTGATATGTGCAGAGTACAGATGCTCTATGAACTGATCCCCGAGTCTCCCTTTTCTCCCCTCCCCAATATAGAGGAGATCACATCAGGAGCAACGAATGCAATAGATTAGGTTGGATGAAGTGCAGGTGAATCTCCACCAGATCTGGAAGGATTGTTTTGGGCCTTGGATGAGGTGAGAGGGGAGGTGTAGCAGTAGGTGGTGCACCTCTTGCAGTTGCAGGGAAAAGTACCAGGTGTGGTGAGAAATTGGTGGGGAATGTAGAGCTGACGAGGGGGTCGCAGAATGAACGGTCCCTGCAGAAAGCAGGCAGGTGTGGGGACGGAAGTATCTTTTTGTTGGTGGGGTCTGATTGTAAGTGGGAGAAATGTCGGTGGATGATGTGTGGATTTGGAGGTTAGAGGAATGGTATATGAGGATGAAGGGGACTCTATCCTTATTGTTGCTGGGGGAGGGGATTTGAGGGCTGGAATGTGGGAATGGGAGGAGATATGGTTTAGAGCATCCTTAATCCTCAATTCAGGTCCCTAAAGTAGGGAGATATCTGGGATATACTGGAGTAGAAAGCCTCATCCTGGGAGCAGATATGATGGAGGTGGAGGCATTGGGAGTACGGGATAGCATTTTTGCAGGATGGTGGGTGAGAAGAGGTGTACTTGAGGTAGTTGTGGGAGTCAATGGGTTTGAAATTGATTTCAGTGGTGAGTTGTTTCTGGAGATGGAGATCGAAATGAACTGGTGAAGTCAATGTTGAGACCATTGGGCTGTAAGCTTCCAAGATGAAGTATCAGGTGTTGCTCCTCCAATTTATGTTTGGCCTCACTCTGACAGTGGAGGAGGCCAAGGATGGACATGTTATCAGGGGAGTGGAGGGAGAATTAAAGTGGATGGCAAACAGAAGGTCAGATTGGTTTAAATGCGTAGAGTGAAGATCTCGGCACACCGGTCCCTGAGGCTGCGTTTGGCCTCCCTGATACAGAGGAGACCACATCGAGAGCAAAGGATGTGAGAGATTAGTTTGGATGAAGTGTAGGCAAATGTCTTCCAGATCTGGAAGGATTGTTTGGGGCCTTGGACAGAGTGAGAGAGGAGGTGTAGGGGCAATAGTTCTCCTTTTGTGATTGCAGGGAAAATACCAGAGACATTGGTGGGTAATATGGAGCTGGTGTGGGGAGTCCGGAATAAGGAATAGTTTAAAGATAAGGGATGCCCCATTTGAGATGTAAATGAAGACTGTTTCATTTGTATTTCTGAGTGTCAATAAACTTTGTAATCCTCTTCCACAGAGTATGGTGGATACTGGATGACTGAATATTTTCAAAGCCAAATTAGTCAGATTTTTGAGTGGATCTAAAGATTATGGGAAGTAGAGATAACAAGGTGTGGAGCTGAAAGAACACAGCAGGCCAATCAGCATCAGAGGATCAGGAAAGCTGACGTTTTGGGCCTAGACCCTTATTCAGAAATGGGGGAGGAGAAGGGGATTCTGAAATAAATAGGGAGAGAGGGAGGCGGATAGAAGATGGATAGAGGAGAAGATAGGTGGAGAGGAGACAGACAAGTCAAAGAGGCGGGGTTGAAGCCAGTAAAGTTGAGTGTAGGTAGGGAGCTAGGGAGGGGATAGGTCAGTCAAGGGAGGACGGACAAGTCAAGGGGGCGGGATGAGGTTAGTTGGTAGAAGATGGGGGGTGGGGCTTCAGGTGTGAGGACGGGATAGGTGAGAGGAAGTACAGGCTAGGGAGGCGGGGACGAACTGGGCTGGTTTTGGGATGTAGTAGGGGGAGGGGAGATTTTGAAGCTTGTGAAGACCACTCTGATAGCTTTGGGCTGCGGGGTTCCCAAGTGGAATATGAGTTGCTGTTCTTGCAACCTTTGGTGGACATCATTGTGGCACTGCAGGAGGCCCAGGATGGACATGTCGTCTGAGGAATGGGAGGGGGAGTTGAAATGGTTTGCGACTGGGAGGTGCCGTTTTTTAGTGTGAACTGAGCGTAGGTGTTCTGCAAAGTGATCCCCAAGCCTCCGTGTGGTTTCCCCATTGAAGATGATGCCACAACAGGTGCAGCGGATACAGTATACCGCATTAGCAGATGTGCAGGTGAACATCTGCTTGATGTGGAAAGTCGTCTTGGGCCCTGGGATGGGGGTGAGGGGGGAGGTGTAGGGGCAGGTTTAACACTTCCTGCGGTTGCTGGGAAAAGTGCCGGGTGTGGTGGGGCTGGAGGGGACTGTGGAGCGGACAATGGAGTAACGGAGACAGTGGTCCCTCTGGAAAGCAGACGAGGGTGGGAGGGAAAAACGTCTTTGGTGGTGGGGTCGGATTGCAGATGGCGGAAGTATTGGAGGATGATGCATTGGATCCAGAGGTTGGTGGGGTGGTGCATGAGGACAAGGGGGATTCTGTTTAGGTTGTTATTGTCGGGAGGGGGTGGTAAGGGATGAGTTGTGGGAAATGCGGGAGACACGGTCGAGGGCGTTCTCCACCACTGAGGAGGAGATGATGCGGTCCTTCAAAAATGAGGACATCTGAGATCTTCGGGAGTGGAATGCCTCATCCTTGGAGCAGATGCGCCAGAGGTGAAAGAATTGGGAATGGGGATGGCATTTTGCAGGAATGTGGGTGGGAGGAGGTGTATTCTAGGTAGCTGTGGGAGTTGGTGGACTTGAAATAGGTATCGATTTTCAGGTGGCTGCCAGAGACCGAGACAGAGAGGTCCAGGAAGGAGAGAGAGGTACTAGAGATGGTTCAGGTGAACTTATGGTTGGGGTGGAAGGTGTAAATGAAGAGGATGAATTGTTTGAGCTCCTCGTGGGAGCACGAGGCGGTGCTGATACAGTCATCAATGTAATGGAGGAAGAGGAGGGATTTAGGGGCAGTGCAGGTACAGAAGAGGGATTGTTCCACGTATCCCACAAAGAGGCAGGCATAGCTTGGGCCCATGGGGGTACTCATGGCCACCCCCTTTGCCTGTAGGAAGTGGGAGGAATTGAAAGAGAAGTTACTGAGGGTGAGGAGGAGTTCGGCTGAGTGGATGAGGGTGTCAGTGGAGGAGGACTGGTTGGGCCTGTGCGATGGGAAGAAGTGGAGGGCCTTTAGGCCATCTTCATGGGGAATACATGTGTATAGGGACTGGACATCCATGATAAAGATGATGTGTTGCGGACTGGGAAATTGGAAGTTCTGGAGGGGGGAGAGGGGTGGTGTCACGGAGGTAGATAAAAACTTCCTGGACCAAGAGGGAGAAAATGGTGTCCAGATAGGTGGAGATAAGTTCGGTGGGGCAGGAGCAGCTGGAGACAATGGGTTGACCAGGGCAGCCAGATTTGCGGATTTTGAGAAGCGGGCGGTGTGGGGTTGAGGAACAATGAGGTTGGAGGCTGTGGGTGGGAGGTCACCTTAAGTGATGAGTTTGTGGATGGTTTGGGAGATGATGGTTTGGTGCTCAGGGGTGGGGTCATAATGAAGGGGGTGGTAGGAGGATGTGTCGGAGAGTTGGCGTCTGGCCTCAGCAATGTATAGGTCACTGTGTCATACTACAACTACGCCTTCCTCGTCCATGGGTTTAATATTGAGGTTGGGATTGGAGCAGAGGGAGCGGAGGGCTGCATGTTCTGCAGGGGATAGGTTGGAGTGGGTGAGAGGTGTGGAGGGTTTGAGGCAGTTGATGTCTTGACGGTAGTTGGAAATGAAGAGATTGAGGGAGGATAGGAGACCTTGGGGTGTTGTCCAGAAGGACAGGGTGTGTTGGAGGTGGGAGAAGGGGTCAGTAGAGGGAGGGTTAGGCTTGTGGTTGAAGAAGTAAGTGCGGAGGCGGAGGCGGCGGAAAAACTGCTCTATGTATAAACGTGACCAGTATTCATTGACATGTGGGTGGAGGGGGACAGAGGTGAGCCATCTACTGAGGACTGACCATTCGTCCGCAGTAAGGGGGAGGTCTGGGAGGATGGTGAAGACCGGCAGGGCTGGGTGCTGCTGTCTCCTCTGGAGCTAAGGGGGTGGGCATGGGTATCCGCTTGAGTCCAAGCTATGCCTGCCTCTTTATAGGTTACTCAGAACCATCCCTCTTTCGTACCTAGACTGGCTCTAAACCCCACCTCTTCCTACGTTACATTGATTACTGTATCGCCGCTGCCTCGTGCTCCCACGAGGAGCTCGAACAGTTCATCTACTTCACTAACACCTTCCACCCCAACATTGAGTTCACCTGGACCATTTCCAACACCTCCCTCACCTTCCTGGACCTCTCTGTCTCCATCTCCGTCAACCACCGAGAAACCGATGTCCATTTCAAGCCCACCACTCCCACAGCTACCTGGAATACACCTCCTCCCAGCCACCTTCCTGCAAAAATGCCTTCCCCATTCCCAATTCCTTCGCCTCCACCGCATTCCATTCCCGTACATCGCAGATGTCCTCATTTTTCAAGGACTGCAACTGCCTCCCGCTGAGTGATTGAGAACACCCTTGACCATGTCTCCTGCACTTCCCACAACTCATCCCTTACTCCCCCACCAACAGTAACAACCAAAACAGAATCCCCCTCTTCCTCACATGCCACCGCACCAATCTCCGGATCCAACGCGTCATTTTCCGACATTTCCGCCATCTGCAATTCGATCCAACCACCGAAGACAATTTTCCCTCGCCCCCCCCTCATCAGCTTTCCAGAGGGACCGCTCTCTCCATGACTCCCTTGTCTGCTCCACACTCCCTTCTAGCCCCACCACATGTGGCACCTTTCTCTGCAACCACAGGAAGTGCTACACCTGCCCCCACACCTCCATCCCAGGCCTCAAGAAGAATTTCCACATCAAGCAGATGTTCACCTGCACATCCGTCAATGTGGTATACTGTATCCGCTGTACCCGTTATAGCCTCCTCTGCATCAGGGAAACAAAGCGGAGGCTCGGAGATGGCTTTGCAGAACACCTCCGCTTGATTTGCACAAAACAACTGCACCTCCCAGTCGCGAACCATTTCAACTACCCTTCCCATTCCTCAGATGACATGTCCATCCTGGGCCTCCTGCAGTGCCACAACGCTGCCAACCGAAGGTTACAGGAACAGCAACTCATATTCTGCTTGGGATCCCTGCAGCCCAAAGGTAACAATGTGGACTTCACAGTCTTCAAACTCTCCCCTCCCCCTACTGCATCCCAAAATCAACCCAGCTCATGCCCACCTCCCTAACCTGTCCTTCCTCCCACCTATCCCCTCCTCCCACCTCAAACCCACCCCCGTGTCCTACCTACTAACCACATCCCGCTCCCTTGACCTGTCCATCCTCCCTGGACTGACCTATCTCCTCCCTACCTCCCCACCTACACTCACCTTTCCTGGCTCCATCCCACCTCTTTGACCTGTATATCTCCTCTCCACCTATCTTCAACTTTCCATCTTCTATCTGCCTCCCCGCTTTCCCTATTTATTTCAGAGCCCCCATCCCCTCCCCCATTTCTGAAGAAGGGTCTAGGCCAGAAACATCAGCCTTCCTGGTCCTCTGATGCTGCTTGGCCTGTTGTGTTCATCCAGCTCTAGACCTTGTTATCTCAGATGCTCCAGCATCTGTAGTTCCTACTATCTTTGATACAATTATGGGAAGCAGGTGGAAATGGAGTTGAGATCACGGTTCGATCAGACATGATCATATTGAATGGTGGGCGAGCTTGAGTTGTTGAAGGGTTTATTTCTGCTCCGATTTGTTACGATTTTGCCTCATGGCCAAAGAAGGAGAAGGGAACACAAAAAAGAAATCATACCAGACTCCAAGCATCATCTCTGTTCTTCACACCAAAGGTGCTGCCAGACCTTCTGAGTTTCTCCGTGATCATTTCAGATTTCCAGCATCCGCAGTGTTTTGCTTTTATCTGAATGAACAGGGAGTCTCCAGGAACATTTTCACTTTCCAGGATCTCAGTGTCCAGCTTGTTAGTGTAACAGATCAAGCTGAAGCATTGACAACCAACTTAGATGTGCTAATCGGACAATTCATCTCAAACCAACTTCCAAGTTTTTGTCACAGAATTTAGACTTCAGCCAATTCAATTCAATCCAAGGATGATTAAGAAATGTGTTGACTGCATGCAACAAAAGCTTGGCATCAAGACAGTGTCCTGACTGCAGCGCTAAAGATTTATATTTTAGAATATCAAGCCAAGCTGCTCCAGCACAGTTGAAGCATTGGCATTTATCCAACAAAGTTAAGAAAAGAAAAAAAAAATCAAACCTGGTCAATGATCACCTCAACAGTCATTGAATCCCTCAAATTTGGAAGCAGACCATTCAGCCCATCGGGTTCATGCCAACCCTCAGAAGAGCATCCCACCCAAACCCACTCCATACCTGTCAGCCTACATTTCCCATGACGAATCCACATAGCCTGCATATCCCAGGACACAATGGACAATTTAGCATGGCCAATCCACCCAACCTGCATATCTTTAGACTATGGGAGGAAACCAGAGCACCTGGAGGAAACACACGCAGGCAACATGCAAGCTCACCACAGACAGTTGCCCAAGGGTGGAATCGAATGTGGGTCCCTGGCACTGTGAGGCAGCAGTGCTAAATACTGAGCCATCACAGTCTACTATCTACTGTCATTAGCAAAGTGATAGAAGGTGTAATTGATATTACAAGCAAATGTTTAGCATAATTAACATTAATCTGCTCACTTATGCTTGGTTTGTGTTCTCTCCACTGCTCCAGACACACTTGCAACAATTTTATTAAACATGGAGCGACTTAAAGTCTGGAAGGAAGTGAGAGAATTGTCCTTGACATCAGCATTTGACCAAATCTGGCATCAATGTGCTCCAGAAATATTTAAGTCAATGGGAGTGCAGCAGTTGCAGTGCGCACCATCAGCAACTTACCTGGCTTTGTTGATGGCACCTTCCTTTCCCATGACTCCTTCCACGGCCCAGAAAGGCAAAGGCAGCATGGACTTGGAGGCAGCACTACCAGTAGATTGCATCATCCTGATTTAAAATGGATCGCCATTCTTTCATCTTTGCTGGGTCAAATTCCTACCTAATAGCACTGCGGCAGGGTGTAAATAACATAGATTGCAGCTGTTCAGAAAGGAAACTCACCACCAACTTTTCAAGAACTCTTTAAGGTAGGCAGTAATGCTCCTCTTTGCAGAGATACCCACATCTCATGAACTTATTAAAAAATATATACTTTGAATCTAATTTCCATGTCAGTGGATCAAGCATCAGCTGTGAGCAAATAATTGTTACCTGAGATAATCTTCCCTTTTAGCTCTGAATAATATTTGACAGTGACCAGGCTTACAATGTAAATGCATTTTTATAAATGGAAAGGGAACAAAAAAATTAGGTTCTGTTATAAAGGGAATTTGTTTTTCTTCTTTTCATTTTCTAACCTGACTGTACAACATGCTTTCAAAAGGGCTTAAAACAACAACATAAAATGCCTATGAAAAATAATTTCTGTTAATTTATCAAAAAATGACAATTGTGAGCAATCTTACAGGCGTGTAGACTAAACTGTATTTAACAATCAGTTCCTGTGTAGTGAAATGTAGAACTTGATTTGCATAATGATCTGGTGAAATTGATTCCTATATTTAATAAATGACAGGTTTATGTTTATCTATATTAAATCATTTTCACCAGGCTTCACCAGTCAGGCATAAAATATATTTATATGATGGAATTCCTATCACTATCTTTGCAGGCCTGTGGTAAATGTCACCTTCAGTAGCAGAGCCCAGTCATCAGTGGACTTTCTGGTGCTGTTCTGGCTGAATGCTTCAGCTTGGGTTATGACCCCGCTGTGTCATGTATAAGTTTGTCTGACTAAATGTGAGCAGTGTGACCCCCATGCCAATAGGAGTACAATACTCATTACAGTATTTAAGATGATTAAGGGTTTAGTTCAGCTTGTGATTAGTTTTATAGTTTATCTTTTCTCTAAGGCTTCATTTTGCGTTGATAAGTTTGATGATTATAACAATGATATACTATGGTATTTCCTTCTATAATAATTCTACCTCTGAAAAGTTACAAAATAATACCATTCCATTAAGCTTCATTCATTAAAACATTCAACTTCCTTAAAGGTAAACAGTTGAATAAGATTTTCTAGGCTTTTGTCCAGACTCGGTGTTATAACTATCTTAGTCGAGAAAATGACAACTACAATTGATATAATGGTGTCGCTTTTTAAAAAAATGATTAAACTTGCATTTATATCGTGCCTTTTGTCCTCAGGATATTTCAAATGCTTAAGCAAATGCATAGCCTCAAGGCTGTTCTGCCATTTTATTAGATCAGATATTATTTATAACACAACTCTATCATATACTTTTCTTTCTAAATCCTTTCATAGCCATAAAATTTTAGTAAGCCATTAACTTCTGAGTGTAAATGTTCCAGATTTTCATTATCCTTTCAGTGAATAATCACTTCCAGAATTCACATTTTTAGTGGCTTAGTGCTGCTTTATGGTTATGTTCCCTCATCTACTTCTTCCCTTTAGGGGGCAGTTGTTTTTTTGGTCTGAATTTTACAGGGAGAATATATTGTTTGCCCCACTGAAGATCAATCGGTTACAAATTGACTGATTTTACAAAACCCATGCTGGAGCAGTAATAAGCTGATGTGATCTGACAAGGCAAGGGGCAACTGAAACATAATTTTCTCACTTCTGTACTATGACACCCTTGAGACAATAGTAAACATTCCATTAGCCTGTTTGTACCTGTGCATAAGCACTTTGGTGATTTATGTGCATAAACATCCAAATCTTGTTTCTCTTTTCTACAAAGAAAATATTCAGGTTTTTTATTTTCTCTGAGCAAAGTGGGTAATACCACTCTCTGAACCCATGAGCTTGTCATGTTTATTCCCATTTATCTCTGAAAAAAAAATGTATGAGACTTTAGCCTGTTCGAAAGCTATTGACTTGCAAAGAGTTAAAATCAAGCCTAACAATAAGGGGGAATGACGGTGTAGTGGCTAAGTTTCTAGGGGCAAAAGTTTAAATTCCACCATGTGAATAACATTATATTCAATTAATCAATCTGGAATTGAAAACAAATCCCAGCAATGGTGTCTGCCATGCTACTGTTGATTATTACAAAATTCCTTCAGTTCATTATTGACATTCAGTGAATTTCCCAATCCCCAGTAACGTGATTGGCCATTCACTGCCCTTTGCAAAAGCCTGGGAAGCAACTAAGTTCAAGGCAACGTAGGGATGGACAACAAATGCTGGCCTTGTTAGTGAGATAGTAGGAACTACCGATGCTGGAGAATCTGAGATAACACAGTGTGAAGCTGGATGAACACATAAGGCCAAGCAAAATCAGAGGTGCAGGAAAGTTTGACGTTTTGGGCTGAGATCTTTCTTCAGAAATGGGGGAGGGGAAGAGGATTCTGAAATAAATAGGGAGACAGGGGAATAGAAGATGGATAAAGGAAAAGATAGGGTGAGAGGAGACAGACAGGTCAAAGAGGCGGGGTTAGAGCCAGTGAAGCTGAATGTAGGTGGGGAGTTAGGGAGGGGATAGGTCGGTACATGGAGGATGGACGGGTCAAGGAGGCATGATGAGGTTAGTGGGTTGGAGATGGGGGTGGGGCTTGAGGTGGGAGGAATAGTTAGGGAGGCGGGGACTAGCTGGGCTGGTTTTGGCACGTGGTCGGGGAGGGGAGATTTTGAAGCTTGTGAAGTTCATATTGATACCCTTGGGCTGCAGGGTTTCCAAGCGAAATATGAGATGCAGCTCCTGCATCTTTCGGGTGGCAATGCAGGAGGCCCAGGATGGACATGCCGTCTGAGGAGTTGGGGGTGGGGTGAGGGAGTTGAAATGGTTTGCGATTGGGAGATGTACTTGTTTGTTGCGAACTCAGCGTCGATGTTCCTCAAAGCAGTTCCCAAGCCTCCGGTTGGGTCCCCCGATGTAGAGGAGGCCACAACATGAACAGCGGATACAGTATATCACATTAATAGATGTGCAGGTGAACATCTGTTGGATGTGGAAAGACTTCTTAAGGCCTGGGATGGGGGTGATGGGGGAGGTATAGGGGCAGGTGTAACACTTGCTTTGGTTGCAGGGGAAAGTGCCGCGTGTGGTGGGGCTGGAGGGGAGTGTGGAGCGGACAAGGGAATCACGAAGAGAGTGGTCCCTCCGGAAAGCACATAAGGGTGGGGAAGGAAAATTGTCTTTGCTGGTGGGGTCAGTTTGCAGGAGGCAGAAATGTCGGAGGATGATGTGTTAGATTTGGAGGGTTCTTGTTCTTGAGTTTTATGTTCTTTTATGACTTGTGTCACAGTAAATGAACTACATTGGCTTCTGGGCTGTGCTTCTTGTCTTATTCATATTCAGATTCCACAATTATTACAGCACGCTGGAATCAAATTAAGTTCAACTTTGATTCTTTGATGTACCTTGGACAATTTTACCATGTTAAAGACACGTTTTTGAAACATGAGGTTGTTGTTGTAGAACATAGCAATTCATTTGCACACATTCAGAGCTTTTAAATGGTGAAAAGGTAAATGACTATTCAAATGTTGCTTGTGAAATCCTGGCTAACTGATAGGTAAGAATCTGTCAATCTATTGGGATGTTTTATGCTCTTCGATGGGACCTTGGTTTAAGATATAAATAGTAGTTTAACAATAAATGTTGCCACGATAATTAAATATAAAGTGAAAAGTATTTATTTTTATAAGACCTTAGCCAGGCCACAGCAGAAAAACAGTAGCTAATTATGAATAAGAAAAACTATTTTACAATGTAACTTTGGGACTTCTTACATTGTAAAGGTATAGACTTTGGCAATGTATGATTGAATTCTTAAAAACAAGAGGTTTCGACTCAATCCATTTTGCTATATCATTTGAGTTAGATCAATTAAGAGTTGGGCAGGTGTGTGATATATGTGCAGCAGTTGGATAGATAGTATAGCCTGAAAACATTTATAAAAGATTGAAGCTAAGTTAGGTACTTGGAGGTATTTCTTTTTGCAAACAACCTTTCAGTCCTTGGAACAAGTTACCGGAATGGCCAGCATTCATTTCGAGACAGCTAGAATAAAAGAGCAAGGATATACTACTGAGGCTGTATAAGGTCCAGGTCAGACTACATTTAGAATATTGTGAGCAATTTTGGGCCTTGTATCTCAGGAATGATGTACTGGTATTGGAGGGTGTCCAGAATAGGTGTACAAGAATTATCTGGGAATGAAAGGTTTGTCATGTGAGAAGCGATTGAGAACTCTGGGTCTATACACAAAGGAGTTTAGAAAGGTGAGGGAGGAACTCATTAAAACTTATAGAATACCTAGAGGCCTGGATAAAATGGATGTAGGGAAGATATTTCCACTCATAGGAGAGACTCGGACATAAGGGCTTGGCCTAAGCATGAAGGACTATCCCTTAAACAATGAGAAGGAGGAATTTCTCAAGCCAGGGAGTGGTAAATCTGTGGAACTCATTGCTACAGAAGGTCATGGAGGCCAAGTCATTGAGCATATTTAAGACTGCAACAGATAGGTTCTTGATTAGTAAGGGGATCGAAGGTTAAAGGAAGAATGCAGGAGAATAGGGTTGAGAAACATATTAACCATGACTGAATGGATTAATTCTGCTCCTATATCTTATGGCCTCATGGTCCTGAGGCCTATTTTGCCCTGTTGCCCAAATTCACTTCAATTAAGAACGTAGCAGAAGAAGACTTTCATCCAATCAGTCTGGACTAAAATCAAAGTCATGTTCTGACATGGAAAAGGATAGTGTTGTGTTTGTCTCCACACTTATAGTCTTGTAAAAATAAATTTGGCAATTTTTGTCCGAAACAAGTATAACTATATTAGTCATGTAGACTGCAATAAATCCTAATGCAATACACAGGCCCTGGTGATAAGTGAAACCTTAGTTTAACAATAAGCAATTTTGAAGAAATATATAAAAAGTGAGAACAGAGCTTGGATATTGAACATGATCAGCTAGCAATCTTGAATGCAGTTCTCATGAATCACTATGGCTGTGACAGAATAGAAAAATTACAAATATGGAATTGTAAAGTATTCATATTTAAATTCCACAATTATTTAGGCACGCTGTGTACAAATTCATTATTTCACTTTGCCCATATATGACTGATACGTATGACCCTGAGATTAAGGAAGGGTACAGTCAGCTTTATTGTCATGTTGAAAAACAATGCCGCATGCGTGACTCATATCTTCTGTTGATTTTAAAAGTGTAACTTGCTTTTATTGTAAGTGATGCATTGTCAAATTATATGTGCAGCAAGGTCATAAATATGCTCATAAAGAATATGTTGTTACTTTCTTGTATGCAATACAGAAGAATACAAGCATTGCAGGAATATTTGCATTAAATGGAATACAGCAGTTCAAGAGGGCAGCTCACTACCCCATTCTCAAAGTCAATTAAAAATGGACAGTGAATGCTGGCATTTCCAGTAATGTTTATATTCTAAGAATTAATTAAATAAAAACCCCTCATACACTAAACTATCATCATGTTCTCCTTTTGATCACTTAATGGATTATGTTAGAAATTTCCCTTGATCAATTGGGTAACGCCTGAATTGGTATCATTTAAAACCAATGTTTGTATTTTCTCTCCCTGAAGGAAATACTGCTATGGATAAGTGAACAGGCTATGAGCTGTATAATTCAGTGGGTGAGCTAGGCTGAATGGCCTTTATATTTAACTTCCAACAATATGCTGGCAAGATTTGAAGGTGGGAGGTAGGGGACTTATGACTTACCCATAAGGAATGCATCTCACATATACTGCACACGTTACGAATGCCTCTTTTGTTGCAGTGGAGATTGTGAAATCAAATTTTCCCATGTCATATAGTTTTCCAAAAATCAAACCAGCAGTGGGGGAAGGAGAAAGGGAAAACTGTTCGATCCACGAGGAGGGAGGAGATTTGTGTGAGTTGGCTTGAAGTTAAAAAACATTCATGAGGATGACAGTTTGAGGTTTAAACTTGGGGATGTGATGATGTTGTGGCCTGAAGAGTTTATTTGGTTCTGGTTTTCTTTCAAAGAGAGGTTGTAAGGCAGAGGTACAGTGCAGTCTGGGAGACCTTGGGTTTTTTTTTGTAATGTAGCCCTGGTAGGTGTGGCCAGCTCTCACAGATGAGCATTTCTGGGTTTTGTTTTCTCAGTGGCATCGGAAGCTGATGGGGTCTCACTAGCATTGCAAGCTTCAGTAAATGTCTCCTGACTGCTATTCAGGGAGAATTTTCTCTTAATGTTTTTTTTCTTCCTGGATTGGAGAACTGCATGTGAGAATCTGTCTGAATTTGCCTCTTTTGCCGAGAAGTATGTTTATGTTTACTAATAGTTATTTCATTTATTATTCAGTTAAGTTTTCCAATAGAGTTGCTATTCTAAATTCTTCTTTCTTTTCTTTCTAAGTTAATGATAGTGTTTAAACAAATAATTTTACTCTAATAATTGCCTCTAAGCATGTGCTTGCTGGAAAGACATCAGATCATGTAGAACTGAGATTGTACAGTTCCAGGGATATCCTGTCTTATCATCAATTATATGTAGTTAATAAACGTTGTTAGTATACACTATTAGGGGCGTGGATTATGTTCTATTAACAAGTAGGACTGAATCAAACCTTCCATGACCACCATTTCTAAGAAGGCTGCAGATGAGTCTCCTGGCCAATTGTCAATTTTTCATACCAAAATTGTGATGCATGAACATTATTAAGTATGAAGTTAGGACCCTGAAATTATGATTACATTGGCAGCATGATGATACTCACTATGTACTCACTATCGTGACAGCAAATAGCAAATGAATGAATGGCCAGATAATCAGTTTTTGGTTTGAGTGGAAGTGGAAGTAATGTTGGGATTAAACTTTCGGAGAAGAACCTACTGTTCCTCAAAGCAGACAAGCAATGTCTTGCTTTAATATTTCACTTAAAGATCCCTTTCTTTAGCAGAACTGTTTTAGTTCTGCTCTTAAATATTTACTTAGATTATGCGCTAGAACTTAATGAAAAGATAGACTCATTGATCTGGACATATTCTTGGACAATGGAGGGGACTCAGGAGAGGTCAGAATGGCTAAAGTCAAAGCAAGGTGAAAACAAATGTAGAAGGGTTCTGCCAAAAAAGGAGACAAATTTGTTGCATCAAACAAGCAGCTTAGATACAAAGCTTCCGTTTTAACCAGCTAGCAATGAACTCATTAATGGGCTAAAGTTACTGTTTGCAAAGAGAGGGCAGATTGCTCCTTTCAATTGCTGTCACTACCTTTTAAATTTGGAACATGTTGGTTTTAGGTCAGGAAACTCTCATGCAATCCAAGGGGAAGGTTTAAGTGACTGCCTGTTTCTCGCCATCATGAATGAATAAGAAATTCATCCACTAACTGTGCTTCTGTTTTTGGATTATCAAAGAAATAATAAATTACTATGTATATCCATTCTCATAGCATGTTATACATTCATAACTGTTCTGCACTAGACCCACTGGATGTACATTGCTGACATTTCTGAAAGAGTTCTCCAGTCTTGGCATGTTTTTTGATGATATGAGAATTTAATTGCATCTTTCTGAAGTGGTGAAAATATGAGTACTGCATACTTTATCTTGTACTTGAACAGGAGGATCAAAGTCGCAGAGTATTTCCTAAATGGTGAGAGATTGGAAAATGCTGCTGTCCAGAGACACCTAGGTGTCCGTGTTCATATAGTCATACAGCATGGAAAGAGATCCTTTAGTTCAACCAGTCCATGCCGAAAATCATCTCAAACTAAAATAGCCCCATTTGTCACATCCTGGCCCATATCCCTCTACATTCTTTACTATTCAAAGACTTATTCAAATGTCCCCCAAATGTTGTAATTGTACCAACATCTATCACTTCATCAGGAAGTTCATTCCACATGTGAACCACCCTCTGTGTAAAAAATTGCCCCTCATGTTTTTTTACAAATCTCTCTCCTCTCACCTTAAAAATGTGCCCCCTGGTCTTGAAAACCCCATCCTATGAAAAAAAGCACAACTGCCATTAACTCTATGTATGCCCCTTATTTTTATATAAACTTCTATCAGATTGCCTCTCAACCTCCTATGCTCCAATGAGCATAATCCTAGCCTATCCAGCCTTTTCTTATAATTCAAACCTTCCATACCCAGCAATATCAGTAAAATCTCTTCTGAACCCTCTCCAGCTTAATAATAAGCTAGTACAGAAATTGCTGGAAAGGCTCAGCAGTCTGGCAGCATCTGTGAAGAGAAATCAGAGCTCACATTTTGGGCAGTTACCCTTCCTCAAAACCCTTCCCAAATTAATAATATACTTCCTATAATTGGATGACCAGAACTGGACACAGTACTCCAGAAGATGAGGAGAATGAAGAGAGGTAATATGATGAAAGAATGAAAATCTTTAGGTTGTGTCCATATTCGCACACTCAAATGTCACCATTGGTGATCGTATCACTGGAGGGTCTGGAAACTATGATTTGATTTTACGCCGATTAGGATGTGAAGCATTTAAGATTATGGTTTTTGCCTTATCAGGGTCCACCCTGATGTGTATCACTGAGGCCAGATTTGTTGCATGTCTGGGTACCTTCACCAAGGTTAGTCAGCCATGCCCCCATGCAGGACCAGAGCCCTGCAAAGCTGCATACACAGCCCCTTACTACGCTCCGTACACACTCACAACTGTGCGGCCAAATTCAGCTCAAACTCCAGTACAAATTTGCTGGTAACACCACCATAGCAGGCCAACTGTCAAATAATGATGAGACAGAGTACAAGAAAAACAAATTAGACAGCTTAGTGTCATGGAGTAGAGACCACAGTCTCTGCCTCAATGTCAGAAAAATGAAGAAGGTGGTCATTGACTTCACCCCTGTCTGTACCAAGGTTGCTGAGGTGGAAGTGTTCGAGAACTTCAAGTTCTTAGGAGTAAATATAATGAACAATCTCTCCTGGCCCATTCATCGCATGGTTGAGATATTATACCAACACCTCTACGTCCTCAGAAGGTTCAGGAAATTAGGTATGTCCACAATGATTCTTACCAATTTTTATCATGCACGATAGAAAGTATCCTCTCCAGATGCAGCACAGCTTGGTGTGGCATCTGCCCTGCCCAAGACCACAAGAAATTACACAGAATTGTGAAAGTAGCCCAGTCCATCATGAAAATCAGCCATTTTTCCACTCCCACTGTCTCAGGAAGGCAGCCAACATAATCCCCTCCTGGATAATCAAGTGTGAAGCTGGATGAACACAGCAGGCCAAGCAGCATCTCAGGAGTACAAAAGCTGATGTTTTGGGCCTAGACCCTTCATCAGGGAGGGGGATGGGGTGAGGGTTCTGGAATAAATAGGGAGAGAGGGGGAGGCAGACCGAAGATGGAGAGAAAAGAAGATAGGTGGAGAGGAGAGTATAGGTGGGGAGGTGGGGAGGGGATAGGTCAGTCCAGGGAAGACGGACAGGTCAAGGAGGTGGAATGAGGTTAGTAGGTAGGAGATGGAGGTGCGGCTTGGGGTGGGAGGAAGGGATGGGTGAGAGGAAGAACAGGTTAGGGAGGCAGAGACAGGCTGGACTGGTTTTGGGATGCAGTGGGTGGAGGGGAAGAGCTGGGCTGGTTTGCAGAACACCTCCGCTCGGTTCGCAATAAACAACTGCACCTCCCAGTCGCAAACCATTTCCACTCCCCCTCCCATTCTTTAGATGACATGTCCATCATGGGCCTCCTGCAGTGCCACAATGATGCCACCTGAAGGTTGCAGGAACAGCAACTCATATTCTGCTTGGGAACCCTGCAGCGCAATGGTATCAATGTGGACTTCACCAGCTTCAAAATCTCCCCTTCCCCCACCGCATCCCAAAACCAGCCCAGTTCATCCCCTCCCCCCACTGCACCACACAACCAGCCATAGGGGGTGGGGTGGGTTAGTATGTTGGCTGATGACACAAAGGTTGGAGGTGCCGTTGATAGTATCGAGGGCTATTGCAGGCTTCAGTGAGACATTGACAGTATGCAGAGCGGGGCTGAGAAATGGCAGATGGAGTTCAATCTGGATAAATGCGAAGTGATGCATTTTGGAAGGTCAAGCTTAAATGCTGAATATAGGATTAAAGGCAGGATTCTCGGCAGTGTGGAGAAACAGCGGGATCTTGGTGTTCAAGTGCATAGCTCCCTCAAAGTTGCCACCCAAGTGGATAAGGTTGTTAAGAAAACATACGGTGTTTTGGCTTTCATTAACAGGGGAATCGAGTTTAAGAGCCGCGAGGTTATGCTGCAGCTCTACAAAACCCTGGTGAGACCATGCTTGGAATATTGCGTCCAGTTCTGGTCGCCCTATTATAGGAAAGATGTGGAGGCTTTGGAGACGGTGCAAAGGAGGTTTACCAGGATGCTGCCTGGATTAGAGGGCTTGTCTTATGAGGAGAAGTTGACTGAACTCGGACTTTTCTCTCTGGAGAGAAGGAGGAAGAGAGGTGACCTGATCGAGGTGTACAAGGTAATGAGAGGCATGGATAGAGTCGATAGCCAAAGACTTTTCCCCAGGGCAGGATTAGCTGCCACGAGGGGTCATAGTTTTAAGGTGTTAGGAGGAAGGTATAGAGGAGGCGTCAGAGGGAGGTACTTCACCCAGAGAGTTGTGAGCGCATGGAATAGTTTGCCAGTGGTAGTCGTGGAAGCAGAGTCATTAGTGACATTTAAGTGACTGCTGGACGTGCACATGGACAGCAGTGAATTGAGGGGAATGTAGGTTAGGTTGTTTTAATTTTGGATTAGGATTGATCCACGGCACAACATCGTGGGCCGAAGGGCCTTTAGTGTGCTGTACATTTCTATGATCTATGTTCTATGTTACCTTAGTAGCTAAAAGCCAAATTTGCACTTTTATTCCAGAATTGAATTTAAATTCAGTTAGCTTCTGGTGTGGGATTTGAACTCTTGCCTGTGGAAGATTAACCTAGGCCTCGGGATTACTTGTCCAGTAACATTACTATTTTAAAAACATTGCTACTGTTTCTAATAATATGTTTAAATTGCACTTTGTAAATTCTATCTACTAGCATTTAAGTCAATTTAGGAAACCAGTAATAAGACAGAGTTGTGCCAAATTTTATGCTTGCCTTATTTAATGTCATAGAAATCTGCGTTTTTATTATCAAAAATTACAAACTAATACTTCAAAATAAGCATTGCAGAATTCACTATTCCATGGAAATCCTCATTGGCATTGTTGGCTGAAGTTTAAAGATGGATTCAGATTCGTTAATCACCTGCTGTGGCTGCTGATTGGTTCCAACAATGCAGCTAAGTGTTCTGAAAGGTTAAGTGCAAGAATGGACAGATATCAAATAGCCTTTGATTATCATTTGGACTATGAAATGGTTGTTGTTTTAGAATTGAGCCTTTAGGGGAGGAGTAGCACTCCTTCAGCCAGACAGAAAATTTTCATTCTGACTCTTGATCGATATTTTCTGTTTACAAAAGTGCAATGGAAATTAATATATGAAGTCCAAGTCCTGGTCTCAAATTTGGACTATAGTGGAGGAGTTTGGAATGGGAAAATGTCCCGAGTGTAATTGATATTCTTGTAAAGAAATAACTAAGGACCTTAATCTACGAGGAATTTGTGGCAGTAGAGGATGAGGTGATCCCCCTGTGCTTTTTTGGGACAGGCACATTGGTTTCCCTGGAGATCCATTTTCAGGAAGTGTGTCCATCTATAATTACTGGCTAACTGTATTTCAGAGCTGGAGCAGTGGGTGTACTCACCACCAGGCATCTGTGTTGGTCAGATTGTAGTGGACCACTCGTTTAATGGGAGGTCACACCACAGGTAAAGACTGAACAGACAGAAAGGGAGTGGGTGACCATCAGTCAGAGTAGAGGAAGGCAAGTAGAGCAGGAGCTCCAAGTGGCCATTCCCCTGTTGGATATACTGTTTGGTTTTGGAGAGGACAAATTATCTGAGGATAGCTACAGGAAATTAGGTCCATGACACCGTGGACAGCTCTGCTGCACAAGAGAGGAGGAAGAAGAGTGGCAGGTCGAGCATGTTAGGGAATTTGTTAGAAAGCGGAATGGACTCTGCATCTGCACATGGGATTCCAGACTGCATGGCATTTTGAAGGGGGTGAGTGAAAGCCTAATGGCCATAATACACATCAAAGCAATGACACAGGTAAAATAAAAAAAAGAAATCCTACAAGCAGAATATAGGAAGTTATGACATAGATTGAAAAGTACGACCTCATTGGTAGGAATTTTAGGATTACTATCAGTGCCGTAGAAAGAAAGGATATATCAAAAGATCATGTAGCTGAAAAAAATGGCGTGGGGAGAGGGATTCAGATTCTTGGGACATTGAGACCATTTCCAGGGAAGATGGGGCCAGTGGAAACAGGATGAGTTGCACCTGGGCAAAACTGGTACCAATGTTCTTGGAGGTTGTTTCTTGGTGCTGTCAGAAAGGGTTTCATTTGGAATGGCAGGGGAATGAGGACTTGAACAGGTATACAGAGGAAGGAGCATCAAGAATAGAAACAAATAACAGAAAGGTAAGAAGCAAACGTGAAAGACAGAAAAAATAAATGTGGTAAACAAATGAAAACACTGTAATATAAAGCAAAGGTGACTAACGACATTAAAAGGACAAGTCCAAAAGGCATTGTGTCTTAAAGTGCAGAACATTTGCAATTAAGCACAAATAAATATACATGGCCACAACATAGTTGCAATTACAGAAACATGACTGTAAGTTGACCAAGGATGATAAGTGAACCTTCAGTGGGACTCAACATTTAGGAAGGACCAACAAAAATGGAAAGGGAGTTAGGGTAGCATTTATTGTAAATGGAAATTAACAGAATGCTGAAGATGGATATTGGTTCAAAAAATCATGATGTGGAACCTGTACAGATAGTGGTAAGAAAGAGAGGCAGAAACTGTTGCTGGATGTTATTCATCGGCCCCCAAATTGTAACAGAGATGTAAGACAGGGCAGAAACCGGAGATGTGTGCAATAAAGGTATGACTGGAATTTTTTTTAGATTAGATTCCCTAAGGTGTGGAAACAGGCCCTTCGGCCCAACAAGTCCACGCCACCCCTTACAGCATCCCACCCAGACCCATCCCCCTATAACCCACTCACTCCTGAACACTATGGGCAATTCAGCATGGCCAATCCACCTAGCCTGCACATCTTTGGACTGTGGGAGGAAACTGGAGCACCTGGAGGAAACCCATGCAGACACAGGGAGAGTGTACAAACTCCACACAGACAGTTGCCCAAGGCTGGAATCGAACCCGGTCGCCTGGCGCTGTGAGGCTGCTGTGCTAACCACTGAGCCACCGTGCCGCCCTAAATGGCTGACTTGGATATACATACAAAATTGGACAAGCCAAACTAACAATGACATGGTGGAAGAGAATTTCCTACTGTGTGTCAGTGATGTAAAATTGAGGAACCAATCAGAGAACTGGCTATTATAGATTGACACTGCAATAAGAGGATTGAAATTAAATGTTGTTTTGCAGGATATGTTGGGAATGATTGATCATGACAGAATTCTTCATTAAGAAAGATTGTGAAATAGTTGAATCAAAAACTAGGGTCATGAATCTAAATAAAGGGAACTATGAAGGAATGAAGTATGAATTGGCAGGAATGGACAAGGAAACTTGCTAAAGAGGTTGGTAGTAGATAGGTAATGGCAAATATTTAAGAAACGCATGATTAATTACAATAGTTATTCATTCTTGTCTAGTGTAAAAATAAAAGAAGATTGGTGGCTCAACCAATGTTTTTTCTCATTGATCCATAGTGATCAGTGTGCCAACATGGATCACAGCATTGACTAAGTTGTTGTCACAGGCAGATCTTGGAGGTTTACACAGAAGAAAAAAAATAGCAGGGATGCAAATCTCAACCATGGCTTAAAAAAGAAATAAGATATGTTAGACCTAAAGAGGCAAAATATAAAATTGTCAGAAAAAGCAGCAAGCCTGACAACTGGGAACAGTTAGGAATTCAGCAAAAGAGGAGAAAAATATTGATCAAGAGGGAGGAAATAGAAAATGAGTAAACTTGTGCAGATCACAAAAATTGACTGTAAAAGCTTCTGTAAATATGAAGAAAAAAGATCAATGAAGAAGGCAAGTGTAGTTTCTCTTCAGTTAAAATAGCAAAATTATAGTGGAGAATAAAGAAATGGTATGATGGCCTTCATTTCAAGAGGATTTGATTTCAGAAGTAGGGATAACTTACTGCAGCTACACAGGCCATGGTAAAATGGCATCTGGAGCATCTGTGTAGTTTTGATCTCCACTGAAAGCAAAGCTATAATTGCCTTAGAAGGACCATGGCAAAGGCTCGCTTGGCTGATTCTAGGAATGGCACTCTGTTGTATGAGGAGAAATTGGTTCAATTGAGTCTATATTCACTAGAGTTTAGAAGAATGAGAGGGGACTGGAATGAAAAGTGTAAAATTCGCACACACAAACAAAGGTTGTTTCTCCTGGTTGGGGTGTCTAGAACAAGGGGTCCCATTCACAGGATATGGGCTGGGCCATTTAGGGTTGAGATGAGGAAACAGTTCTTCATTCAAAGGGAAGTGAACCTGTGGAATTCTGTACCACAGGAGGCTGTGGAGGTGAAGTCATTGAGTCATTCAACAAGTCATGATGAATGGCAGATCAGACTCAAAGGGCAGAATGGCCTACTCATGCTCCTAATTTCTCTGTTTCTATATTGCCATCCATTTCTAGGAAATCGAGGCTGATCTACTTCAAGAGCACTCTCCCACACTAACTCATTATCCTTTCATTCCCCTAGTGCCCCAAAATTTTACCAACAAAGCTGAACATACTCTATAGCTCAACTTCAACTGATGTCTGGAATAGAGAATTCCAAAGATTGACAACTCCTTGAATGAAGAAATCTCTCTTCTTCTCTGTCCTGAAGGTTGAACCTTTACTTTGAGACTGTGATTTGTGTTCTAGATTATGAAATATTTTTACATGTTTCAATCAGATTGTCGTGCAGTCTTAAAAAATTCATTGTTACATCTGCCTTGTCTACTTAATGTCACCACATCTGACAATCAGGTCATCCCAGGAACCGCTCAAGTGTTGCATTTCCTCTTGAATAAGTACGTCATTCCTTAGCTAAGTAAGGTTATGCATCAGATCACATGGAAAGCCCAACCTAGCTGATCCCTGAAGAATTGCTCGGGAAGTTGAAAATTCCATTGGGCATTTCAAACTCTCCAGAAACCTCCCAATTGTGTGTTAGAGTCAGAGAGTTTGGAGGATTTTGACTCATGTAAGCTTAATAGTATCCAGGAAAGGATAAGGTACTAAAGCTTGCTCTAACTCCTGGGTAACAAATAAACTAAACCCTTCCTAACTCATCATTGATCCCCTCCCTATGACTGTACACCCAACTCGACACACACTTAGCTTACATACTTACTTCATATCAATAGCTTTCAAAGTGGCCAAAGTAATTTTAAATCAAATAATACAGCATTTACAGTTGAGAAGAGAATGTAATTTTCAGTTTGATCATCTTGCTCCTGTTTTTTGTGGATTCCTGGAAGGGGGTGCCCCTGACCAGGAAATTCACGGCAGAATTCACCTAGAGGAAATTGCTTAATTTCTTGACTGATCAGAATCAGAATTAGAAATTCCTGATGGAAAGATTTAGGATGCTGATTGGAAACTGGGCCAATATATTCTGTCTGCTGTGCTTTACCCACTAAACCAATCAGTTTGTAGCTCTGTGCAGCCTTTTTGCCTCGTTGCTAATTGTCACCTAACTTTGATTCATCAACAAACTTGATACATTACACTCTGCCAGATCCCTCTTCTAAGTCTTTAATACAGATGCTTTGAAGCTGAGGCCCAAGTACTAATCCTTGCAATGCATCTTTCTAATTAAAGCTTAACAACATACACCCTATTCATTCCTACTGTCTGTTTTCTGTCCATTGGCCAATCCTCAATCCATGCTACGATAGTTACTAAATCACGTGAATCGTAATGCTTCATAATAACCTCTTGATTGGCATCTTATCATATATTTCTTTTCAAAGATCTGAATGGACTGCATTCCCTTGGTTCCCTTTATCCATACTATTCATTGCATCCTCAACAAAAAAACAACAGATTTGTCAAACATAACTTCGCAAAACAAGTTGTCTTTCATCATTCATGTTCACTCAGCTTATTCATGTTAGAGCTTTCCAAATGCCTGTTAGCACATTCCAAATGATGGGTTAGCATTTTGCTCACTACTGACGTTAGCCTAACTGACCTAATTTTGGACTGTTTTCTCTTTCCCTCCTTTTGCAAAATACAAGGTTGTACCTTGAAAACTCTTCTGGAATATAAGAAAATCTGGAAGATAAAAATCAATGTATCCACGATCTCTGCAACTCCCTATTTTAAAAACTCCAAAGCGCTGGTTGACAGACCCAAGGGAGATATGTTACTATGTACTCCCATCAATTTTTCCAGTACTGTTTCATATGTTGATTTCTTTAAGTTACTCAATCCTACTTAACTCTTGGTTATTTCATCGTGGCACAGTGGTAAGTGCTTCTGCCTTACATTGCTAGGGACCTGGGTTCAATTCCAGCCTTGGGTGACTGTTGTGTGGTGTTTGCATATTCTCCCCTTGTCTACATGGGCTTCTTCTGGGTGCTTTGGTTTCCTCCCACAGTCCAAAGGTTAGGTGGATTAGCTGTGAGAGATATAGGGTAGGGTGGTGAGTCTGGGTGGGAAGCTTTTTGGTAAGTCAGTGTTATTTGTTTGGCTGAGTGACCTGTTTCCACACTGGATGATTTTATTAATGTTTTCATGTTTTATACCCTAAAGATAAATACAAAATAATGATTTGTGTCTCCACCATTTCAATATTTCCTAATTTAGTTTCAGCTCGCTAGTCTTCTGAACGGCTCAAACTTTTAACTAGAGATAACGAAGTGTGGAGCTGGATGAATACAGCAGGCCAAGCAGCATCTTAGGAGCACAAAAGCTGACGTTTCGGGCCAAGACCCTTTCATTTCTGATGAAGGTTCTAGGCCCGAATCGTCAGCTCTTGTGCTCCTGAGATGCTGCTTGGCCTGCTGTGTTCATCCAGCTCCACACTTTGTTATCTCGGATTCTCCAGCATCTGCACTTCCCATTACCTGTCACACTTTTAACTAGTTTCTTTCTATTTACATTTTTGCACCCTTTTGTAAGATCTTTTCTTAAACTACTCTCCTACTTTGCTACATTTTTAAACATCCTTTTCTGCAGAATTCCAAAATCTCTCCCAATTTTATTATTTATTTTGGAAATGTTTAAATTTCTTTATTTTGTCTAACACAATCTTTAACTTCTCTTGTTAACTATATTTGAACAACTTTACAGTGGATTTTTTATGCCATAAAGAAATATAGATGTTGTATGAATTCCTTAAATTCTGACATTGCTTGTATACCATGTCTTTTAATGCCATTTTACCAATCTACCTAGTCAACTTCCCCGCCCCCACCCCCATACCTGGTAATTTGCCTTATTTTGACTTAGTCCTAAGTTTCATGGAAATCCAATACGTCATTTGATTGCAGTCATGTTTCCCTTGAGATTTCTTTATTACAATGTTAATAATGAAACCTTTTCCTTGCAAAACACCAGATCCAAAATTACTTATCCCTGTGATAGTAGGAACTGCAGATGCTGGAAGATCTGAGATAACAAGGCATAGAGCTGGATGAACACAGCAGGCCAAGCAGCATCAGAGGAGCGGGAAAGCTGATGTTTCAGGCCTAGCCCCTTTTTCTGAAGAAGAGTCTGGTCCCGAAATGTCAGCTTTCCTTCTCCTGTAATGCTGCTTGGCCTGCTGTGTTCATCTAGCTCTACACCTTACTTATTCCCGTATCGGTTCTTCAACATACTTGCCTGGAAAACTAACCTGAAAACTTTCCATACTGCATTCTCCATGCTATCATTGTAGGCATGGTTTTCCCTGATTACATGAAGATCAATGTCTTCCACGTTTTGTGTGCTCTCCATATTACATGCACCTCCAATTTCCTGCCGTACATTACAATGACTGTTTGGGCACTTACAAGTAAATTCCATCAACATCTTGTGTTCTTGTTTCAGAATCTACTTTCTTTACACTTGAATGTGAAAGAAATATCAGGTGAAGCTGCCAGCCAAAAAAACCTTCTTACACCAGGTCCAACAGGCCTTAGTGTGAGTTATGTGACTCTGTTCACTAACTGTAAAATGGGAGATGGGTTTGTATGCAGGCAAGAAAGCGTTTGGAAGGCATCGTGCTTTAATTTATGACCACCCCATTTTCAATTACTGGCAGTGGGGTTGTTAAGCCAAGCCCATGTTTGTCTTGCCAGTGATGCTTGCATCCCTTGAACAAATTTAGAAACAATATTTATTTGCAAGGGTAATATTCTAGCCATGGTTAATCTAGAAGCATCTATAGCTCTTTTATTCCTGACATTTAGAGAAAGAGAATTGTCTGGTAAATCTACTTTAATCTGTAGGCATATGTGCTTCTTTTAATGACTGCCACTTTTTCTTAGCTAGGTGACAAGGACAATGATGCTCCCGTTCAAGGCTGCAATGTTAAATCTTTAAATGGGCTTGTACTGCCCTCAGGATAGTAGTACAGCAAACATGTAAAGCATAGAAATTGGAATTTGGTGGGTACATTGGTCTCAGACACTGTAACCTTCTCTAAATTCTGTAGATCTTTGTTGTATCCTACTTCTTGTGAAACACTGCACATTTGTGATCTGTTGGAGACTAATTATGACAGCTGGATGATGGAAAGAGATTATGGAGCATGGTAGTACAACATAAATAAGATTATGTGAAGAGCAGAGACTGCCCTTCATTTTGTTTTCCTTAAAAATAATTTGGAACTGCATAATATATCGTACATAATTTAAATTTTAGGTTTTGTCATGACAAACAAAATATGTGAAAGTACTTAGGACTTTAAGTGATTGGGGTAGTCTGTTGTGCAAAAAAGGTAGGTTAAAAAATAAATGGTTCTTGTAAAAGAGATTGGGATTTAAATTTTAAAAAAAACCCTTTAACCGTAATTTTTAAAATTAGCCGTAGGTATTACTTTGACTGGGTCAAAAACAGATTCGGAGCAGACAAGAAGGGGAAGATTGCATTGAATGTTTGGGGGATGTATGTTCTCAAGAGGAGTGTTACATGTCCAATGATGTCTTTTAGCTAGGCAGGCAAAAGGCTTTTGCTATTCAAAGATTGTAGTCTGCCTGTATGAACTGAAATGTGAATGTCTCATTAAGTTCTATTAAGTGTGCAAGATTGAGGCACCACTTAAGAAAGACAGTTCAAATATATAAAACATACATGCATTTTGTTTTTACAACCAGCAGCTTTTCCTAATTATACAGAATATATTTACAAAGACTAATTTATCATTGAAGTGACATTTTCCTACAGGCAGGGCATTAAGTGCTGTGAGCATAGCTGTTAGTTTCATTAACAGTTTTATGCTGTGCCTTGCATTATTATTCCTACTGCCTGATTTCACCTCTAGATATTGTGTGCAAAATTGATAGGTTTCAATCTAATTTACATTCTTTTTGAACATCACAAAAATTTTTAAAACCTTACATAAGTTCCATTACAGCATACATCAGTTCTGGGAAGAAAATGACAATGCACCTATTATTTAAGATGTAAAATGCACTGAACTTTCTGTTTTGAGTCCCATAATTTTGCAAATGAAGAAGTGTAGAATTTGTTTTTGAACAGATGAATCTTCCCAGGCCCTGAATAATGTGTCCTACAGTGAGACCTCTACAGCGAGGTCTTTCTTGTGTTAGGGACAACGAGCTGCATTTTGCGACAGAATTCTGGATGTTGAGATGAGTTTCTCGACTAGATAGTGGTGAGATGCCCATTAATGGGGATTTTAGCTCATTATCACTCTCATTAAGACCGAATCTTACCTAATCAATATGCAGATTCCTAACATTTCACAAAATGGATACAAACCAAATGACAAGACTTCTTGATATGAAAGTAGAGCAGGTACCTGGTGACTCCAGCTTGTCCCTTGCTCACTGAAACCTCGCACCAGTGTCTGACAGCTCCTTTGGCAGTGGCCTCACACACCCTATGTCCATGGACACTGACACTTGACTTATATTATTCTTTCCAGACCATTATATCACCAAAGGACATAGAACATAGAACATTACAGCACAGTACAGGTCCTTCTGCCCTCAATGTTGTGCCGACCTGTGAAACCAATCTGAACCCCATCTAACCTACACTATTCCATTATTTTCCATATGTTTATCCAATGGCCATTTAAATGCCCTTAAAGTTGGCGAGTCTACTACTGTTGCAGGCAGGGCATTCCATGCCCTTACTAATCTGAGTAAAGAACCTACCTCTGACATCCTCTGATCCATTTATAGCATGCTTCTCCACTTCAATGTTGTACTTCCGAATGCTATCACCGGTATATTAGTACGAGGACACTTTGCCCACTTGGGTAGGCATCTAGCTCACAGGCTAGACCAGGACTGCATCTCTGGGCTGCTTGTTGCTCTCTTAGCACTCACTCACTTTGCACCCTGCCTGGATGCTCACAGCATCCCTACCTAGCCTTCTTGTAATTTTCCCCCTCAGCCAGAACTTGGGTTGTCAGCTCAGTTAATTGGATAACTGGATTGTGATGCAGATTGATACCAAAGTTGGGAATTCAGTTCCTGCACCGGCTGAAGTTATCATGAAGGACTCTCCTCCATGATCACTCTCTTGCCCCGAGGTGTGGTGACCCCCAAGTTAAACCATCACCGGTGGCCTCTATCCAGTGTGAGAGTAGTCTGGTAGAACAATGGCAGCTATACCCTTAGCTTGCTGTTTGGCCCTGATACAAAACTAAACAGTTTGTCATAGTTGCGAGCAAACTGCAGGCAAGGGGGTGAACTTGCTGCTGTATAGCACATTGCAATGTTGTGTATGTGGCAAACTCACTGCATGTGCTTCAAGCAAACAGCGGAGTCTCAGGGTCAAAGGGGAGTAGTTCTCACTGCTAGTACAGGAAGGCACTCATTTGTCACTGTTTGTTGTCAGGGTTACTCAAAGGCAGCCTCTGAAATCAGCCCAGGGTCTTCAGCACAGCCAGGCATCTGTCAGAGTGGTGATGGTCACACCATCTCTACCTCTGCAGCCACAAGTCAAGGTAAGCCCTGTGGGCTCAGTGCAGCCAGTCTGGGGAGTCACAGGAGCTGTGCAGGTTCAAGTCACTCATCATTCAGGGCTGTCCGGCAAAGATGTTGAAAGTGTTTGGCCAAAGTCAGTCTGAGGTTAGTCCACTAATGTCAAGGGAAGGTGGGCATTAGGAAGCACCTATAACTGTGGGAGGGAGGCTGGGGAGCTTAATGCTTGGGAGTAAATGCAGATTGCTGAGATACAGAGAGGATTACAACAGTGAAGGAGGGAAACTCAGCCTGTAAGAAAAGGTGATGGTAGAACAGGCAAGGGTAATGGTGTCATGTAGAGGAAGGGAGAAGGCTTTGATGGTGATGGGTTTCAGGGGTAGGGAAAGTGGAATATGAGACCTGACATAGTCACCCTATTTGTCCTAGTTTTGTGGTGGAGACGGGTTGGAGGTTAGATAAATGGGTTGGATGGGGACTTGAGGAGGTGCTCTGGCTATAGGGTATCAGGAAGAGATGTTGATGTCTAGATCTTCATGTATATGGCGAGGTGGATCCTGGAGGTCACTGCTTGAAGAGCAACTGCTGTTGTCCTTTAAGTGTGCAATTGACAGCACTGATGCTTTGAAGATAGTGCCACAGCCAGATCTACTGGCTAATTGTTTATTCCTCCGTCACACAGTTTAAGGCAGATTTTGCCTTTTGTTGTGTTTTCAGGTTCAATTAAGAGGGAATGAAGGTTATGTTTTGTTAGATCTCTGCCTTGTTACTTTGCAGGAGGTTATTCTGGGCCTTCCAAATACAAGGGTTGGGTTTTGCCTTTGACTAGCCCTGCAGTGGGTAGCAAGGATAGATCACATGGTTCAGAGACTGCAAGTGACACCTATGGAATCTGACAAAGGTGAGATTATACAGATCTGCTGTGGTAAAGATGAATGGAACAAAAGATTAAATCAGATTACAGTAGTTTGTTCAGAATCATTTCACAAAATCATAAATCTATACATTTTTAAAACGTAATCTAAATCAATTTAATAAAACTCAACTAAATCCAAACGTCAAAAGGTCAGATAAATCATCTAGAGTGAAATATTTAAACAAAAATTTAATAAAACGTACCAAAATTCACAGGAAAATATTTTTAACAAGTCTGATAAATCTAGCTTAAAAAGTAATTTCCCTAAAAACATGCAAAAGTCAGATAAATCTAGCTAACGAATTATTGACATAAAAACATTCAACATGTCACATACATTTCATTGAATTTTCTTGATCATTTAAAAGATTTGAGAAATTAGATTTGAAAAGTGAAAAAAGTCTGCTCTCAATAACTTTATGAAAATTAATTTCCGGTGCTTGTGTCTTCGTTAATTACTTGGAAAGTGATTGGAGCTTCTTAACATTTTCCAAAACTGGCTGTAAAATTTTTACTCAGAATAATTTGTTAGTCACCAATTGGTCTAATTCTCATGATTTCCATGTCTCTAATATTATATCATTTAACTACTTCACCCACGCAACCTATCACAGACTTTTGTTGTTACAGAGATAGTAGGAACTGCCGATGCTGGAGAAGGGTCCCGACCCAAAACGTCAAGCTTTCCTGCTCCTCTGATGCTGAATGGCTTGTTGTGTTCATCCAGTCTCACACTGTATTATCACAGACTTTTCTTTTTTCTTTTGCCTTCTTCCCTCCTTCTATTTCCCCTGGATGTGTATCTTCTAAAGTTACTTTCTACATCTGTAACATTTTCCACAAAACTGAAACGTCAATATCATTTCTCTCAAAAGAGAAGGTGCATTCAGTGTCCTGTAGCTGCTGGATCTGCTATCAAAAGAGTGAAGAAACCATGGAGGGTCAGCCCAGAGAGAAGGCTGTCAAAATGTTTACAGCACTGGATGCTAGGATGTGGAATAGAATAAAATGGTTATGTTTCTGCAAGGGACCAAGAGACTGAGGGGACATACATTGCAAAGAAAATGGCAGCAGGTTGCACAGAGCAGAGTTCACAGAGTATTGCCAGCTTTTTAAACAAGTGGTTGAGATCAGTGAATATATTTTCAAATGTGATCTATACCAAGCATTTTACACACTGCTCAAAGGACCACTGTTCCATCACTTACCAATTAGCAATGAGGGAAAATGCATAGCAGTCAGATGCGTGACAGACTCTCATACTTACCAATGCTGCAAACCTCAGACCTCAAACTTCAGAAACCTTATAGATTTCACATGTTTCCAGTTAGCTAGCGATGGCAAGTATGCCATCCAAACATCTGACTGCATCTCCTCTTTTTCTCTCTCTTTTGCACAACAAGGTTTTTTTTTGTTCACTCATGGGATGTGGACATCATTTCACCAGCATTTGTTGCCTATTCCGGGGTACCCTTCAGAAGATGGTGCTGAGCTGTCTTCTTGAGCCACTTCAGTCACTGAATGAATGGCGATATTTTTCCACCTCAGGTTGATGTGTGACTTGGAGGGGAAATTGCAGGTGGTGGTCTTCTGCCCTTGCCATTCTAGATGGTAGTGGTCATGGGTTTGGAAGGTGCTGTCTAAGTGGCCTTGGAGAAATTCTGCAGTGCAACTTGTGAATAGTACGCCGTGTTGCTGTTGAGGGTTGCTAATGGGGGGAGTAGATGTGGTGCTAATCAATCAGGACACCTTTTCCTGGATGATATCAAGTTTTTTGAGTGTTGTTAGAGCTGTCCTTCCATCACACTCCTGAATTGTGCCTTGAGTAGGCTTTGGAGAGTCAGGAGGTGAGTTGCTTGCTGCAGGATTCCTATCCTCTGACCTGCTCTTGTAGCCAAAGTAATAATATGACTATTCCAGTTTAATTTTGTGTCAGTGGTGACCCCCAGGATGTTGATTGTTGGTATTTAGTGATTTTGATACCATTGAATATCAGGGAATGATGATTAAAATCTCTTTTGTTGGAGATGGTCATTGCCTGGTATTTGTATGCCGTGAATATTACTTGCCACTTGTCAGCCTAAGCTTGGATACTATGCAGGTCTTGGCTGTATTTGGGTACAGAGTTCTTCAGTATTTGAGGATTTGCGAATGGTGATGGACATTGTGCAGTCATCAGTGAATATCCCACTTCTGAGCTAATGATGGAGAGAAGTCTGGGAGTGGAGTGACTGACATCAAACCCCTCACTGCAACCATCTTTCTTTCAATCAGATTTGATGCCAATCAGTGGAGAGTTTTCTCCCGATTGCCATTGGTGCCAGTTTTTCTCGAGCTACGTGATGTCACGCATAGTTAAATGAGAGATTGATGTCAAGGGCTGTCACTCTCACCTCACCAGGTGAGGTGAGAGCGACAGTGTATCCCTACAGTGTAGAAGCAAAATAGATTGCTGCTATTTTGTCCATGTTTGAACTAAATCTGTAATGGGTTCAGGAGCCAAGTGGTCCTGGTGGAAGTCAAACTGGGTGTCAGTGAACAGGTTATGATGGAACTACTTACTTCCACTGTTGATGACAGCTTCAATCACTTTATTGAGGATTGAGAATGGAGCGATTGGTTGATAATTTGCTGGGTTGGATTTGTTCTGCATTGTTTACAGGACATAGCTGGGCAATTGTCAGGTAGATGTCGGTGTTGTCACTGTACTGGAACAACTTGGCTATGGGTACAGCAAGTTCAGGAAATCATCAGTACTATTGCCAGACTGTTGTTCGGGCCCATAACCTCTAAGTTATCAAATGCCTCCAATCATTTCCTGACATGTTTCTCACCAACCTGCATTGCGCTTCACAACCAACCAGCCATTTGCCACTGCTTGTACAGAGGTGAAACAGCACAAATTTCAACTTTTAAGACCCTGAGCTCCTCAACAGCACCTTAGAAAGTCATTTGCAGACCCTTCCATTGAAAGTCAACAGTCTTCCACACTGCAGCCAACAAGATAACTCAGCAAAAGAGCATTAGCTCAGCTGACGACACCAGTATTGCAGACGCTAGGAATGCAGAGTGATATTTATGTTTGCGTGTAGTAATGGAATTATTGTTGGAAAGGAATATTCTTTGAAATGGTGTTTATTTTGCCCAAAGGAATGCCTTGCTAATCCTTAGAAGAAGCATAGAAAAATGAGGGATTGTGCAAACTCTCCTCTGGTGGACAATTAAGACAGTCATGTTTTGGAGCATGCATCGGATCACCATGGATTTGATGACATGTTCAGTGTGTACTGTTGGGTTTCCACTGACCTATGTTAAGAAGCTATCCAGTTTTGGTGGCAGTAATGTGGCAGGAATGAATGACTGATTCAGGATGAAAATGCTGTCAGGTTAATGGGTATCCACTAACATGATGTTTTGTGTATCAAAGTATGTCACGTATGTGCTAAGAATATAGTATGTGAGGCTGCAAGCTCACATCCATGCAATTGTTGACTCCCTGAACTGTTGGAAATTTTCTACCCTGGAAAAGCAACATGGTTGTTAATCCTGAATTAACACAGTGTGGAGCTGGAGGAGTACAGCAGACCAGGCAGCATCAGAAGAGTAGAAAAGTTGATGTTTTGGGTTTTTGGGGACCCTTCTTCAGAAAAATTTTCAAAGATTTTTTCTGAAGATGGGTCCTGACCCAAAACATCAGCTTGCCTGCTCCTCTGATGCTGCCTGGCCTGCTGTGCTCCTCCAGCTCCACACTGTGTTATCTTTGACTCCAGCGTTGGCATTTCATACAATCTATGGCTGCTAATCCTGTTTCTGTCTCAATAGAGAGAAGACCATCAAGTCCCTTCTTTTTCTGTGAAGAACCTTTGTTACTCCCTGATACGTTGTTGCATGATGAATTGTGAGATATTTGCAATGTTGCCTGCTCCACATGGAAAATCTGTTTACATGGACATATACGGCCGAGATAATCTTCAAAACACTGGCAACATCATCCATGTCCTGTTTGGCACTGGAGGTTCAGTTGGAAGAGGTGGCACAGGTCAGTGGCCACCATCTTGATGAATGATAGCTGCCTCAGCCATTGCTCCTGACTTAAGTGGAAGAAGGGGAAGTATTCCCTAAAGACTGTTTGTCAGGCCAATCATGTAATGAGGAAACTTCACTCTCTCCACTCTGCATACAGTTTCTTCTGTCTGTTGCCTATGCTCCATAGAATCCCTACAGTGTAGAAGCAGGCCATTCAGCCTATCAAGTCCACACTGACCCTCTGAAGAGTATCCTATTCAGACTCACAGCCCTATACTATCCCTGCATCTCCCACAGTTAATCCAGCTAGCCTACACATCCCTAGATACTATGGAAAATTTAGCATGGCCAATCCATCTAACATGCACATCTTTGCGACTGTAGCAGGAAACTAGAGCACCTGAGGAAACCTTCACAGACACAGGGAGGATGTGCAAACTCCACACAGACAGTCCCCTGAGATTGGAATCGAACCCGGGTGTCTGGTGCAGTGCTAACCACTGAACCGCTGTGCCACCATTTTCAAAAGTCTCTACATTGCCGTTGTTGCTCTAGAACTACAAATATAGCTCCCATGAATGGTTACAAGATTTTTGCTTCCAAGCCTTCAAACTTCACTGAACTTCTTAGGAAAGATTAGCATTATGTTCGTCTGACTTCAATAAATTTTCACAGGCACAAACATAGTAAACTCATAAACTTGTAGCTGTAGAAGAATGCCAAACGAAGCCCCTGGTAATGCATATTCAGTTGATGTGCTTAGGAGGGTATTAATGAGGCATGCGAGATGTAAACTACTTCACGTCAGTATGGTTTGTTCTAACAATCAAATAGTTGAAGCAGTGACAGTAACCTTAACCTTATTTTTCTTTGTTATTGCTTCAAGTTTCAGCTTCTGTTTTCTTCAGTCTGCTGACCCTGTACTACAGGATGATCTGAGCTTGGATGACTCTACGCATTTGATCTAATCTCAACCAGCTTCAGTTTCCCCTGAAACCTGAAATGTTTTGATTCATCTTAGTTTTCTGGCTCTGCCTCAGTTTCTGTAGAAACTTGAAGGTTAAATTTTCCTTCCAGTTAGAAAATAACTCAGCAAAAAACATAGTTTGAAACATAGAATCCATTGCAATAGTGACAATTTTAAATCATTGCCAATTTCTGATTCAAAGAAAATAGCCTTTCAGACTATCAAAATTCTTAATTATAAAAATCCTTGCAAAATGTGTTCTGAGCCTTCTTAACAAAAATAAAAATAGCCCCTAAGTATAATGATAAATTTTGATCCCTGGCATCATTTTGCTAAACCCATGTTGTATTTTCTCTGCTGTTTTAATATATTTTCTTTAAAAAGGCATTTTAATGACAGCCCTTTATTACTTTTTAAATTAGTTATATTTCATATAAGTTTAACTCACTTTGATTTTTTAAATATTTATGTTTATCTTTACCTCAAAGTTTCATTTTTGCATACTTATAAATTTAAAATAAATGTTATTCTGTTGACTTGTACTTCAGACTGGTCAGATGGAGCAATATTTTCCTTTTTACATACCCACTGATTGTTCAGTTGCTTTTCATTATTTTAAATTCGCCTTCACTTGCTGGCCCAGTTTTTGTTAATTATAGGTTCTGCTTTCAAATTTTTTCTTTTTCTCAAATTGGTGAGGTCACGCAGAGCTATAACTATTCAATGTTACCTACATTCTTGATTACTTCATTATTGTGTGTATTTAAAATCATCCACCTCCGACTCCAAATTGAAACCCATGTGATGAAGGAAATGTTGTGCACTATATAATTCCTACCAAATGTCAAATACATGCTCCAGTGCATCGAACTTGTTCCTTCTCGCACCGCGGGGTAGGATTTCTCCTGTCAGTAATTTTACCGAAGATGTTAATGTTGGTACAAAGCAGAAAATGTACTTTTGCATTCGCTGTGACGTTTTTGGTAAAATTAATGACAGATTGAATTCTGTCATTCTAACAAGAAGCCTAGTGACTCAAGGGTAGCACTCCTTCCTCTAAGCTGGCAGGCCTAGTCCTTTGTCAGTACAGTGTCGGCCATGGCAAGAGAGTTCAAAGCAAGTTGTCATTCAGCCTGTGTAATCCATCTAAATTCCACACCATTCTTCAAAAGAAGATCAGTGGGTGAACATATATACAGCAAATAAAATATTTTAGCTTGCAGATATTCCCGACATTGTGTCTCAAGGCCTAGTTTTTAACTCTTTTTGATCATCGGTAACGCATGCTTCTTCATTAAGTTTTCTCCACCTTCCGCCCTGTTTAACAGAGTTTGCCTTAACAATTAAAGGAATCTCAATTCAAATGCAAAATGCATCATCAAGTATTCTAGTACTTCTTCCAGCATTGTCTATTCAAATTCCATGAGTTATTCAATAAGCATTGGATAAAAACTCTGATCATGCTCGCCATTGATGGTGCGCTTCTTTCAAGTAATGTGATGTGAAAATGATTGGTGTATTGGAGTGAAAAATACAAACCCAGAAAATGTATCTGAAGCTGAGTATCTTGCTACTTGCTGCTTTTTACCTGGGCAACAGGAATGTTGTAATGAGCTGTCACTATCTATTTTACAATGAAACAGGAGTAATACTCATTGGCTGCTCATCTCTTGGTGTGGATCGGTAGGATGTGTTGGGGATGGTGCTGGATATTGGAATTTGAGATTCACTGATGTCACTTGGGGATGTCAAAATCCCTTAAAAGTGAGGTGCACTGTGATTGCAGTCGGCAAGGGAACTTCATGTCTGGAAAGATACCTATAGGTGATCTACAGAGGGCACTCTTGATCTCTGATTTTAGTGTTAGACAAACCAGTCAAAATGACGGAGAAGAGAGAGATGAGATCCTGTTCCCCTAGGGTGACTAAAACTCTTCCAGGCAATACTTTTTCTCATCAAGGAGCTAAATATAAGGCGCTTGGATCCCATGAGATGACTACAACACTGAAAGAAGATTAATTACTTCAGCAGACTTGTCAAGGTAGAAATGACTCTATCCTCAGACTTGTAGCCTCACTTCCCTCCCATCTACAGTTATTGCACTGTATTCCTCCTCCCACCCAGAAGGTTGACCTCGCACTGCTATTACAACTGCTACTTACATGTTGCATCTTACAGAATGCATTCACACTATTTTACTGTGCTAAGTGCTCTAAAGGTTTCAAGACGTTTTGTAGCTCGATGAGGTTCTAGACGTGCTCGCCGAGCTGGTGGGTTTGGTAGTAAACGTTTTGTCAAATGCTCAGTAATATTGTCAGTGCACTTCCTGTGAAGTGTCAGTGTTCTGTGCTGCTTGTTATTTATATGCCTCAGTTTTCTGGAGTGGTTGGCATTACTTCTGGTTCTGTTCCTCAGTGGTTAGTACACACAGTCTAACTCAATGTGTTGTTGATGAAGTTTCAATTGGAATACCAGGCCTCCGCAAATTCCCTGGCGGGTCTCTGTTTGCCTTGTGCGATTATGGATGTGTTGTCCCAGTCGAATTTATGTCCCTCATTGTCCGTGTGTAATGAGACCAGTGAAAATTGGTCGTGTCTCTCAGTAGCTAGTTGGTGTTCTTGTATCTGCATTGTCAATTTACTTTTGGTTTGTCCTATGTTTCTCACAGTCCTTGCATGGTATCTTGTACATTACCCCAGTTTTGCTGGTTTTGGATATGGCCGCACTGACAATGTTACCTAACAGGGCAATGAAACGTTTACAAAAAAACCCATTGGCTCGGTGAGCATGTCTACAACCTCAAAAGTGTTTTCTCCATACTTCACAAAGTAGTGACTAAAATAATTTAGTCTTTCTCGTTGGACATTGAGACGTTCAATTTTTGGCAGCAGTTGCTACTGGAAGAGATTAAGCAACTTTGTGTACCTCCGCTCCATTCTGGAAGGTGGGAAGGAGAGTCCTGTCCGTGCCACGTGGCGAGCATTGAAAGGTTTCCTGAACAGCATTTACAAGTTGCACTGCAATAACTTGGGTGGCACGGTGGCTCAGTGGTTAGCACTGCTGCCTCACAGCACAGGGACCCGGGTTCGATCCCACTCTTGGGTGACTGTCCGTGTGGAGTTTGCATGTTCTCCCTGTGTCTGTGTGGGTTTCCTCTGGGTGCTCTGGTTTCCTCCCACAGTCCAAAGATGTGTAGGCCAGGTGGATTGGCCGTGCTAAATTGTCCATTGTGTTCAGGAATGTGTAGCTTAGGTGCGTTATAAGGGGGATGGTTCTGGGTGGGATGCTCTGAGGATCGGTGTTGGGCTGAAGAGCCTGCTTCCATACTGTAAGGATTCTATGGACTCAGCAAGGATTCAGCCATGATTTAAATGGCGGAGTGGACTTGATGGGCCAAATGGCCTCACTTGAACTCCTATGTCTTATGGTCTTATGGTGTTGCCTAAACCTACAATCTTTAAAACCAGATAGAGAAGGGTTAATTGAAACATGACCACTTGGAAGTTCCCTCCAAGCCAAACACTGTCCTGACTTAAAATTACATTATCAATTGCTTCGTCAAAACCCTGGAACTGCCTTCCAACAGTAACACAGTTAGAAAATGTGAATAAATATTCTGCTGCCTGCCAACTATCAAGCCTTTTGTGGACATCTTTGCACTGAACATGCTGCTGATTGGTTGCAAACCTCAACTACAGTATGAAGTCTATGAGATGCTTGATGACTTCATCTGTGTTATTAAAGCCAGACAACTGCTCTTAAAAATAGTGCAATATGCAAGATACTATGTACCCAGATTTTATAATGACAGGTTTAAGTTACAAACACAAGAGCTGGGCAAGTGATGAGGAAGAGCCAGGAGACCTTCCACATAACTCTTCGAAAGACATTGGGATTTGCTGCCAATAGTCAGACACAAAGGATATGAATGTAGTGCTGCAAAATTCATAACAACCCCACATAATAGGGAGTGAGTGATTCCCTACTGTTAATTCAAACCATCTACACTACAAGCCTCACATACTGTTCCAATTGTCACCCCCATTTTATTAGTCTATCAGCAATCCATATGAACCATGATTCCATCTCTCATTCATGCACTTGTCCCAAGTTAGAGGTGGAGATTACTTTAAGGTGGTTAATATTTTGGTGGTCATGGATAGCTGGTGAAAGCATTAGAGACAGGTACAAACTCCAAATTGGGCGTGCTGATTTTTTAGCAGTCCTACAGGGAAGAGATGGCTCTGAGCTGTTAAAATGAATTCGGGAAGTATTTCTAGGAATTAGTAAAGCAACAACGGTCAGGATAACAGCGTGTAGAGATGGAGGAACACAGCAGGCCAGGCAGCATCAGAGGAGCAGTAAAACAGATGTTTTGGGTCTGGACCTTTCTTTAGAAAATTCTTCAGAACCAGGAGAAGTCAAGAAAAATTCTGGTGAACTGAGGAAATGGGAAGGTCCCTGGCTCTGTGTCAGGGAAGCCATGAGGGTTTCTGAAGAGGTCTGTGAGCATTAATACTATAATGCAGCTGAGGAAGTGGGAATTGAAAAGCCCATAAACAACATTTTCATCAGACAACTAAGGAAAGATTGGAGCTCAGAGAACACCCAGGGACATGCATTGCTTGCTGTTGCCAAAAAAAATTTGGAGTTGTGTCAATGGATAAAGACTGCAGTGCAGTTTTCAGGTATGAAAGAGAATGTACCACTAAAATAAGATAGTAAGAACTGCAGATGGTGGAAACAGAGACAACACAGTGTGGAGTTAGAGGAACAGAGCAGGTCAGGCAGCATCAGAGGAGCAGGAAAGTTGATGTTTGGGGTCAGGATCCTTCTTCAGAAATGGAGACGGGGACGGGTGCTGGGAAAGAAATAGAGAGAGAAGGGTTGGAGCTGGGGAAGGGAGGTGGGATGGTGATAGCTGAGTGTAGGTAGGGAGTGGTGGGGATTTGTTGGTATGGTGGGATGGACAGATAGTTGGGAGAGAAGATTGACAGGTTGTATCACATCAAGGAGGCGGGGATGAGAGGGAGGGTTAGACATGGGATGAGGCTGGGCATGGGGAGATTTTACAACTGATAAATTCCACATTTAGGCCATCAGGCTGTAGGCTCCCGAAGTTAAATATGAGGTGTTGCTCCTCCAGTTTGTTGGTGGCATCATTGTGACACTGGAGGAGGCCAAGGTGGACATATCACCCAGGGAGTAGGAGGGGTGTTGAAAGTTTGGTGACTTGAAGGTGTTGTTGTTTGTCACCAACAGGGTGCAGATGCTTCACAAAATAGTCTGAGTCTACACTTGGTGTCACCGATGTAGCAGAGGCCACATCGGGAGAAGCAGATGCAGTAGACCAGGTTGACGGATGTGCAGGTCTGATATGGAAGGTTTGTTTAGTGTCTTGAGTGGAGGTGAGGGAGTAAGTGTAGGGGCTGGTGTAGCACTTCCTGCAGTTGCGGGGAAAGATGCCAGGAGTGGTGGGGTTAGTGGGGAGTGTGCAGCGGAAGAAGGAGTCAAAGATAGGGGTAGGGATGGAAATATCACTTTGGTTGCAGGGTTTCAGCGTGGGCCCTAGCTATGCCTGTCTTTTTTCAGGGTACGTGGAACATTCCTTGTCACGGCCCTACAAAGATCTCTCCCCACAACTCTTTTCCCGGTTATATTGATGACATCATCATTGCTGCTTCGAGCTCTCATTCGGAATTGGAAACTTTATCAATTTTCTTCTAATTTCCATCCTCCTCTCACCCTCATCTGGTCCATTTCTGACTCCTCCTTTCCCTTCTTTGACATCTCTGTTTCCATTTGTGGAGATAGGCTTGCCATCGATATCTACTAGAGACCCACCGACTCCTGCAGTCCTTACACCCTTGCATCCTGCTTCCTGTAAAGACTTTATTCCATTCTCCAAGTTTCTCTGTCTTTGTTACATCTGTTCTGATGATCACACCTGCCACAGATAAGACCTCAGAAATGCCCATCTTTTCTCCTCAACTTAGGATTCCACACCACTGTAGTTGACAGGGTCCTCAGCTGTTAGTCAGTTGACTAGTTGGCTGTAACCTGGTGTCGTGTGATTTATGACTTTGACCCATTTCCTACACTCCTGCCCTTACCTATTCCCTTCACTTTCACCTGGTGTACCTGTTCCTCAATATCCAACTCATCAACCTCTACATCCAAAGCAGCTGCCATGTTTACTACCTCCAGTGCAATGCTGCCATCAAATACACATTCCTTTCCCCTCCTTTGTCAAGCTTCCACAGAGACTGTTCCCTCCAGAGCACCCTGAACCATTCCCCGCTCACCTACCTCAACACCTAATACCTCCCTTCGTGTGTGGGGCTCTTCTCATGCAATCGCACAAAATGCAACACTTGCCTGCTAACCTCTTTCCCTCTTCACTATCCATGGCCCAGACACACTTTGCAGGCTAATTAGAGATTTACCAGCACTTCGCTCAATCTTATCTACCCTATTTGCTGCTGACAATGCGGTCTCCTCTACACTGGGGAGATGAAATGCTGACTAGATGACTACTTTGCAGAACATCTACAAAAATGTCCACAAAAATGACACAGCACTTCAAGTTGCCTTTCACTTCAACACACCAGCATGTCCCCGTGCGAATATTTCTGCCTCAGGCTAGCTGCAGTGTTCCTGTGAAGCTCAATGCGAGCCGGAGGAACACCACCTCATCTTCCACCATACAGATTTGAGAATTCAGCGTTGAGTTTAACAATTTCAGAATGTCAACACTCTCCTCCATGTTCATCACCCACTCCCACACCCCTAGGTCCAATTTTGTATGAGTCACTCCTTGCACTGCTAACCCATTCACAGCCATTCACACTTCTCATTAAAACACTACTCAGCGTTTATCTCCCTCTCATCAATCCTTTGATTTTCCTCAACTGTTTTAAAATCTGTCTCTCTCTCTCCACACCGTCTCCCTTTCATCAACATTACTACAACTTTTTCCCAACTATTTTTGTCTCTGAGGAAAGGTCACCAGACCCAAACTTTAATTCTGTTTTTCTCTCCCTACCAATGCTACCAGATGTGCCGTGTTCCTCCAGCGCTTTCTGTTTCTGATTGACTGTGTCTGTTTTCAACAGGGCTATGGCTATACCAAGTTTCTGTGACAGTCAATTACTGCTGAATTACAGCGCTTGATATAAGCCCACATGCATTCCTTCAGCAAAACAGAGAAGCACATCAAAATTTTCTTTTAAACCTTCCTTATCATTAGGTCATCACCAGACTTCATATGATATTTTCTTATTTATTTCATTTAGGTTCATTTAAATTTTCGGAGACATGGATAGAGCAGGGACAGGAATGGTTGTTGCAGGTTCCGGGATTTAGATGTTTCAGCAAGAACAGAGAAGATGGTAAAAGGGACAGAGGTGTGGCATTGTTGTTAAAGGACAGTATTACAGTTGCAGAAGGGATGTTCGGGGACTTGTCAACTGAGGTAGTATGGGCTGAGGTTAGAAACAGGAAAGGAGAGGTCACCCTGTTGGGAGTTTTCTATAGGCCTCCGAATAGTTCCAGAGATGTAGAGGAAAGGATAGCAAAGATGATTCTCAATAGGAGTGAGAGAGACAGGGTAGTTGTCATGGGGTCTTCAACTTTCCAAATATTGACTGGGAACACTATAGTTCGAGTACTATAGATGGGTCAGATTTTGTCCAGTGTGTGCAGGAGGGCTTCCTGACACAGTATGTAGATAGGCCAACAAGGGGCGAAGCCACATTAGATTTGGTACTGGGTAATGAGCCTGGCCAGGTGTTAGATTTGCAAGTAGGTGAGCACTTTGGTGATAGCGATCACAATTCTGTTATGTTTACTTTAGTGATGGAAAGGGATAGGTGTATACCGCTGGGCAAGAGTTATAGCTGGGGGAACGGCAATTACAATGAGATTAGGCAAGATTTATGGAGCATAGGATGGGGAAGGAAACTGCAGGGCATGGGCACATTAGAAATGTGGAGCTTATTCAAGGAAAAGCTCCTGTGTGTCCTCGCTAAGTATGTACCTGTCAGGCAGGGAGGAAGCTGTGGAGTGCGGGAACCGTGGTTTACGAAGGAGGTGGAATCTCTGGTCAAGAGGAAGAAGAAGGCTTATGTTAGGATGAGATGTGAAGGCTCAGTTAGGGCACTTGAGGGCTATGAGGTAGCCAGGAAAGACCTAAAGAGAGAGCTCAGAAGAGCCAGAAGGAGACATGAGAAGTTGTTGGCGGATAGGATCAGGGTAAACCCTAAGGCTTTCTATAGGTATTTAAGGAATAAAAGAATGACGAGAGTAAGATTAGGGCCAATCAAGGATAGTAGTGTTAAATTGTGTGTGGAGTGAGAGGAGATAGGGGAAGCACTAAATGAATATTTTTCAACAGTATTCACTCTAGAAAACGACAATGTTGTCGAGGAGAATACTGAGATACAGGCTACTAGACTAGGTGGGATTGAGATTCACAAGGAAGAGGTATTAGAAATCCTTCAGAAGGTGACGATAAATAAGTCCCCTGGGCCGGATGGGATTTATCCTCGGATCCTCTGGAAAGCAAGGGAGCAGATTGCCGAGCCTTTGGCCTTGATCTTTAACTCGTCATTGTCTACAGGAATAGTGCCAGATGACTGGATGATAGCAAATGTGGTTTCCCTGTTCAAGAAGGGGAGTAGAGACAACCCTGGTAATTATAGATCAGTGAGCCTTACCTCAGTTGTTGGTAAAGTGTTGGAAAAGGTTATAAGAGATAGGATTTATAATCATCTAGAAAAGAATAAATTGATTAGGGATAGTCAGCACAGTTTTGTGAAGGGAAGGCTGTGCCTCACAAACCTTATTGAGTTCTTTGAGAAGGTGACCAAACAGGTAGATGAGAGTAAACCGGTTGATGTGGTGTTTATGGATTTCAGCAAGGCATTTGAAAACGTTCCCCACAATAGGCTATTGTACAAAATGCGGGGGAATGGAATTGTGGGAGATATAGCAGTTTGGATCGGAAATTGGCTTGCTGAAAGGAGACAGAGGGTGGTAGTTGATGGGAAATGTTCATCCTGGACGCCAGTTACTAGTGGTGTACTGCAAAGGTCGGTGTTGGGTCCACTGCTGTTTGTCATTTTTATAAATGACCTGGATGAGGGCGTAGAAGGATGGGTTAGTAAATTTGCAGACGACACTAAGGTTGGTGGAGTTGTGGATAGTGACAAAGGATGCTGTAGGTTGTAGAGAGACATAGATAAGCTGCAGAGCTGGGCTGAGAGGTGGCAAATGGAGTTTAATGCGGACAAGTGTGAGGTGATGCACTTTGGTAGGAGTAACCAGAAGGCAAAGTACAGGGCTAATGGTAAGATTCTTAGTAGTGTAGATGAGCAGAGAGATCTCGGTGTCCATGTACACAGATCCTTGAAAGTTGCCACCCAGGTTGACAGGACTGTTAAGAAGGTATACAGTGTTTTAGCTTTTATTAATAGAGGGATCGAGTTCCGGAAACAAGAGGTTATGCTGCAGCTGTACAAAACTCTGGTGCGGCCGCACTTGGAGTATTGTGCACAGTTCTGGTCACCGCATTATAAGAAGGATGTGGAAGCTTTGGAAAGGGTGCAGAGGAGATTTACTAGGTTGTTGCCTTGTATGGAGGGAAGGTCTTACGAGGAAAGGCTGAGGGACTTGAGGCTGTTTTCATTAGACAGAAGAAGGTTGAGATGTGACTTAATTGAAACATATAAAATAATCAGAGGGTTAGATAGGGTGGATAGGGAGAGCCTTTTTCCTAGGATGGTGACGGCGAGCACGAGGGGCCATAGCTTTAAATTGAGGGGTGAAAGATATAGGACAGATGTCAGAGGTAGTTTCTTTACTCAGAGAGTAGTAAGAGAATGGAACGCTTTGCCTGCAACGGTAGTAGATTCGCCAACTTTAGGTGCATTTAAGTCGACATTGGATAAGCATAAGGACGTACATGGAATAGTGTAGGTTAGATGGGCTTGAGATCGGTATGACAGGTCGGCGCAACATCGAGGGCCGAAGGGCCTGTACTGCGCTGTAATGTTCTGTGTTCTAAGTTTATTTCAACTCACCCAACATATATATAGGTTAGTGCTGACAATTATCCCTAACCACTGCATAACATAATTTTGTGGTCCCATTCAGAACTATGATAGTAAAACGTGGCTTGGTCTGGGATCATAGCAACTTTCACAAACAATAATTGACATCTGAGTAGCCAGTGGCAACTGAAACTGGAGGACTGAGGGACAGCAGATCTTTGAAGAAGAACTGCAGTATCAGATGCTAAGGGGTGACCTTATTGTGGTTTATAAAATCATGAGGGACATGGATAGAGTAAATAGAGAAAGTCATTTGCCTGAGGTGGGGGAGAGTGCAAAACTAGAGGGCATAGGTTTAGGGTGAGAGGGGAAAGTTTTAAAAAGGAAACGAGGAGCAACATTTTCACGCAGAGGGTGGTGTGTGTATGGAATGAGCTGCCAGAGGAAATAGTGGAGGTGGGTACAATTACAAAATTTAAAAGACACCTAGATGGATATATAAATAGGAAAGGATTGGAGGGATATGGGTCAAATCCTGGCAAATGGAACTCGGTCAGATTGGGATGTCATGGCATGGACAGTCCACTTAAGCGGCACATCTTTGTACAGTGGGAGGAAACCGGAGCACCCAGAGGAAACTCACACAGGCACGAGAATAATGTGCAAACTCCGCACAGACAGTCACTTGAGGCTGGAATTGAAACCAGGCTCCTGGCACTGTGAGGCAGCAGTGCTAACTGCTGAGACACTGAGCAGCTGAATCCTTCTTACAGTTACTCTCTGTGATCCTGTTAGAATTTTATAGGTTTCTATCATTCTTTTGAACTTCAGTGAATGTAATCCTAAACAACACCACCTCTCCCCTGCATGTGGTGTCTTCGATAAGCATGAGTGTACTACAGCCAGGCCAAGGGAAAGGTTGGATGTCATTTCACTTTAATGAAGTACAGGAAAAGCCCAGTGGGCAGAGAGAAATGCTTGGTGCATTGTAGACTTGTCAGACAGCCTCTTGTTACCATGAAGGAGCATGGGGGATTTTTGGCACAGGGCGATGAGCTAAAACCTGGGGCCCAACCTTTCCAGCAAGGAAATAATCGTCAATAGCATGAGAACACATGCAAGTTCAACCCTGGTGAGAAATCTGATTGCCAAGCTGGTCTGTTTATTGAAGCACAACAAAAAAAAAACACAATATTTCAGTGCACAGATCTCAGGACATCTCTGCTCTTTCTTTGCAGTCCTATCTTGGTGTCATGCAATCTTGGAACACTGTTATCAGGGCTGTACAGACTTCAAAATGCTCAAAGAGGCTTTTAGCCACTCACAGCCTTTCAGCAGTCTGTGTGCCAGCAGGACATTAGTATTGATACAGTGCTTTCTTGGAGGAGTGCAAGTGCCTCCCTGGTACATGAACCTGTTGTCCTCTCTCTCAGGATAAAAGCATTTCTACTGCTGTTCCACCAGTGTTCTTGTTGTTGCTACCCTGGTACACAGCCCAGACATACTGCAAGGTCTTGCCAAAGTGGTTCGATCCAAAGCTGGGTCTTGTGAGATCAGATCTGCTTGAGGGAATTTGTGTAGCCATATGCAGTCTCTGCTAGTTAAAATTGGCAGTTATGCTGCAGCCACTGGGACAGCTCTGCATAGGAAATCTTGTTCACGTAGAGACATTACAACACAGAAGTGTGAATAGTTGAATATTGGACAGAGAATCAGGCATGTTGGTGGAGAAGATTAATATAGAATTTTAAAAAAAAATTATTTCGGAGTTTTCACCAGGCTAATTTCAACCGAGGGACAAACAGGAAATGTTAAGGAATGGTGATCTGGGGTCTCATTGAAACCAACTAGACTCTAAAAGTGAAGTGAAATTCACCATTAGCCCAGAGGCTGTTCTCTAAATACAGCCAGTGGTGAGTTAAAGTTGAGGATCACCTCACCTCAAACGTGGGATGAGGTGGAGACGGCAGAATCTTCATGGTGACTTCAGCCGATATTAGCTTCAAATATTTGGTGTCAATCTGCATTGCAAACCAGTCATCCGAGCAAACTGATGATAGATATGTTCCATTTATAATATGGCATCATACACATCTGTACTTGAACACAGGCCTTCTAACCCAGAGATGGGGACACTACCACTGTACCACAGGAGTGCTAAAATGAGTTGAAGATATACTTGCAGACAATCTGTTCAGATAGCAGATGTGCCAGTTCATCTTGGCCTTCCCTGAGATGGGAGAGACAATAAAGCAAGTTCTAGCTGGCTGTATCTAATCAGTCCATGAAACTGAACTGCAGTCAACCGATGGCTTTACTTTGTGATTTACCTCAATGGAAAGTTTAGCTCTTACATGAGCATTGGACTCATGAGGAAAGGGTGCAGACAACCTCTTACAAGTCTTCCAAAAGACTGCACTTCCATTGTCTCCGGAACTGTAAGCAGATATTCGAAAGCATCTCTGTGATGTTATGCTCCTCTTAAAGACTGATACTTTTCCAAAAAAAAATCCCCAGTGAACAACTCAAAGGATTGCATGACAGAAACTGACATCTTGATACTTCTCTGGTAACAAACAGTAAAATCAACATGGACTATATATTCCTGAGTACACTTCTAATGCTCTAAATTATAGAAACACTTCTTACAGAAATGAAAAATCCCACACCATGTTTATACATTATACCACCCTCTTGGTAGATATATAGTCTTATAATTAAAGGTTAAAGTTCCTCCAGGCTTAAGCATGACCTCTTTTCGCAGTTCCAACAGAGAGAATCTACTAGTAACCTTTTCAGTATACTTTCATTCAGCCCTTTAATCATTATGGAATGGATTCCTCATGGTGTGGTATCATCTGGTGATTCTATGGACTATGATGCTTCTCAATGCTTGCTCACTCAAGCATAGGTTCCTTCCACAAATGTGGCTTCTAAAATAACTCCACAGAGGCTGGTATCCCATCACCAAGTCACCCTTTATTTACCCATGGAAAGCCCTTGACATTGATCCAGCTCCCACAGAGCCAGCTCTCAGAGTGAGCAGAACCTCTGAAACTCCTGTTTCTATCTGTCAGCCAGGGCTCCCTGACTGAACCACATTAACAACCCCAAGCAGGGAACTCATATTCCATGGGTCCAACTGGCTAACAATTGCCACAATTTCCATCTTAACCAAGGGTCCACAGGATGGCTAATCCGAAAACAGTCCTTTGCTTCTGTCTGCCTTCTTCCCCTCAAATCCCCAGCCTGACTGCCTCTGAGAGTCCATGATGGAATGCTGTAGGGCCCTGAATGACTTGCCTGTGGTAATAAATCTGAATCGTCTGAGGAGTTAGATGACATCTTTCTCGACATCAAAAGTAACTTGTTGCAAAATTCTGTTTATCAAGATCAGAGTTTCGCTAAGGAGTGGCAAGATATTTATCAATAGGGATTATTCCTTGTTGCATTAACTACTAATCCCAGCTCATTAATATGCAGCTGCTTACCTTGCCAAAATTTACAAGGAAATTTGGAGTATTGTGTTCGATTTTAGTCACCTTGCTATAGGAAGGATATTATTTAACTGGAAATGTGCAGAAGAAATTTACAAGGATGTTGCCAGAACTCAAGGGACTGGGTTATAGGGAGGGGTTGGACAAGTTAAGACTTTTTTCTTTAGAGCGTAGGAGACAGAGAGGTGATCTTAAAGAAGTGTATAAAATCATGAGAGGCATGGACAGTGTGAATGCACTTAGTCTTTTTCGCAGAGTTAGGGAATTGAGGACTAGACTGCATCAGTTTAAGGTAAGAGGGGAAATAACACATGGGAATCTGAGGGGAATCTTTTTACACAGAGAATGGTACGCATATGGAATGAGCTGCCAGTGAAAGTGGTTGAGGCGAGTACATTAGAACATTTAAAAAGCATCTGGATAGGAAAGGTTTAGAACGATATGGGCCAAGAGCAGACAAATGGGGTTAGCAGAGTTAGACATTTTAGCCGGTATGGGCCAGTTTGGGCTGAAGGGCCTGACTTCGTGCTGTAGGAAGTCGATAACTCTATGACTAGACTTCCCTAATTTTGAACATGAAAATCACAGCAGATAACTGGTGACTTCAGCTCATTGCTTGTTTCTCCAAACCACTATGTCAGACATCTGAGAACAGTCTCTCGGGGCACACTTCAGACCACCAGCTGCATGCACCCCATGTCCGCAGACACTGCCATCTGACAAAGGCCTGCCTCTCAGTACACCCATGGCACCAAACTGAACCACTTACAGAGTATTCCTGCACTTTAGGGCACTCTGGTAATTAGCAGTGCTATGCTACTAAACGGATACTTTGCACATTGGGACAGGCACCCAGCTCGCAGATTGGATCAGGTTGCATCTCAGGGCTGCTCACTTGCTGTCTTACAGCTCATTCCCCTGGATGCTCACAGCATCCCTGCCTTGTCCATTTGTACCTTGCTACTGCCACTAGCCATGGCTACCAGGTTCATATTACTTCTTCATAGAATGATAGAATCCCTACAGTGTTGGGGCAGGCCATTTGGCCCATCAAATCCATGTTAACCCATGAAAAGCAGCCCATCCAGAACCACCCTATCCCAGTAACTGTGCATTTCCCACGGCTAACCCACTTAGCCTCTACATCCCTGAACACTATGGACAATTTAGCATGGCCAATCCACCTAAACTGCACATCTTTGAATTGTGGGAGGAAAACGGAGCACCAAGAGGAAATCCATACAGACATAGGAAGAATGTGCAAACTCCACACAGTTGCCCGAGAGTGCAATCGAACCCAGGCCCCTGGCAGCAGTGCTAACTGCTGAGCCGCCGTGCTGCAGTTCTCTCTTGCCATTTAGTGCAGACACAAAATCAGGCTGCTTATCATTGTTGTCAGCAGTCCTCAGTCAAGGGAGAATGTCTTTGAGGTTCCCAGTGCAGTAAGTCAAAAGCTGTCCCCAACAGACTCACATGCTGTTGAATGTGTTCAACTGTGTCTTAAAGTGCTTTAACATTGATGGAAAGGTTCAAAATAATAGGTTGATCATCAAACCAGTGTGAAATACTGATTGTTGTTACCATGATACCATAAGATGTAGGAGCTAATCAGCCCAATGTGTCTGCTCTGCCAATCAAAGAGATTGTGGCTGATCTGATAATCCTCAACGCACTTTCCTGTCTCTTCCTTGTACTCCTTGATTTCCTGACTGATTAAAAGTCTGTTTACCTCAGGTTTGAATATATAAGAATAATTTGCATGTTCTGTATACTTCCAGTGCATGCATTAAGCACACGTACTATCCTTTTCTACAACAAAGCAATTGATGTGGACCATGCTGGAAGTGGTTGGGTAGGTAGGTCCCTGGGATTTTCAATTCAGCCTGCTCCGGTACCCTTGAAACTATCGTACAAAGCTGAAAATCTCTGGTCCTTCAGATCTGGCCTTACTTTGATTTTCATAATCTCTTAGGTCCAAAACTCTGGAATTCCATTCTTAAATCTCTTCTTTAATACAGGGAGTCCCCCGCTTATGAAAATCTGACTTATGAATGCAATCCCATATGTGGTTTTAATTTTGAAGATGTGACATAAGAACATTTCCTCTATTTACAGCTGGATGGCTTACATTGATATTGGGAAATGCAGATGCTGGAGAATCCAAGATAACAAAGTGTGTAGCTGGATGAACACAGCAGTCCAAGCAGCGTCTCAGGAGCACATTGAGATACTGCTTGGCCTGCTGTGTTCATCCAACTCCACACTTTGTTATCTTGGATGGCTTCCATTGTCCTGTTTTGTGCCCTGGCTTGTAAACAAATAGACTTGGGAATGCACACCAGAATGGAACTTACTGGCAACCCAAGGACTATGTGCATAGTCCTTTTAAAGTCAACTTACCTGACCAAGCTTTCACTTATCACTTTAATTCCTCTTTACTTGGCTTTGTGGGAAATTTTGATTCATAATAAACTTCTATGAAATGTTTCTGGATGTCTTATTACATTAAAGATGCTATGCAATGTAATTTGTAAGTTTCAATTCAGTACGTATGGCAATTAATTTGCATGATGCTTGGAAATAGTTGATATTTGGAGCCCTGTTGGTTGACTAATGACCTTCAGGGAAGGAAGCCTGTCGTTAGCTATCAGTTCTGGCATACATGAACCCACATTATACGGTTGATTCAACCCTCCCAGGACAAGTTAGAAATAGATGTTGCTCATGTCCCAGGAGCACAGTAAAAGAAGACTGTTCTCTTAAAATAAAATATGTTAAGCACTGTTATCACTTCTCTATTTTCACTGTGTCATATGTAGTTGAGTAGAGGGTAAATAATCTGGCCCTCAGTCTCCACCACTTCCATGTTTGTGGCTTGCCCGAGGACATGCCCAAGAGATGTTTGGCACTGACTTTCTCTTTGATTTTTCCCTCTTTGCAAGCAGGAACTGGGTGGGATTGACCTTGCTTCCTAGCATCACACTTTTGGTATTTCAACAACATAATCTATTATCTATCAAGTTAAAAGCCAAGAATTGTACTTGGTTCACTAGCTGCAATTGTCTCTTTCCTTTAATGCAGCCGTGATCACCTATTGATTTTCTTTCATACTATAGTAATGCATATGTATTCATATTCTTTAGCAGTGTAGAATGTGTCTGTCTGAGACACTTGTTGGTCTCATATATGTGTGTTTATAAAGGTGGTCTGTGTTATTGAGATTATAAATTCTCACATTTAGGGCTTTGAAGCTGAAGGAGAAAGCATCTGAATAGATTACTTTCACTAAAATAAAATGTATTGTGCTGCAGAGAATGGGACAATTAGTGTAGACTGATAGTCAGAGAGTTTGCAATTTATTTTCCTAAACTGGCTCAATTTCAGTTAATCAGGTAACTGTGCTGACAAATGAAAATTTCTCCCTTCTGTGTTCATTACTCAGCCAAACCCTTTTGCAGTTTGGTCATTAGACTTATCTTGTGACAATTAATTCTATCTTTAGCATCATGTACTGCATTTATTGAGAATAATCTCAAAGCCAATAAAAATTTCCAGTCAAGTTTGTAGCCAGCCATGCTGAACACTGTAGTACTGTCTATAAATAACTGGATTTGCTTGTTGCATCCAGACAGCATCATTTTGTTCTTTTAGCATCTGTCAGATGGCATGCTGAAAGCTGCCGAGACCTTGCTGATTCTTCATTGCCACTGGAGAATACATGATGATGCAGGTACCAATCCTGCCTTAATACGTCAATCTGTCGTTCCTCTTGCCTCGAGAGGCAGCACTCCAATATCAGCAGCTGTTTAGTTTTTCTTCATTTTCCCATCACATACGAGTTTAAGCAGATCACCTGTCACCTGATAAAGCCAATATTCCTGCTGCTTATGACAACCACGCCTTCTGCCCTAGCTCACAAATGGGACGGCATTCTCTCCCATGGCTTACATAGTTAGAATTCTGAGTAGAAGGAAATCACAATCTTCAGAATATAGTTCATTTCCTGGGTAAAATCCCATTGGAAAAAAAATTCTTTCAACAAGATTCTATACAACAGTTGACAAATTTATATACCTCCCTTTCTACTGTAAAAGGTGCTGCTTTTTGCCCATGTTGTGGGTAAACTATTTCGGAGGTATTAGGAATTGCAGGTGATGGAGAATCTGTGATAACAAGCTGGATGAACACAGCAGGCCAAGCAGCAACAGAGGAGCAGGAAGGCTGATGTTTCAGACATAGACCCTTTTCTGAAGAAGGGTTCAGGCCGGAAAAGTCAGCCTTCCTGCTCCTCTGATGCTGCTTGGCCCACACCTTATTGTAGATAAACTATGTTTACTTTGTTAAATGGGGGGATCTTTTGGTGAATTAGTTTCAGTTTTGAATAATGTTGTCTGTTTAATGTTATTTGCAATAATTCAAATTTGCAAGAGCATAATGAAAATTGAAAGCATTTCCTTTATAATAAAATCTTTTGTTAGCAAGGTTGACCAGAAGTCTCACCACTGTTTTGATCATTTATTCTTGATTATTGACTACATAAGGTACAGAATAGTATATACCTCTATTCAAAATCTTGTTGTTGTAAATAGTGGGAAAGAAACAATTGATAAAAATGTAACTTAAATAATAATCCTTGGAAAGGAAAATGATTCAAGAAGGCAGCTCACCATAACTTTCTAAAGGGCAATTAAATATGGATAATAAATGCTGACCTAAGCAGCAATGCCCATATCCCCTGAATAGGTTTTTAAAAATTACATTATGCGTGCATCATCTGACAAAATTATCGGCAGTTGTGTTCTGTAGAAATTGGTCTTCACAATAAACCGACAATGCTTTCGGCTCTCTGCTATGATGTTATCAGCTGTTCCTTTATCATTCCCAGCCCTTAATGTTATCCATCACCTGTTTCATAGCAAGATGCCTTTTAGTCACTCTGAATTCATTCAGATTTGGTGACCTGTGATATCAAGAGACCAAAGATTTATGGATACTTTCGCCAGAAATTAGTGACCAGCAGAATGAAAGACTGTGTGCCACACCTGTGATATGCTGCTATGAAGACCAATTTTATGGTCAGCGATGGTTAATTTCCAGTTCTAGTGGAAATATAAAACATATATGCAACTTAAGATTGTATTTACGTTGAAATAGACATTGATGTGGTCTTATTTATAAATGCATCTAGCAGTTAAGGATATTTTAATAAATGTATTATCCTGCACAAACTGGAAACATGAAATAAGAACAGAAAATGCTGAAAATAATGGGCATGTCAGGCAATGACTGAGGAGACAGTTTTATAAGTTAAAACTTCTGAGAGGATTGAGGTTGGAGACTGCATTTAGCTCCACTTAATCTGATTCTATCACACCATCTTGCAGAGAATTGAAAAGTCCAACTTAGATCCTGTCATTGACTCCTGATACCTGCTGAGACTGTTGAACTAGCCAATGTAACTTGTATCGATTGCTATCACATAATAAACTACATCTTAAGACAAGTGTCTCTTGTTAGGAATCACTGGTAGTTCACTCTCTGCTGCTATTAGCTGAGCAGGCCCTTAACCTTTGCACTCTGAATACAAATTGCCAGTAGTTGGCTGAGCAAACATTTGACATGACAATGACTGGTGGGATCATTACTTAAATATCTCAAAGTAACAACAGTGAAATAAGTTGCATTTCAACCAGGATAAAAGGAAGCCAGAAGACAACTGATTTTACCAATTTAGGAACAGTGCCACTTTAAGAATACACAGTTAGCAGTTGCAGACCGTTGAGCAGAGAAGCAGGCCATAGAAATCTTGAAAGGGACACAGAGCACAGACAGTGCTCCAGGTGAGAGCCTTCACCTCAGAACTGGTAAGAGGCACCGAAAGGATAGTTTGGGGTGGTTAGAGAGTTTTTTAAAAATCTAATCACGCTTGACAATTATAGAGTCTGTAGGGCTGTTCCAATTACAGATTTGACTGGAGAGTAACTGTTGCTCATGGTCTGAGAAAAGGTAAACAATATTTGTAGAAAAGGGGAACAAGCCTTTGAAAATAACTGCACAAATGAACAGGCTGAAAAAGATGGAAATAAAAGTGAGCACTTAACATTCACAGCGAGTGCTGCCATTAACATGAGTGCGCTCCATGAGCAAAGTCAAGGGCCACTAAATTAATTTAACCTAGCGAACATTGTTTGGAGAATAGGGCAATTTTGTAAGACTTAGAAGACAGAGTCTCACAGAGGGAGATAAAAGAATCTTAAGGCTATGATGACACTGGAAGAAACCTGACCGGACATGGATTTTGTGGAAATATTTTTCAAGGCTGTAGTCACAGAGGGTTTATTTAGAAAATAGAGGACAAGGGACCCATATGTTTTAGATTATAAACGGTGGGACAACATCAGTTTTTCCTGTGAATTGGGAATACACCATCTGGACTACAGAACTCACTAAAATCTTGATTTTGTTTGCAGAAGGTGAGAATCCACCATTTCATTGGAAAATGCAGGAAACAAATTCAGAAAGCAATATAAAGATACAATGTTCTATTTAATAGAATTTGAACTTATTAGAAGAAAATGCTACAGCATTGTTCTAATAGTTTAAACACTTGTAAATAATGTCAAGCATACAGCCTTGCTATACTATTGAGTTTAAAATCGTATAGAAATGTTCTTGTAAAAAAACTAGACAATGACATAACTGGAAATTAAAAGCTTAAAGGTCAGATGTTTGCAAACAATATTGACATTACAAAAGAAAACTTTACATCATGAAGAACAAATAAGCACATTAAAAAGAAATGACAAGAGACGTAATACTGCCTCAAGCATTTAATGTTAGAGATGTGTCAAAAGGACCACAGCAATGAACATCTTGCGAAAAATAGTTGTTAAGATACAGAATAACAGAAATAAGAAAAACTAAATGCTAAATTTAAAACTGAACAATTAAATGCACTCTTGTATTCAACGGTACTTACAGCTAATGTTATAATTTGAAGCCTCCGATACTTTTAAGGATGTTCTGGCATCTTTTGGTAATTACTTTAATCTGAGGACAAATAAACTTTTTGAATGGGCATGGTTTATCAAAAGGTTTCAACTTCCAGCTTATGGTCTCTTTCACTTATGTTCTCCATAGATTTGTGGAAAACTGTAACTATGGACTTTGAAATCTGAACTGATAAGTGACAGATATTTTTGTTGAAATTATTGATGACTCTTTTGTCAGGTTTGTAGCAGCCCAAGGAAGATTTGACTTCAGAGAAAGCTAGTCAGTTTGTGCTGGAAGCTGAATCAAAGACAAATTCTGAGAAATGAAATATTGCAAGAGGGCAACAGAACCTATTTGCTTTGTCAGGGAAAAAGAAATCTAAAGACACACATGACATGACAGCACCAAAACCAGACCAAACCGCAGACAGTGAATCAACCCTAGCACTGTGGAACAAAAAAAAGTCATGCAGGCAGAAACAGTGCCCAGCTCTGAAAAAGGAATGCTAAGTCTGAGAACTATAGGTCATTTCAATAAATAGGACATAGTTTTAGAGCCACAAAAGGTCTTAAATAAAAATGTTAATGTGCTCGAACAATAAGCAATATATTTTTAAAACAAACACTTAATACATTCCCTGGGGAAATTGGTTATCAAAGCAATTCAATTAATTAATTTTAAGCTTGATGTAGGTGAGGATATCACTGTTTTATCAGACTGTCATTGCTAAAGTCACAACGTTTGCGGTCTACAGAGATGACATTACATAGCCCAGGTTGGAAAGCATTTCAGAGTAAAGCTTTTCTATGAGTAATGCTGCAGTACAAAGAGCGTTGAGAGTTGAGAGCCTGTGTATAATTCACAATCAACGTGTCTCACTTTTAAGCCTGATTGCTTAACTTTACTTCATTATCTTTGAGGTAGCAGGAAATGTTCAACTAGTTCCAAGAGTCAGCAGACAGTTTAGGAGAAACCAAGTCATGCCAAGACTATGAAAGAAAAGTCAGCCAGAGGATGAACTGTTGTTGTCAATTCAGTAAAGGTGCAACTGACAGAAGATTTCATTGGGTTTCATTGACTCAGGCAGAACCCAAAAAGAAAAAAAAAAAGAGTCTACTGAGTTTATCTACGTTCGCACAAGAGAATTGTTCCATACTGTCAGCAGGAAGGAAATCTACATCTATACAGGAATAGTGAAAATATTTTCCATGTTTACCCTCACTTAAGAATATTCAGATGAAAGGAATCAGCAAACTTTGTAGTAGAAGCAAATACTGACAACAGGAATGAGCAGTATGACCCACTTGGGCTCATTCAAATAACAATGCCACCTGCAGAACAAATTATTATAGCCAAACTGAATTTCATATCAAATAATGAAACACACTTTCAAGGAGAACATTTAAATTTTCCATCTTCCAAAGCAGAACAATTACATCCAGTAAGAGAAATAGAAAGTATTGGAGAAACTTGCAGACCTGGCAGCATCTGAGGAGGAAGAAACAGTGTTAATAACTCAAATCAAACAAGAAGAATCATTGAGCTTAAAATGTTAACTGTTTCTCTCTCCACAGACTTTCTGAGATTCTTTAGCACTTTCAATTTTAATTTTAGATTTCTGGCATAGGCAGTACTTTGCTTTTATTATCATTACCAGTCATAGATTTATTGCTAAGTAAAGACTAATCCATTAGTGCCCTGATCTGAGAATGGGAAAATAGCTGGTGCAATAGTACAATAACCATGGAGGGTGCATGAAGACATGCAATCTAATCAACAAGTTGAAAAAAAGAGTTTGTTAAAGATCTACCGACATATTGAGAATGGAAGTTTGTTTCCGTAAAATGAAAATAAGAAACCACACGCTTAAAATGCCAGAATACCGAGGGGAAAAAAAAACTTTCCTTCTTTCATGAGTTTAAATGTCCCTCAGATATTCATAGAGCCATCATACCATCCCTGCAGTTTGGAAACAAGCCATTTGACCCAACGAGTCCACACCGCCCATCCGAAGTGCATCCCACTCAGACCCATTCCCCTACCCCTGTACTTCCCATGTCTAACTCACCTAATCTAAACATCCTTGGACACTATGGGCAATTTAGCATGGCAATCCACCTATGCTGCACATTTTTGGACTGTGGGAGGAAACTGGAGCACCCAGAAGAAACCCACACAGACACGGTGAGAATGTACAAACTCCACACAGTCGGTCACCTGAGGCTGGAATTGAACCTTGGTCCCTGGCTCTGTGAGGCAGCAGTGCTAACTACTGGCCCACCATGGCGCCCTATTAAGAAGTTGGTTTTCACTCATGAACTTCTGGATTATGGGCCTAGCACACTCCCTCTACACCACTCTGCTTGCTAAGCCTACTGCACCTGGTATTCCCAGGCAGCCTCCCATCCAAGTGCTAACCAGGCCTGAGTCTGGTTAGCTTCTGAGATCAGACAAGATCGGGCATTTTCAGATTAGTATGGCCGTAGGCAAACCAAATTGGAGAATGTGGGCATTGATACCACAACCTCTCTCATGCTAAGCGAGCACTCCACCATTTGAGCTAATTCCCCGCATGTTAAGTTAACGTCATGATGCAATTACCCAATTAAGCAGAGATGGTACACCGTAAAAGATACCGAGAACATAAAGAATCGTCCAGATAAAGTGTTCTACCAATCAGCCCGGTTAGCAGGAATATGTCCTCAGTGAAAGACATTAGGATGAAAAAACTTCCTCCAATGGAGAGACATAACAAATCACACAAAGTCAAGATCAGAATCAAGGCCAACAGCCCTCAAAGATCTATTAGCCTTTCAAGTCTGAAGATAACACATTCTGGAAGACTTTTGAAACCTACTATCTCAATTTGTAAAGCCAAAGACTTCGGGGTGATGGGATAGTTGCCTCTGCAATGATATACAGATATGTACAAATGTTAACAATGTGGGAAAGAACATGCTTGTGGGGAGATATTGTATAACATAATGGTTCTGAAGAGATTAATGTTGGAAACTGCATTAAGCGTTACCCAATCTGAAAAAGTCACAAAATCTTGGATGGGGAAATTGGGAAAATAGCCCTGAATCTTAAAGGGGAGAGATATATCATCTACGTCTCCCAATAGTCTTAACAAAAATGACTGGTGCTTCTTATACCTAATTGCTACCATGCAAAAAAGTACAGCTTGTTAACATGAGATTTTTTAAAATCTTCAGACCCACTAGTTTTGTTTTGTTTTGTTTTGTCACAATGAAACAAACAGGCTTAGTGGAATAATTTGATACACAATCATTCATATAATCATTGTATACCTCCAAAAATATCATTTGTAACCAACTTTAGAAATAAACTGTATGTGCTTTATTTCTCTAAAAATCAGCGGTATTTATATATTTTATATATTTTTTAATTACAATATTTCACCTTGGAGAGAATGGGCAGAATTTCCCCAACCTGCCATTGAAAAAGTTGCTGGGAAAACAGATCAATGTTGGATCCGCAGACCTTGCCATATGTGGGACAGGTTATATTTGAAGAAGTGGCTGGTGAAGAGATGGTTGTGACATCTGGGTTTTTGCATGGTCTTTCCATTGCTTGCTTTTGGCCTGTCCCTGGCAATGTCACAGAAACTAATGGCACCTTTGCAAGTGTTTTTAATTCAGCTCTAAACAGTCTTATGCAAGAGATTCTTCTGATTTGACAAGGATATTACATTTCAACAGTGTGGATTTGAGACTTTCTTGAAGTATTTCCTTTGTTCTGCTTGTAATTGCTTGCCATGAAGAAGCTTGGAATGTATAGAGTTATTTTGCAAGCCGCGTCTCAATGCTGGGAATGTTGGCCAGAAATACAACAGTGATATTAGATTGCTTATTCTGTACTGGAATAGCAGGATTTTGCAGAAGAATCACTGTAGACTTTACAGAGTATTGGAGGTACCTCCTGGATATAGTTCATGTCTTTGAAGTGTACAAGAGGACTGCCTTGTAGGCTCTGGGCTTGGTGCTGCCAGACCTGCAAAACTTTACAGCCCCCAGTTGTAAACTTACCTTTGGGACCTTAAAATCCTATCCAGAATGTTTGTGGACTTTCTGGATTCTGTTCCATTGACTGTTCTAAATGCATTTCTGAGCCATGGTGTTTTATCAAGTCATCTCCGTGTTAAGCTTAAAATTAATGAGATGTTCATTGACTCAAACAAATTCTGTCAAGGTCAGTTGAATCATTAATTTCCTCTTGGAATATCTTTGGTAATTTTTCTTTTGGAGGAAGTACTCAAATTATCATTTTCATATGAATAAGCATTTTGCTTTTGGCTGCATGAAACTGTGTCCCACTTCTCATAACTTCTGAAAGTGTCTTATAGTTTCAAGCATGCAGCATCTTTCTGTCAGTCCTGGATACTACTTGCACCAGTGAGGCTTTGATGTTCTATAGCTAAATTGCCCATTGTGTCCAAGGACGTTTTTGCTAGGTGGATTAGCCTTGGGAAATGCAAGGTTAGGGGGATTGGGATTCTATGATTCTGTGTTCCTACACCACTGACTCATTATGTGCTTTTGGCTTTCCAGTTGGATCTGAAGAGCATTTGTATCTTATAGAGAAAATAGGTTTTGATGCTGTCTTGTATTGAGGATGTCTTTCTCCTCTCGTCTGTGATTCTTCCTAGTTTCAGCTTCAGGCATAATATGAATAGCTTTTTTCCAAATCATACCTTCCTTGGACTAGACTAAACATGACAAAGAATCGTTACTAATGCCAACAAGAATTTTGTTTGTTAAGAATCTTGATTTCAAAACTCCTTAGTTGTGGTTTTTCATTATTCAGTAGCAAGTTGAATATTGAACTCTTCAGTTAAGCCTTGCCTATTAAAGGATTTATTTCATTCTTAGATTAAAGCAACTATCAAACTTCAAACTGTCAAAGTATCAAACTATTAGAACTTCGCCAAAAGTGATTGTGCTTTCTTCATTTCTTGACAATTGATAGTGTTGTCATTTGTAGGCCCTTTTCAATACAATGTGTAATTATTTGTTCAGCATAAGATTTAATCTTTAATTTGAATTAATTCTGCAAATTAAGAATTGTTTTCTTAAGAATTCTGTTTCTGTTTTGCCAGCCTATGCCACCTAAAATTTTTGAGGTAGTGTTAATTTTCTTACTATTTTTCCTAATTTGTAGTTATTTAGACTGAGCACTGTAAAGATGTTTTAATTTATAATCTTACGGTTGCTTGTATTCTGCTGATTTTAAAGCTTTTAATTTTGCAGTATCTTAATGCTATTTGAAATCTCATTTCCAAGGTCTCTTCAAGCTTAGGTGTAGCAATGTTTTTCTTTGTCTAATAAAGGTTTATACGTTGTAGTATAACATTGAAACAGAAACTTGAAATTCTGCAACTCTATATTGCTTGCTTGGGATTTCCCAGTTTTTTTAACAATCAATGTAATGTTGTACCACTTTCCACAGGCAAAACAAAGGATTTCCTCCCTTCTGCAACCTACATGGAATTTCTCTCCTACTTCCAGGATAAAATGGATGCTTTCCCATATTTCTTGGCTAAATGCAAAATGCAATTCCCTGCACATTTTTTTTCAACAAAACTTCAGTCACTGCAGTCTAATAAACCTTCCTGTTGAATCAACACTTTCCTGATCTTGTCAAAGTCTTAAAATTCTTCTAACTTTCTTCTGATTAAATACCCTGACTTGTAAATCTTTCTACTTTCCTATCTGTCCCTAATAACCTTTTGAGTTTCTATTCAACAAAAATCTCTTGAACACAGCCTTGAATATACTTAAAAACTCAAGCTCCACTGTTGTCTCCAAACAGCATTCCAGTGACTGATATTCCTCTGTGAGGAAGAACTTCTCATCATCTTAGTATTGAAGGGAGACTCTAATTTTTCAACTCTGTCCCTAGGCCTAGAGTTCCTGACAAGGGGAACATAATCTTAGAATCTACTCTATCAATTCTCCTCAGAATCTTATCAGTTTCAATGCTATCACATCTAATTCTTCTCAACCCAGAAGGATATAGGCCCAACTTGCTTAATCTTTCCTCTCAAGATAACCCTGTGAATGCAGGAATCAGTTAATCGAGTCATCTCTGAATTATTTATCACAATAACACTAATATTGCACAAGGTACTCCAGATGTGGTCTGAATAAGGCCATTTACAGAATTTGTTTTGTCATTACTTCATGGGATAAAGGCTTTGCTGTTTGGATCAGCAATTATTATCCATCCCTCAGAGAAGCCAAGAAGTTAGTTATGAGCTGCCTTTAATCACTGCAGTAGTCTTTGTGCTGGGGTAAGCATTTCTGGCATCATGCCATTCTTTGGGAAGCTTGACTTGTTTGATCCTGCTGTTGAAGATTGAGCCCATTCTGTGGAATGAATGTGTTATTTTGTCTGGGCAAGTGATATTGGGGTAGATCGAAAGAAATGCGTATTTCTCATGGCAGCTTCTGGAGCCGCAGCTTTTTCAGTTATCAGGAATCTAACTTTCGCTGAGGCACCAATGCCAAAACCTTTCAGGAGTTGAAAGATTTAGTTTAAGGAATATTATGACACAGAGGCTCCTCTAATTTTGAGATCCTATTTTTTTTACTTGGCAATTTGATAACTGGGGTATTCATATCAGGATTTTTGACTAGGCTAAGATGGCTGGCAGAGGCATGTGACTTTGGTTTAACCCTCAATGAGATGCTGAGAAACTGTTTGATATGTGAGATTAATGATGTAAACATACAAAAGTGACTACTAGCTGAAGCCCAAGTGGCCTTCAAACAAGCACCACAATTGGCTTTAGCATTGGAAAATGAAGTAAGTGGAGCATGTGAGTTATAGGGTATTCTGATGGACACACTTGGCAATCCAATTGACGTTGAGAACACCACTTGAGTGAAGGCCATTGCATAGGCTCACTTAGGACATATCCTGAACAGAACAAATCTAGGTCAGCCACAGCAAAACCTCAAAAAATAGCCAAGCTTGGCCAAACGGTTAACATTCTCATAACGATCCAGTCCAGCAAGCCATTGCAGTTGCTGCTAGTACATGCACTCAAGACAGCAAAAGCATCACACTAGGCCTGAATTGAGTAAGAGAATTCATAGGCTGATATCTGGGAGAGTGCACACCCTGGAAAGTCCATCTGCATCTGGTTTGGAACAGTTAACTTGCTTAGCAACATTCAAATCTGAACCAATCAGAATAAAGATCTGGTTAAATGATCAGCCAGTTCTAATGGAGATTGATATCAGTGTGGCTGCATCAGTGAATGTGGAACTAGTCTTTAACCTTCAATTTGCATCATACTTCGGCCAGGTTGAGAACCTATACCTGGAAATGCCTATAGATCAAGGGTACTTCAGTTCCGGTCTCTTATGAGAAACAGCTGGTTTCATTACTACGGATTGCAGAAAAAGGTTCAGGCCCAAGCTTGATGGGTGAAATTGGCTGTGAAAGATTCAATTTGATTGGCTCAGTATTCTCCAATGAGAAAGTGGCTGCCTTAGTGAAATCCATGTTAAATTCCGGATATGTTTTAGGAAGGTTGGGAGGCTATCAAAGGACCCTATGCTACCTTGCACATTGAACAGGAAGCAATTCCACGATGCTGCAAGGCCCATCAAATGCCATTTGCCTTATGCTCAAAAGTAGAGGCAGAAATCAGAAATCAGAAATCAGAAAGCTGGAAAGCTAAGGAATTATTCAGTTTGTGGAATGGGCAAACTCATCATAGCGATTGTGAAGTCCAATGGGTCAATTCACCTTTGTGGGGATTTTAACCAAATAGTAAACCACTTTTCACAGCTGGATAAATACCCAGTTCCTCGTGCAGAGGATTTATACATAAAGCTGGCAATGGGCTGTCTTTCACGAAGTTAAACAGGAGCTATGTGTTGCAATTTGGTTAAATGGGGATTCTCAGAAGAATGCTACAATTAATACCATAAGGGTTTGTATTTGGGGTGCCATCAGCCTGTGCAATTTTTCGGTGGACAATGAGAACATTTTACAAGGTGTACTCCAGGTTTCCATTTATCTTAATGACATGCAAATGTATGTTCCAGTGACCTACAGAGTCAATGAGACCATGTTACACCTGTCAGAAGATCAAGTGAGGGCAATCAAAGGTGCCGTGGCTACCATGTCCGTATCACAGCTTAGTTCTTTCCTTGGGTTGGTGAATTATTATGGAAAGTTCATACACAACCTGGCCTCCATCCTGACACATTTGCATCAAACCTTCAAAACGTGTTAGCCTTGGAAATGGTTGTGTAGCCAAACCATGGCTTCCAGGTAAGTGAAGAAACAGTTATCATCTTCTAAAGTGTGGCACAGTATGATCCCAAGTGAGAGCTGGTATTAGTGTGCAATGCCTCCCCATGTGGCACTGGATGTAGTATTAGCTCATAGGTGGCCCAATGAAGAGGAATGTCCAATAGCATATTCATCCAGGACCTTGATTAATGCAGAGTATAAATAAGCCCAGATAGAGAAGATAGGTTTGGCAGTCATATCTGAAGTCAGAAAGTTCCACCAATAACTTTATGGACATAAATTTGTAATAATAATGGACTGCAAACCGCTGCTAGGTTAACTTAAAGTGAACAATGCAGTGCCACCTGTAGCTTCAGGCTGAATTCAGTGGGGGGTTCTAACACTAAGTGAGTATAAATAGAGGAACACCATCTGGGAGGCCAAGTCACAAATGCAGATGCATTGAGCCACTTCCCACTGGCAAATACACCACCATTGGTACCTCCACTGAAAGGATCCATAATGGTTTTACATTTTCTGGATACATTTCCAGTCACAGCTCACAATATCAGAGTTTGGATGAAAAATAATCTGGTCCTGGCAAAACAGAAATGGCTAGTAGTGATGGAAGAAACCAAAGGGTGTCACAATCAGAACTGAAACCTTTCTGGACCTGGACAGGCCAGACCACAGTAGAGGACGGCATATTATTATGGGGAGCAGGAGTGACTGCCCTGAGCAAAGATTGTTGCCCGATACTGTTTGAACTCCACTACGGTCAGCCAGGGGTTCCCAAAATGAAGATGTCAGTGTGACATTATCTCTCATGGCCAGGATTGGATGCAGTCATAGCTATGTTGGTGGAGCAGTGCCCAGAGTGCCAACAAGGACAAAAATGGGAATGGCCGGGTATTCCTGAAACCCGGTTACACATTGACTGTATGTATCCTTTCATATGTTTAATATCGTTAGGCATTGCAGACACCCACTCAAAGTACGTGGATGTGCATAGGGTACACTCATCAAATATGGTGACAATGATAGAAAAACTGCGGGCACCTTTTGCAATACACAGATTCCTAGGAGTTCTGGCCACAGACACGGACCATAGATAGTGTCTATGTAATAACTTCACAGAGGCCAGTATCTTGTCACCATGCCACTCTTTATTTACATGAGCACAATACCTGAGCACTGGCCAGCCAGCTGAAAGCCAGTCTCGAGATTAAGGAGATCTTCTGAATCTCCTGTTTATATCTGTCAGCCTGAGCTACTTAATTGGCCCAGTTTAACAAACCCAGTTAAGGTTCTCATAGTCAATGAGATCCACCTGGCCTTGGTTCCATTTACTACAGTTTACCAGCAGAGAATTTGAGTATTTCCTAAAGTCGAATGGATGTCAACATATAAGGATGACTCTATACCATCCATCATCCAATAGTCTGGCAGAAAGTGCAGCCCAAACTTTGAAGGCAGGCTTAAAGAAGTAACCTACAGCTTCAATCAATACCAAACTATCCTGGTTTCTGTTTGATTATTGGACCACCTTCTTGCACCTGCAGGGATAGCTCCAGCAGAGGTGTTAATGGGGATTTTCAGGGCTGTGGGGAAAGGTGAAACAGCATCAGGAATGCCAATGCTAGATACAGGACTATGCTAAGTGAGAGAGTTGGTTTATTTCAGGGGACGACGCTTAGTGCAGGAACCATGGACTGGCTCTGCATGGGTGAATGGCATGGTCAAAGCGAGGTCAGGTCTAGTAATGTATAATGCTTGGGTAGGTGCGACAGTCCTGAATAAGCACACGGACCATATGAAAGTTGAACCTCGCAAATGGTGCGGGACAAAAACATGCCCAGCTCCTTGACAGCCTTTCCAACTATTCTGGAACGCGTGGGTTCTCTCTCTCTCCATCAAGCATTGAAGGTACCTCAGAATCTGAGATGGATACAGAGGATCTCGCCACCTCAATACCTTTGCTGACTAAAGAAGACAATGAATTTCTTCTGTAATGCTCCGGGTGCAAGAGGCAAGCTACTGTGCGTTTCATGCCACCCCAATTCAAGGCAGAGTTGGAGGACCCAATCCTAAAATGCCCTAGGAGTATCTACAAAAAAAAACATAACTGGCCTATGCCCTCAGACTCAGAGGAAGAGGGATGTAGTAATTGTAATGAGGGCAGCCAGGTGGATCTAATAGAAGATAACAAGGTGTAAAGCTAGATGAGCACAGCAGGCCAAGCAGCATCAGAGGAGCAGGAAGGCTGACATTTCGGGCCTAGACCTGGGACTGAGGTGTCAGCCTTCCTGCTTCTCTAATGCTGCTTGGCCTTCTGTGTTCATCTAGCGCTACACCTTGTTATTTCTGATTCTCCAGCATCTGTAGTTCCTACTATCTCTAGATCCAGTAGAATATGAGTTCCCTGATTGGTGCTGTTAATCTGGTCCAATTAGGGAGCGCTGGCTGATAAATAGCAACAGGAGTGTCAGGCATTTTGTTCACTCTTAGAGTTATCTCTGATGGAGCCGGATTAGTGTCAAAGACTTTCCACACGTAAATAAAGGGCGACTTGGTGATGGGATACCAGCCATGGTGGAGTTATTTCAAGTGCTAATGTAACTTATTCACAACTGTAATTAATAAAGTAATTCTACAAGTGCCATATGTATTTACACAAAGCAACCATGGATATATCTATTCTCCAATTGTTTAATCAAAGCAGATGTCATATTATTATCACAGATAGCTCTTGAACAGATTTGAAATGGCAAATGCTAGCATTCAGCTTTAAAATTGGATGGTGAGATGAAAGACGCAGCAGTTCCACCTTGTGAACAACAATGACAGATTGTGCACCGGAAAAATAAATGCTGTCGTCGAAAAACTTATTTCTTTATAATAAAAATACTGTCAGGAGTAATTTGCACTGACGTTAAACATAGTGTTCTGACATCATGCTGACAGTCTTAGTAATAGTTTCGGTCATTTTGCATTGATGTATAATTATGTTCACCAACAGTAGAAAAGCGTTGCTTTAAGTTGTCGTGCAGAAAAAAAAAATCCATTGCAATCATATCAAAAAGGAGTTGGCATGATATCACCTTTGAAGCAGTTCTTTCCTTTTATTGAAATGACACTTTGGTTTATTAACTCCTCACCCTTACAACAAGCCAGTTACCTAAAATAGCTGTCTATTCAAAGACACAAAAGAAGCCCACTGATGGAAAGTGAATTAAATAGTGTTAGAGTAGTAATAAGACAACTGTTTAAACATGCTTCTGATATCACAAAAAAAAATAGAGAATAGTACTTGCACATGAAAACTTGGAAGTGACAAAGGTAAAGGATGGCTTTATCAGAGGAAATGTTGATCAGGCTGTGCCAGAAATCATGCTGCCACTGATAATCCAAGTGGGGCTAGAATGATTAACAGTAATGGTCTTGATTGAGCTCCATTCTTTGCTGAAATTAACAGTGGAGCAGTACAGTAATTGGGGAGTTACAATATCTCTTCAACACAGACATCTCAACAGAATCGCCTTGTTCCGATCAATGTGTGAAAATTGTTCAACCTGTCCATTGAAGAATTGAAACTACAATTTTTCTGATGTTTCTACTTTGATTGAAAATTTTAATTAATTTTTTTCTTGGTTTCTGCAACATGGTGACCTGTGCTACTTCATGCCTAACTCAGGTAGGCAAGGAAGTAATCTGATGCTCAAAATCCACTATTGGCTGAGCAGAAGCTTCCTCCTATTTAATATTGGGAAGACTAAAGAATTTCCTCAAACCCCATCACAAATTCTGTTTTTGAACCACTAATCCCATTGCTTTCCTTAGTCAGAAGCTGAATCAGACCATTCTTAATTCTAGCTTTGTCTCAGCTTATCTGCTGGTCAAAACTACTTCTGTGTCTATGTTACCTCTCAACAGTGTACAATGTTTGTCTCTTTATTTAAAAATGGTGTAAAGGCATTGTAAGTAATTCAGAGAAGGTTCACTAGATAATACCTGGAATGGGTGGGTTGTCTTATGAGGAAAGACTGGACAGACTAGTCTTATTTCAGCTGGAATTTAGAAGAATAAAGAGCAACTTGATTGAAATGTATGTGATCCTGAGGGATTTTGCTAGGGTGAAGTGGAAAGGGAGAAAATGGAACTAGGGGGTCACAATTTAAAAAATAATATTCAGGCAGCAATAAGATAAAATGGTTTTGCACCAATGGCCATAAATCTTTGGAACTCTTCTTCAAAAGGTAGTAAAAGGAGAGTGTTTCAATATTATAAACACAGAGGTAGATAGATTCTTGATAAGCAAGGGATGATAGATGGGAATGTGGAATAATCAGGTCAGTAAACTTAGTGAATGGCTCCTTATTAAAGGCTCCTTCTCTTCCTACTACTTCTCTTCCTAATTCATATCTTTATGTGTTCTACTCAACTATTCCAGTAATCCATTGATTAACTCTCCAAAAACTTAATCTCATCTAAAACTCTGCTACTGATACTCTAACTTGTATTAGATCTTATCCACTCATCAATCTTCAGTTTGACAAAGCCTCAAATCTAAAACTTCCATCTTGTCTTCAAGTTGTGTACTTGACTTTGTTCCACCCTATTTTGATCTGTTCAATCTAGGTTCTTTGTGCTTCTCCAATTCTGGCCACATGCATATCCTTAACTTCTATCACTGCAACGATGTCAACCTTGTCTTCAACTCGCTAGGCTCCACACTCCAGAATTCCCTTTTTAAACTCTCTATGATCCTACTGCTCCCTTCAAAGTATTTCCTCTTTCTTTATTTTTAATCAGTGCCATTTCTTCACTCCCACCCCTTTTATTGTGACATTAGCAACATTCTGGTCTTTAGTGAAAATAGATCTAAAATACTCATAGAGTCATAGATTCTACAACACAGAAACAGAGCCTTCGATCCAACCAGTCCATGCCGACCATAAATCCACATTAAACTAGTCCCAGCTGCCTGCTCCTAGCCCATATCTCTGTTAACCTTTCCTATTCATGTACTCAACCAAATGTCTTCTAAATGTTGTAATCATATACAGTAATACTCTACTTCCACAAGAAGAATTCTTATGAATCCCTAGTGATTCTGCTCTGTCTTTGACTGTCATTTTCCTATCCGTGTGCTTATAAAATAAATTAGTGTTCCTTCTTACCTTTTTTAATGTTCTTTCCTCTACATTTTGCATTCAGTTGCTTATCTATTGATTTACAAATCTGGAACTTTTCAAAAGCTTCCTTCATCTGTTCTATTCTAATCCCTACGGGGAAAGTTTAGGTTAGGCTAGTAATTAGATGAGGGGATTGTGATGTGGGATTAACCTGCGCCCATTTATAGCAATGCAGACAGCGTGTAAAATTGTGCTACGTGTTAAGTTAATTGGTTATGACCTGCAGCCCAGTGATAAGTGAGTCACTGAGTGATTGCCTGTCTCAGCGGGTGCTCCATGTTAGTGAGAGGTAAACACAGTTTAAAACTGGCCTGCTTCTCTTAAAGTCAGCTTGAGATGCATTTCAGTTGGAATTGTTTTGAGATGAGTCTCTGAACAGAAAAAGGAATGGAAATAATACAACAGATGAAAGGCCTTGCCTTGAGATATTGTAACACAACACTGGAAGCCTCAGGCAAGAGGGAGAATGGAAAGCTCACCTTTCCTTGTGAAGACAAAAGCCTCCTGACAGATAAAGCCGGTGGGATGCAGGTATCTATTACAGTTAGTAGTAGCGGTCTAGCTCCTGGATCTTGGATATTGTGCAGGAACCAGTTTAATGAATTCATGTTTGTGGTCAAACAATGGGTGGCTGCATCTTTAAATACTGTATCCTTATAAATCCTCTACTATCAACATCCTGGGAGATACCATTGACCAGAAAATCAACTGGACTTGCCACATAAATATAATAATTGCAAAATCACACCAGATGCTAGGAATACTCCAACTAGTATTTGACTCCCCAAAGTCTGTCCACCATTTTCAAGGTCCAATCAGGAGTGTTATAGAATGCTTCCTACTTTCCAGGATGGGTGCAGCTCCAACAAAAATCAAGACATTTGATATCATCCAGGTCAAAGCAGCCTGCAAGTTTCCCTCCAAGCCATTCACCAACCAGACTTGGGAATATACCACCATTCCTTCAGTCCTGTAATTCCATTATTAATGGCTTTATGGGTTCACCAGCAGCACATAGATATGATTCAAGAAGGCAGCTCACCACTACCTTCTCCAGGATGTAGCCGGTGATACCCATGTCCCACAAGTGAATAAACAGAAGGTCCACTTGCCTCATACCCTGCTGTGCTCACCAGACCCCTTTCAAAAACATAGGAAGACTTTCAGTTATATATTACTTTTCATGATGATCAAATGTCTCAAAGTACTTAACAACCAATAACGTACTTTTTGAAGTGTTATTTTGGTAATGCAGGAAGTGTGGCTGTTAATTTGCACTCAGCAAACTCCCTAAGGCAGCATTGTCATAATACTTAGATAATTTTTTTTGAAAGGTTGCTTGAAAAGTAACTATTGGTCAGAACATGGAGGCTAGCTGTCTTTTTTATATTCGTTCATGAGTTGTGGAAGTTGCTGTTTAGGCCCAGCATTTATTACCCATCTCTAACCAGAGGGCAGTTAAGAGTTGACACTACTGCTTTGGGTCGGCATTACAATTAAGCCAGACCAGGTAAGGACAACAGGTTTCCTTTCTTAAAGGTCACTCGTGAACGAGATTATACTTTATGACAATCAACAGCAGCTATTTGATCCCCATTAGACTACCTATTATTCCGGAGCTTTATCGGATTCAAATTTTACCATCCACCCTTATGGGGTTTGAACACATTATCCCTCGAACATTAGATCAAGCAAATTTCCCACATTCTTTACTGTTCTAGATGGGGTACCCTGACCTCTTAAGCTCCTAAGTAATGACAGATGAACTGGTTCACCTTCTTAATTCACCCACCAGCTCAGCTGTTTGCAACAGGATTACAGCAAACTTTGTTTTAACTGGCACCTTATCAACAAGCTCACTTGCTAAACGAGCAAAAATTACATACATCACGTACCACAATCTACTGTGATATCTGAGTATGCTATAAATAAAATATAACAGCGATGGGTATACCACCTGCGTTACATTTCTATTACTTCCCGTGTGCTTTCACATTTATTTTAGGCAGTGTGTTGATGTTTTTACAGTCTTTTTGATGTCTTGAAGCTTCGCTTGATCAGGCTTTACTGTGGTTGTGTGTACCTCTTGATTATCCTGAATATTTGATCAGTTGGCACACTGGTGCCGGTAAATAAAACATTTGCTGTAATTTTAACAGGATCATTTTCCCTGTGGATAGCTTTCTCCCAGACCCATATGAACTTATGTTTTAAAAGGAGCCAATTTAAACAGGCTTTCTTGAAATAACAAGAAGTATGAGTTAGCTAATTACTGCTCGCATAAAGAAATACCAGTGCAACACAAGAACACACAAATTATAAATGAGGTGGGTTCACGAAATAGAAACCAAAAACATACAGACACATGGATTAGTCTTTGAATTGTTCATGAGGAGCCGATAATTGAATAGTGTGGCTAATGCCTTGAAGATTAGCAATGGCATTGACATTGGTAGGTGAACGGTTGGCTTCATGATACTTATTTTTCTAGACTGGTTGCGATTTTGTGGATCAGATGCCTTTGAACCATAATTGAATTACAACATTAAGGTTGAGAGAGAGTCCTTTGTCTCCTGATTCCTTTTTAACTGTTTTGTAGTGCTCAGAGTTAGAGAGGGGCTTTATGTGCTACGCAGGATGACTAGAGGATAATTTTTCAAATGTGATATTCACAGCATGTGAATGCTCAAATGCAGGCTGTGACAAATGAGAGAATTCGGACATATTGGTCTATTCTAGTAAAGTTTAAACTTGCTTTGTAACCTCTGTCCTTGTAAATTCCTGAAGGGCACAACATGAGAAACATATCTGCAAGAGATGCCTATCTGCCAAGAAGGAAGAGATAATCAGCCCCCTCATTATCTATCCTTTTACATCTCTCCTTGTTTGAATTGTCTCTGACAATTTACATGTGCAACACTCCATTGACTTCACACAAGTCTTTGCCGGATAGCCACAGAATTTAAATTTACAGCTTTTCTGCAGTAGTTCCCCTCTTAATAACAACATATTTGGGGAGAAGAGAGGTTACAGACATTATGTCTTACCTGGTCTTTCAGCTGTGGCCTGTTTTATTGCTCTTCTTCAGTTTCTTTCAGACGCTTGTCGACCTTTCGACAACGCTGAATGTTGCTGTGCTTCTCTGCCGGTAGCTTTTATTTCTAAATTCTTCAACACTCAAACTTAGCTCTATTTCTGAAACCGTTTTTTCTGTCATTTTTTTTGTTCAGCCTTGTCTAAACTTTATTTTTATTGAAATGCTTGCAACATGGCTGTCTCCAGTATTTGTGCTTCACGATAAAGGTAATTGGACAATGGGAAGGAGGCACATTGGTACACATTGCATTACCATTCCAAGTGCCTTTCATTATGTCCATTCTTGTTTTCTTCAGAAAACAGGGAAGCAAACTATTCAGACCAGGTGATTTATCTCCCCTAAAGTACAGCTCGCTTTTGAGGTGCCTCGAGTCTCAATCTTCACCCTATCCATTGCTTACCCATCTTCATTTCTACAAATACTTTGTCATATCCCTGCCTATTAAATACAGATACAAAGAACTCAGCGAGTATTCTAGACCCTTGTCTCACATATCCAGGCATATATCACTTCCTCTGTTCCTCGCATTGCCCACTCTATCTCTAACAACTTACTTACAATTTACATGCCTGTTACAGATTGTGGGCTCCTTTTTACATTGACTGACATTCTTTTCTCTTATTTCCTCTTTACCAGCCCATTCTCATCTCCACCTATTCTCTCAACCTATTGTACTTGCCCTGATTCCAACTTGAATTTAACTGACATACGTCCTGCAGCCTCTTTTTCTTTTCTTCATCGTAATCTTAATTGGCATCATATTCTATGGAACCCCACTTTGGATTTCACCCTAATCAAAGTAGTCGTAGATTGTACATGAAGCCTCTTTTCTTTAAAAAAATCCTTTGTGTTTATCTATGCCTACGTCTTAACATACTTATTTACAATGTTCTATATTGTTTGTATGTAACAAATATATTATTTTAAATTCATAAATGGGACGAAGGCATCACTGATGAGGTCAACATTTATTGTCCATCCCTTATTGCCCAGAGGCAGTTAAGAGTCAACCACACTGCTTAGGTCTGGAGCCACATATAGGCTAGACCAGGAAAGGATGGCAGAATTCTTTCCCTAAAGGACATTAGTGAGCCTGATGGGTTTTTCTGAAAATTGACAATGGATTCGTGATTGGCCTTAGACACTTAACTCCAGATTTTTCAAAATTGAATTTAAACTCCACCATCTGTCATAGCAGGATTCAAAACTGGGTCCCCAGAAAATTACCTGGGGCTCTGGATTAACAGTCCAACCGTAATACTACTAGGCCATTGCCTCATTTTTTGTTATTGGCAGATATGATTGATGGTCAAATTATTGTGTGTTTTATGGCAATCTTGGCGAAATGGAGTAAAATTCATGTTAGCAGAACAGCAAAGTCTGTTTAACATATGAAGTTGTTGGGAGAACAATCAGAGATATTCAAAAGAGTTTGTTTGATTATAGTTTTTGTTACCAGCAGATGTGGGATTCAGGTGCATGATTAAAATAGGTCAAGAAAATCATGGTAAAGGAAGTTTTAAAATATTCAGCTGTCAGAATTCAACATATAATAATGCTTCAGGTTAATAGGTAACATGAAAAATCTGAACATAAATATTCATTAACACCGCTGTTATCCTTAGAGAAAATAGCATTAAAATAAAGGTAATGAGGTAATATGGTTTTGACACTTCCTGTCCATTTTGAACGCATGGGATGATGATTTAATTGGGTTATCGTTTAATCTTTGCATTTTGTGTGCTTGAGTGCTGCAAGCTCATTATGTAGTGAACATCCGTAGCAGCAGGAAGCACAATAAGAAACTGTTATTCTCCAGACAACAAACTGAATAATTTCGTATAAAATTACCTGTTTTCTTTATACCATGCATTTTGTATAGACAGAAGAGAGAGAGAAGCCACATGAAACAGAAATGAGAGTTATGAGTTTTAGACAACCTGAATGTCAATCTGCTATTCGCTTATATGACAAAGTGTGATTTGCTGGTCTTCAAAGTGCACTTGGTGATCCATTTGACATGACCAATAAACGACATTCTTCAGATTATAGATCTAATTTTGATCCTTATTAAACCTCATATTTTGGTACAGTTGGAGGATTAAGTGGAAATTCAGTTCCACTTGGCTTTTGCCGACATTGTGCTCTATTGAATTCGCTGTTGGAACTATAAATGGATGGTGGGAGCTCCTGTTCAAAGAAGACGGAAACTTGTGCCAAAGTGCAATGACAGGATCATGTCAAAAACAGATCAGTTATCGGAATAATTCGGGAAGCAAATGTAAATAGAATACATTGATTAATGATACTGCTGGAATTTTATTTTTCAATATTAAGCACTTGCAGGCCTATACAAATGAAGACCTCTTATGGTAATTCTTTTTGTGAGGCTATTGTTGCAAGTAGTCTATTTTTGTCTTTAAGGGAAATCCTCTGGCCAAGATGCACATGTATGGAAGAGGATGAGAAGAAATCTAATAAAAAAGTTGCTTGAAAGTTAGAATGGGAAATGCTCAAACCTACCTTTAAAAGCCACATTGAGCATTAACTAAAGACTAAACGAAGTGGGCAATCTTTCTTCTGGAATGCAATAACAGATTGGTGCCTGAGATAGAAAAACTGCCAATGCTGAAATCAGAGATAACACTGTATGGAGCTGGAGGAACACAACAGGCCAGGCAGTATCAGAGGAGCAGGAAAGTTGACGTTTCAGGTCGGGACCCTTCTTTAGAAATGTCTTGGAAATTCAGAAATTGGTGCCACCTACTGTTAGGTTACTTGCAGTTCAATCTCCGTCAGCAACACAATCTTGTCTCCTGCAGGAATGATTACTGAAGCCATTAATCTTTATTACATCTGGCTCCTTTAAATATGTCCCAGGAATATTAAACAGAGCCAAAACATAACACCCAACATTTTCTATGGCATCTGCTCTGAATCTTCTATCATTCTTCAACTACAGTACATGAAAGGTTGTACTACACATTGGTTGGACCACTTTTAGACTGTGGTATAGTCACTTGGGACCCTTATTCTGCTAAAAAACATTACATGTTTGAAGAAAAATTACCCCTTTGCGAAGCTTATTCTATTGCAACACATATCTCCCAGTGGTCATATTATTATGTTGGCAGAACAGAACAGAAATAAAGCCCATTGGCTGACATACCTCTACAAAATTCTGAATGAGCAACTAAATACTTACTCTAAGGAGTATATTAAGACCAAAAATGACTGAGTTTGAAGTATTCATAAGCAACAGTTGAAACTGTATTCATCTCAATGTGCTGCCTTTAATAACTTAGAGTTATCCAATAAAGGACTGAAAATAACTTTCCAGAAACTTCTTTTTCCATAGCTCCTAAGGACTTTAAGAAAATAATCTTTTGGAACCTCTCAATTAATAGAATAACTACTGTAATCATTGTGCCCCTCCTGTGATAATTGCCTGGTGGAAGATTATGGAGGAAGAATTTACCAAATATCAAGTTCCCAATTCATTTTTCCCACAGACTTCATCAATGGCAAGCGCCTTGAGTTTCATGCAGTTTCCAGAATTTGGTAAATTTGCTCTGCATCTTCCTCAACATGGTATTCGGCCTGTTTGAATTGCAAGAAATTCTTCTCCATCGATGTACAACTAATTTGATATCATTGCAGGGTCGATGAATAACAAACTATATGATCTACAAGTGCCATCATCAAGCACAGGGAATGGAAGCTTTAATAATGATTCCAATGCCTCAGTAAGTTTATTTGGGTTTTCTGCATTACCACCCACTCGCACTATCAGGTTTTGCAAAATGCTGCCTAACTTTGCATTGTATAATGATGGTACTTAAAACTGTCAGGCATGAAGTATATTTTGAGCCTTTTGAAAGGGAAGACAAATGACATAGATGCTCCTGAGAATGTCATTGTGATAAAATAGAAAACAATGCCTAGTGCAATCCATCCTCATCCTTGATGGACAATGTAACAAATTCCTGCTTGTTACTCACTGTGTGAATCAGCTGTCCAATTATTTACCTCAATCCCTGAAAATATAATCCTTCAATGCTCCAAGAAGCAACTGCTTTACAATTGCAAATTCATGACCACTATTGCTAGCAGATACATAGGAACACTGCAGCCTGCAATTTCCCCTCCAAGCCAGTCATCATCCTGACCTGGAAATATGTCACTGTTCCTTCAACGTCACTGGGTCAGGATGATGAAAATCTCTCCCAAAAGACATTGTGGATGTACATACACCAAATGGACTGCCCCAATGGTTCATGCAGCTCAATGCCACCTTGTCAAGGGAACTATGTATGGCACTAAATACTAGCATTACCAGCAACACCTACATCCTGTGAGTGAATTATAAAAGGGAAAATGCAAGTGAACTGTATTTCAGGAAAGCAGATTTTTGGGCACAGCAAGGAAGGAAAATTGATTTCTAACATAGAAATAGAAAGTACTGTTTCTCTCCCTGTCTCTATCCCTTAGCCACTCAAAATAGCACCTCATGATAAAGTAAACTGAAGAACCATCTAGTTATTGAGAACTCTGCAGTTTAACAAATCTCACCATTGCCGAGGATACAAGCCATCCATTAAACAACCAGGGCCTGCGGTTAGAAATCTAATACTTCAGTTACGATGAAGAGAAATTGCCTTCCTTCCTGCCACAAATATTTTTATTTCTTAATAGCTTGCACTTCAAATTAAAAAAAGTAATTAGCGAAATAAAACTGATATAGTCAATTATAATGTTTCTTTGATGAAAAAGTTAGAAATGTTTAATCGCCTATTGACCATGAGGAAAAAATAGTAAAATGCAACATAAAGCACCAACACAGGTAGAATTTTAAAAAGGTGACTGTGTCTGTGCAATCAAGAAAAGTAAGGGCTATGCAATTTAAAAGTCCTCAAAGTCTTTGATGTGAAAATTTTTAACCAGAAACTACATATGTTTAAATGTTGGCTGGTATTCTCATCAGTTGCAAAGTTTGTAAAAAAAAAGCTTTTTGTTGTGGATAAGTTTTGTTTTTTAAGTTGCTTTTTCACTCACCCTTACTTTCTAACATGAGGAGAGAAACTGGCAGAGGGAGAGATTTACATTCCTTGCTATTGCTAATCCATGTTGCTTCTCTCTGCACTGCTGCTCAAAAGGTAAACAGCTGCACCTCCCAGTCGCAAACCATTTCCACTCCCCCTCCCAATCCTCAGACGGCATGTCCGTCATGGGCCTCCTGCAGTGCCACTAGGATGCCACCTGAAGGTTGCAGGAACAGCAACTCATATTCCGCCTGGGAACCCTGCAGCCCAATGGTATCAATGTGGACTTCACCAGCTTCAAAATCTCCCCTTCCCCAACCGCATCCCAAAACCAGCCCAGCTCATCCCCTCCCCCCACTGCACCACACAACCAGCCCAGCTCTTCCCCTCCTCCCACTGCATCCCAAAACCAGTCCAACCTGTCTCTGCCTCCCTAACCTGTTCTTCCTCTTACCCATCCCTTCCTCCCACCCCAAGCCGCACCTCCATCTCCTACCGACTAACCTCATCCCGCCTCCTTGACCTGTCCGTCTTCCCTGGACTGACCTATCCCCTCCCCACCTCCCCACCTATACTCTCCTCTCCACCTATCATCTTTTCTGTCCATCTTCGGTCCACCTCCCCCTCTCTCCCTATTTATTCCAGAAGCCTCACTCCATCCCCCTCTCTGATGAAGGGTCTAGGCCCGAAACGTCAGCTTTTGTGCTCCTGAGATGCTGCTGGGCCTGCTGTGTTCATCCAGCCTCACATTTTATTATCTTGGATTCTCCAGCATCTGCAGTTCCCATTATCACTGTTGAAATATAGTTCAGTGTGTATTCCTCAGCTGGCTATTTTGTCTTTCCAAGCTGACTAATTGTGAGGCAAACTTTTCATCTCCAGACATGGGGAATTATCATACAATGCTAAAACATGAGATACGAATTTCTTGATGCTGACTGAGTATTCCGGGTTCGATTTCTTTAGTGAAAAATGGCAATACCAGTATAGGGGGTGATAACACAGTGTGGAGCTGGAGGAATACAACAGGCCAGGCAGCATCTGAGGAACAGAAAAACTGACGTTTTGGATCGGGACCCTTTTTTTCTGAAGTGCCCCGACCTGAAAAGTCAACGTTTCTGTTCCTCTGATGCTGCCTGGCCTGCCGTGTCCCTCCAGCTTCACACTGTGATATCTTTGACTCCAGCATCAGCAGCTCTTACTATCTATCAGTGCAGGTGGTATTTTTGTTTCTCATGAGTCCATTATGTTGGCTTCAATATGCAATCAGGTCATCACTCTCACTATTTTAGTCCCATGACTCTTCTTTTTCATAATTATTGTAGCCTATTTTAGGTATCAGACATCACAACCAGATGATGGCATTTAAAATTCAGTAGTTCATACTTATCACTATCATGACATTCAACAACTCTAAGGATTTTTGTTTTTAAAAATGTACTTTCTTGACTTTCCTTTTATATCGGACAGTCTTCTTTTCAAACTTCATACCTGTGGTTGTGCAAGTATATTTGATGCAGTATTTTGTTATTTTTGGTCAGGATGGTAAGTAGTAAAATTCCTCATCCTTAAAATCGTGTCAGTAGCTCTTTATTTTTGACTGGGATCATTTTTTTATTTGAAGTTTTGCATACTAGGTGCAAAAGAATTAAAGTTATTTGTTGTGGTAGATAAGGGGGTGTCAAAAAGAATGGAACTGATTTACCTTCGACATCTGATGATCACACTGATATTAAAAAACATGTCAATAAAAGGCATGATAAAAAGGAACTAAAAGAATTAAGAGTAATAAATTTTATTTGCACATTTTAATGATTTTATTCAATGAGCATTTGTCACTTTCCTGCATTGAAAATGCTTCATAGTCTATCACATTACAGTCAATGCATATATCACATGAAGGAAATTAAGCAGAAGTGAGTAATGATGAACCCCACACCTCTGAGCAGAACACCCTGACCTGACACTCACAATCCCCAGGCATTAGAGGACAATGCACGCATTTCCGCTCTGATCTGATCTGAAACTCTATTCGATTTGTGAACCATCCTCCTCTACCTGCTGACCTGATCCCAGCCTGACAACTCCCCTGGCATGATACAACCGTCAATACCCCAGCCTGCCTCAGGACCCCCAACCTTGGCCTGGGTCAAGTTGTCCTCTAACATCTCACCCAGCACCCTTGCCTAACCCAACACTCCCTCACCTGACCCAGTAATGACCTGACTCTGCTCCCACACCGCATACACTGGGTATGGCACTCATTCCCTCACCCCTTCACCAATTCCCCAATCCACTCTAAGAACCCATTCAATTACCTGTCATTTGGCATTCTATTCTTTTGGCATGTAGCCGAAGTGACACCTTAATATCACACTTAAATACATACTTTGCCTTTTATATGAGTTGTCAGTGCTTAGCCGCACTGTCAAACAAAACACAGCATACAGGCTGCTGCAAAAGGGGCTGTGGTTTATACAAAGACCTTCTGCAATGCTGCGTTCATAGATTCCTGCAGAGGTTTTGTGACTGTTCAGAAATCTCTAGCGCAGAAGATATCTAAGGGCTATGTTTTAATTCATTCAGGGTTGGAAATGGGAACGGAATAGCTGAGCCAATATTCAACTGTGAATTTCACTGGGCCTCCTGCAGAGTCCCACAGCTTGTATTCTAAATGTTTTGGAGAAACACAGATTAGAAACAAAAAAAAATACAAGGACCTCCGACCCTTGTAAATTTGGCTTTTACTTGACTTGATCTTCGGACATGTGCACTGCAGACATGATGCACTACAAGGCTCAGTGGGTGAACTGTCATGTTGTTTAATTGTGGGACTTCTACCTCTCACTTGGGAGGAATCTTGCTGTTGGGACTAATCTGCTTGCCTGGTAGGTCCAACAATCACAGCAGCACAGAGCTCAGTAGTTGGGTCTTCAGAGCCCTGAAGACAATTATAGCTGCCCTGATTACGTACATGCCAAGATTTTTGGGTGAGGAGGTGTTTTAGCTCAGGAAAAGGAATTGGGCTGGGCAGGTCCTGACAAGCAGGCAGCACAGAAAGGAGGTTTGTACGGCATCTTGTGAGTGAGTACATCCTTATTGGAGGTAAGGCTGCCCCTACATAAGTTGCTCACTCTCCTTCGTGCATTAATTCATATCAGCCTTTACTAATGACCTGCCCAATCCCATTCGACTGGCCGCACTAGCCTTTTAATAAGCTCAAGTGATTCTTAATTATTTGTTTAAAAGAAACTTAAAAATCTGCGGATGCTGGAAATCTGAAATATAAACAGAAATAATCCTGAGTATGGGCCATTGGATCCAAATTGTTAACCTTGCTTTCTGCTCATAGATGCTACCAGACCTGCTGAGTTTCTTCAACTTTTAAAAAATTATTTGCCTGTATCTGATGGGTCGGCTGCTTAATTTAGGAATTGCCCCCACACTACACTACAGGGGCTACCTGAGAGCTGTGTCAGAAAATCGTGCACTGGTCACTCAGCCTGTTTTACAGGCCACTCTCCCCATCACAAACCCCGCTGGCAGGGCAAATACTACACCGATGTTGGATTTACGGGACAACTCTGGGCCCATCCAACAGCTGGAAAATAGTAGGGGGAGCCCTGCCATTGTTGACCATAGTGGCCATGCTCACATTTACATTGAACAGACAGTTTATTATCTTCAGTCTGGACTGAAGGGCCAGTAGCAATATCAGCTGTGGAGCTGGCAGTATAGTGGTGTTGTTGCTGAATTACTGGGCTCATAGTCCAGCGAATAAGATTAGTGCATGTGTTCAAATTTGAATTCAATCTGCAATTGAAGCTTGTATAATTGTTGCCTCAATCTATTTGGTTCACCAATGTCCTTTAAGGAAAGGAAATCTGTCTTAAGGACACAGGGTAGATCACTTAGGACTGAGTTGAGGAGAAATCCCTTCACCCAGGGAGTGGTGAATTCATGTACAATCGTCTGCCACAGAAAGTGGTTGAGGCCCAAACATTGAATGTTATCAAGAAAGAGTTCTTAGGCCCAAAGGGATCAAAGGGAATGGAAAGGAAGGGGGAACAGGATAATAAATTGTATGATCAGCCGCAATTATTTTGCAGAACAGGTTGGAAGAACGGAAAAATCTACTACTGCTCTAATTTTCTCTGATTCTGCACTGGTATAGCCTACATGTGACTCTGGATCTGCAGCAATGTTCTTTATGTCCTTCGGAAATGGTGTGATAAACCAGTCAGAGCATTTAGGAATGGACAATATATGCTGGCCAGCAAGGCACACATCCTACGAAAGAGCAGAGAAAAATAAAAATGCCACTGAAAGCAGTGGTCACTGTTGAGACTATAAGAGTGTCAGAGCAGCAATCATTGTGTTCCAAATGGGGGTGGGCAGGGGGATGTAGTCTTCTAGCAGGGGTAGCACTAGCTGAGGGTCACAAGATGTCCAAATCAGAGAGACAATCTCCCATCTCTGAGACTGGATGGAGGATGCCAGATCTTACTGGAAACATATGAGATTGGAAAACTTTAGCAAGATTACAGTATACAATCTCTCAAGCTTGCTTTACCATTCGGCATCACGGCTGATCATTTATATCGCCACCACTTTTCTGCATTGCCCCATCGCCCCTGAAATATATCAATCTCTATCTTACATTTGCTCAATGAATAAGCTTCTACAGTCCTTTGAGTTAGAAAATTCCAAAGTCTCATTAGTCTCCCAGTGGGTGGTTTCCCAAGTTGGTATGATGCCCAGCATCGTTAGTGAAATGCATAATTGCAAAGTGAATAGCCTCTATTGGTGTAAGGGTGAATGGGCCTCTCACTACCTGCCTCAAGCTGTTAAAATCCCAGTGGTGACAGGAGACTAATTGGCATGGTGGGCTCCATTCCATCCCCTACCCTACTACCTCATAAGTTCACAAGACCATATGTAACACCACAAAATCTGTTTCTGGAACAAAGCTATGTTGCCAAGCTGCAATTATAAGAAAAATTAGCAGCTCTCAAAGAAACTTGAATTAATTAATGGATGCGCTGAGTAATAGCAGGTGGATTTTAATGTTGATAAATGAAGGAAATATAATTGGAATGGAAATATTTACAAACTTGGAGAGAAGAACAAAACAGAATGATTTTTAATCCATGTTGATTGCCATTACAGAAAAGACATGGCATTGAGGTAGATGTCCAGTCGTGATCTAGAATGGTGATGCAGGATAGAGGGCCTGAATGGACTATTACTGACACTCTCTTCTTGAATTTGTCACTCGATTTTCATTCATTTCCACTGCCAAAAGTTCAAGGGATGTAGAAAGGGTACAGCATACCAGTGGTTGAGCCTTCCATAGCCAGCTCTGTCTGAGCACTATTGTGTCCTGCTGTAGTCGACTGAAACTTCCTGGAATGCCAGGGTAGCCTCTGGCTTCTTTCACCTTCTGCCACTCCTCGTCTTAAACGCCAATCTCTTTCACTCTCATCTTCAAATAAGTGTGGGGAGCTTGTCAGTAAGACCATGGGCGGCAAGTGCATGCATCTGCTGATCCCATCCTTCCAACTTCTATGCACCATCATGGCATATCTCCGATCAACTTACAGTACTGTTCTGTCCTTTAATGTTGCAGTTTGGAGTGCAATAGCAAGTATCATTGGAATGATGCTGCAAGGCCAGTTTATGTACAGGGACAGACACCCAGCTCATGGATTAGACCAGATGCATCTCAGGACTGGTTGCATGCTTTCTTAGCATTCACTTACTTAGCACCTACCTGGATGCTCACAGCATCTCTGCCCTGCCTTTAACCACCTTGCCTCTTAGCCAGAACTAGTACGCTCACAGTACCTCTGCTTTGACTTGTCTTTTAGTGCAGACACAAAGCCAGGAAACCTGTCATTTTTTGCGGCAGTCTTCAGTCAAGGGGTTGGGCATGTTGCTGTGCAGCTCCATGCTATGGTAACCTCTCATCTACACCATGTATGAGCAGCATTCACAGCAAACATACTGCACTTGCTTCACACAAACAGCCATGTCTCAGATACAGGGGAAGTAGGGAAAAGCCACTATAGCTTACCAGGCCATAGGGCTACTGGAGAGAAACAACTGGTGATGATTTATCCTGGGGGTCACCACACCACAGGCGAAGGGAAAGGTTGAGGAGGAGAGTCCTTCATTGTAACCTTGGGAGCCCCATCCTAGTAAGTCAAGGACAGTTTCCGAGATCCATCTAGGAATTTGGGCATAGTGCATGGATTGAACCCACATGGTTGGCATCACAAACCACCTGCAGCCAACTGAGCTAACTGACCCCTGAAGCTCTCAGTCAAGTTAAGGGAGGCAATCTTCAGTCAGAGGGTCCCATCACAGTAAGTCAAGGGCAGTCTCCGAGATCCATCTGAAGACTTGGGCATGGTCAATCTGCAAGGGTCACTCCTGTCCTCATAGGGGGTGAAGAGCCAAATGTCAGCACTTGTCTTGGCTCTTCCTTCACTATGGTGGGCTGTTTCTCCTGGAATGAAATACAGGGAGAGATTGAATGGGATGAAAGTTGGTGGCACAGCTGTCAGTATTGATGTAGCAGGGGAGCAGGTGGTAAGATGCTCCTAGTGAGTGAGTAGGTGGTGTAGAGGCTTTGCGAGGGTAGTGGTATGGGGTTTTTGGGTAGGTAAGCATGAATGGGGGCAGACATTCCATGCAATAATGAGATAGCAGATCATTAACCTCGGTGTGAAGTGGGTGTGGTATCAGAGAAAAAAAATGCATGTAAGGTAACAGAGAGAGGAGAGCGGCCCTTGCCCTAGGGGAAAACATTGACTTTCTTCTGACTCTGCTGGGCATTCCTTCAGACAGCCGAGACTACATTGACCAAGGTGGCAACCTCAAACCAAGCTGGCATTGTCTGATGTCATGTCTTTCTCTGTTGGTCCTATGGAAAAAGGAAGTTCTTCCTCTGCACCACCCTATCCAGGAGGATCTCCAGTCCCTGTCCTTAAAGTGGGACTCTAGTTTCTTCTTATTGTTTACGTCCAATACAAATGTCATAAACCATATAGGGCAGCTCCAGAAACACAGTATTTGTTTGAGTTTGCCAAACCCTTTAAAAATGGTCCTGCAACAGAGCTGTCTTTCTATTCTGAGATATCATGGCAGTGGAGAATCCTTCCAGCTATGTTGAGGGGGAGAATTGGACTTGAGTTGGATGAGAAGGGTGCTATTGGAATGGGGGTAGGTAGTTCATGGGCGAACTTGGGACGATAGACCAAAGACAAAACCACTACATCTCAAAAAGAGAAGCATTTGATGACACAATGTAAATGGCATTTAGATTAAATACTATAAGACCCAATGACCAGGTTACCTGGCAAAACTTTAATTAATTTACAGAGAGGAGCTTTCAAGTGGAAGTAGTGACAATATGTGTGAATTTAAAAAAAATTCTCGTAAAGTTCAATCAGATAGAGTAGGAACTTGTGTTTACATTGCTCTTGCATGGCAGCTGCTGGATTTGGATCTCTATGTGACTTGGGGTTTTGAAAATGTCTTTTTCCCAGAGGAAAGATATTTTTGGAAAGGCCATCCAGTAAATGCTGATTCACTGAATTCCCTCTAGCAACAGTTATATCTGCTTCTGACTGCAAGAGACGGACTGCTTCTGACTGCACTTCAGGCAATAATCAGAGTCAGAAATTTGTTCTTTGCAAGCTTTGGTCACCGAAGGAATCCTTAATTCAAAAAGATGACAGACTCATTCTGTACTTGAAATGGTGTAATTTTGGGTCCATTAATGCTCGCTGTTCGGAGGTAATGAGTCATTTCTAAGTTGAAAGCTTCCCACACTGTTTGTTAGTACTTGTTCATCATTTTTACACCACTGTTCAATCACACCAGCCTTAATCCATAAGTAGTACAAGTTCATATTTTTTGTCAAGCAGAATATGCTGAGCAGAAAATGGTGGGGTGCAGAGAGTGGTTAAATTACTTAGTCATAAAACAGAGACTTATGCTAGTGCTATAGGCACAAAGGTTTAAGTCCAACAAAACAGCATGTGAATTTAAATTTAATTTACAAATTTTGGACTTTGAAAGATAGTCTTAATGATGGAACCATGAAATTACCACTGCCTTTTGTTAAAACCTTTCAGGAAAGAAATCTGCCATTCTTTCCTGGTTTGGCGTACATGTGGAGATGCTGGCATTGGATTGGGATGGACAAGGTCAAAAATCACACAACACCAGGTTATAGTCCAACAGGTTTATTTGAAAATATTAGTTTTCATAGCTCTGTTTGTTGTAGTAAGTCACTTAGTTCAATGAGGATGGACAATTGCTATAAACTATAGGAAATTAAAAAAGATATAGTAAAGGCAAGAATATAGACTACCTAAAAATTTATTCTATTTTAGCATTTCATGTGTGAAACTTCATCAGAAGTGGTCAGACTTGAAGAGTTAACCTTTATTTCGGTCTCAAATGTGCAGCACTTTTGGAATTTGCTATATTTAGTTTAGCTTTTCTTGGCCCCTTTTCATAACTTAGTGATTCACAAGATAAATTCACATTCACAATCCTTCTTCGAATTTTTAAAAATCTTTTTTTCAGAAATATAGAGGCCAAATCCTATATATTGTTTAGGAAGTCTTTGAATTATTCCTGATGGCGTAGAATTTCAATGGAAGAAAAATATGTCTGTCAATACCTAAATGAATGAGTGATCTCTACATGATGTAGCTACATGCTCTGTCTGCATTACGCATAATAGGCCTGAGAAGAGAAAAGATGTCTGTGTGGGGAAAGCACCATGTAAAGTTAAGTAGAGATCCTGGAGCCAGAAGGGGCCACAGAATTACATTTTTTAGTGTCCTTTTCCTCATAAAGTGGTCTTCCAATTCCAAAACAAAATATTAAGTCTCTCTTTCACTGAAATCACTGCTCCCCTAATATGGACATCTCACAAAGATGGCTTTAAAAGCTGATACCGTCATCTGTCTTGTGTTGATGATTTCACTGCTGATCTTGTGAAAGAAGTGATTTTGCCCGAACGAGTATTTCTTTAACAACGTCCTGCTCAGTTTGATACAGTAAAAGTAACATAAAGATCCATTGAATTAAGTAAAACTTTTTTTCTAAATTCCAAAGGTGTACATTAAATGTAAAAAGAAAAGCCAATTTTTCTATTTGTAGAACAAATTACGTGTGGAGATTTAACTCTCCTTCTTACTGGCTCCGAAGTCTTCCATACTTTTCGAAAATTATGACAATTATGCACAGGACCCCAAGGAAATATGATACCATCTGATCCAAACATATTCTGGCGGAATTTAAGTGGCCCTTCTGCTATGCTTTCGTTCAGCTTAAATAGCTGTCAGTCTGAATTTTACTGAAACTGCATTCATTTTTAAACATTTCCAAAGGCCAACTTTTGTATGTTATTTTTCAAGTACATTCTGTTCTTTTTAAATAATCAAAGCAATTCAGATCCCTGAAAATAAGGCAGAATTAATTTTCTGAGATAACAAGGTGTAGAGCTGGATGAACACAGCAGGGCCAAGCAGCATCAGAGGAGCAGGAAAGCTGACGTTTTGGGGCTAGACCCTTCTTCAGAGGTTCAGTGGCTCAGGATGGTTCAAAAGAAATTGACAGTGAGAGGGGCATAAGCATATTGAAGTAGAAAAGAGGAATAAGATGCAGAAAGAATGGATAGTACTAGACTAAAATAAGTATTACAATAGGAGAAGACTAAGATAGACAATGAAAAATATTGAGATTCAGAATGTATGTATGTAAAGGTGCATTGTGATGAACGACGTTGGTTATTGACAAACACAGATGGCTGTGTGGGCATCTGAGTAATAACAGAAATTGTGCCTGCTAGCTTTAAAATAGTGAGGGCGAGGAGCTTACTATTCAGAGAAATAAAATCCCCACAAGAGGTATGGAAATAAAGCAGTCCAAGGGTGCCAGAACTGGTTATCGAAGACATTGTAAAATTGAAAGAATTCAGGTACAGAATTTGTTTGGTTCCTGCTGGTTAGCGCTATATTTTATACAATCCAATCGCTATTATCTGGCATGTACCAGGATTGGGTCGCACTGCAAAATCAAAAATTCCGGGTTGTGAAGAGAATTATAAATGTGCCATGTGTGCAACTTTCCCAAACTCAGGAGTGACCATCACTCACAAGAAACAGAGTCATAGAGTCATGCAACATGTAAACAGGCCCTTTGGCCCAACTCATCCAAGCCGAGGAGGTTTTTTAAACTGAACTAGCCCTGTTTGTATGTATTTGGCCTATATTCCTCTAAACCCTTCTAACCCATGTACTTGTCCAAATCCCTTTTAAAAGTAATTGTACTTGCCTCTATCACTTTCTCTAGCAGGACTGATAACCTTGTTAGATTCTTCCATCTGAATGCCTCTGACAAACCTGCTTGATGTTCCTGCGCTTCTCTCTGCATTTGGATAAAGTTTTCAATGGCCAAGAACAAGGAATTGTCATCTGCCTGGGGCTAAGCAGATACCGGGCCTCTGGAAGTCCTCAAGAGTCAGAGACCTGAGGTGTTTCTTTCTCTGCCAGGTGCACAGACATGTCAGTGAATTGCTCGCCAGATTGAATCCCCTCGAGGCTAATCTTGATGGATTGCCCAGTGAAGTGAAGATTTCTGAGCTGCTGGAAGGTACAGGTAAAAGCCTTGCCAGTGAATCGTCTGATGGTTCAGTTGTTTCCTCCTCAGAGGTGGAGGTACTATTGAGGGTCATGGGCACTGACCTCTTTGTGGAGCTTTGCTGGCTACTGCCATTGCCTGCATAAGAGATGAGATGGAATTAGTTGTCGAAGATTGATAAAATCCCACAGAGATTAATAATGATTAGCAATGGTATCAATGGGAGAGCAGCACAACACAACACAATAGACGTACTGGGTTGATTGATCATTGAGTTCTCCCACCCCTACGTGAGAAATTGTTCTCTTCTCTAAATCTTCTTCTATACCAGAATTTTCTCCACGTTTAGAGTGAGGAGCCTGATATCTACCTCACTCCGACTGGCCTTGGACCTCTTGGCCAATTTATGGATGAATTTCCTCTGCAAGTAGTCAAAGATGAAAGATTCAGTATAATAACTGGATCTTCAATGTGGCAAACAGACACAGATTAGCACTCTGCTCCATCTTTGTTACAATAAGGGGAGAGCTCTGCATTTCTGAGTGTAGATTCTGATCAAGGCTCTTCCACAAGTGCGGTGCTGTACTTTTCATTCTGCCAGTTCAATCTTTGGGTGGAACTGTCAGAGTAAGGCAAACCACGTCCCCTTATCACAGCTGTCAGCAGGTCTATTTTGACATTTAAAGGTACAGAGTTGCAGAGAGCCATATTGACAACCGCTGTCAAGTGATAAGTAGTAAAGCCAAGTGGTGGGTCTGGTGCCAGGTGGATAGGTGGTATTGGGTGCCAGGTAAATAGGGTGGTAGGTAGAATAGAATGCCAAATGGATCAGGAATAGCTGCTAGATGGGTAGGATGCCAGGTAGATAAGATGCCAATGTGCAAGGTGGTAAGGAGGACAGGAAGATGATATGATGTTTCAGGTATGTCAGAGTGGGTGTGAGATATCAGGTCTGGTAGGAGGAGGTTGGGGAGGGCGTTATGTGTCGGGTGTTGATGGAGGTTGATGAAATAGATGAAAGGGAGGGTGGTGAGATTACATGGGTAAATTCAATCCGGAATGAGGGAAGAGGGGCTGGAGTCAGATCGTGACTGGATTGGGAGGTGGGGGGACTGCAGACAGCAGTTTTGCAGCCAGAGAAGAGAGGCTCGTATGTCCAGGGAGTGGGAAGGATGGGGAGTGGCAGTCAGTGGCAGATCAGTTCTGGTGTGGGAGAAGTGTTTGCCAAGTGTTGAACAGATTTAGAGAGAGGGAAAGGGGGCAGTGGATCTATAGCAGCAAAACAAGGAGTGAGGGAAAATGGGAAAACAGGTCTGGAGCTGGGGATGGGGAGGAAAGGATATCCAGAGTGAATGTCAGTTCCCAAAGGGAGCGAGGGATGTTGAATTATAATCTGGGGGGTTACTGGTGGTGGTGTCAGAGGTCTGTGGAAGGCATAGTTAGGGGTGAGTGAGCTAAATATGGGCTCAGTTACTTGTATTTAACAGTGTAACTTTTCTTGAGTAACTACAATAAACCTTTTATTAACCAGCACCTATGGGATCAGGAATCTGCCAGTGAATAAATAATCTGGATAATCAAGAGGTCCACATAATCAATGTAAAAACACACACTGAGTAATAGAAATATAATGCAAGGAGTAGACATGTCACTGTTAGACTTTATTTAGAGCACAAATCACTTAAATAATAATGCAGCTTTGCCTTAAATAAAGCTAATGGGCAGAGAACTTTCTTGCTCACACCCTCAAGTGACTACTTGGACATCAAGGTGTATTGTTGTATTTGTGAAGGGATTGACACGAAATTGAAGCAACTGTTGATATTTAGTGTAGCCATTTGATTGAACTATATTTGCATTGAGTAACTAAATTTAAAAATCTATAATTACTGGACAGAACAATTCAGTAATCTTTGCAGGATTCGAAGTACATAAATTTTCAGTTTATCAAGAGTGACACTTCATAAGGCATTAGTTAAAACAATATTTGCTGTATTTAGTTAGTTTCATCAGAAATTCTCTGAGTTAAATGGAGATTTTTGGGAAGTTCTGAGTGTAGAGGAAATGTCCAGCAGAATTTTCAAGATCCCAGGCAATTCCTTCAAAGTCTGCTCCAATAGAAATTCAATAGAATCACCATGTGTTTCCTTTGAAGTTGGCATTATGATAGTCAGGCCATTGGAAAATGCAGGCCTTTGTATCATCGACTGCAGATCGCACTCATGTTCAGTTATTGCCCTTACATCTGCTAATGGTTGTCGTGCCATCTTCAAGGCATCACCCTCGTGCAATGTCACAGGTGGTCAAACAGTGCAAGCTGCTTTGGCCCAGTACATGGGTCAGTATTGACACTGAGTCCATCCCCTTTTGAATCCTCTGAATGATTTGTAGAACACAATGACATTGATGAATGGTGGTTAATGGACAGAAGCTCTTCAGTTTAATTTGCTTTCTTTGCATTGTCTTCAAATGTGTGTTTCTAATTGCTGCATAGCACAACAACAAAAACAACTTACAGCATTCACATATCAGTGTGTCTGCCTCTTGAACTGCAATAGAGCTTTAATGTTACACCAATTCTATGCTCACACATGGGTGCCGCTGTTCAAATATTTAATAGCTATGGCTGACCTCTTTTCCTTTCCCCCAGAGGGATCTTGCCAATGCAGCCTTCTTCCTACATCGTTACATCAATCTGCCTTATAATCATATTTCAGGATAAAGTTATGTCATGCAGTTTCTTGTGCTTAATCATTTCCATATCATCAAGCACCAAGCAGATCGTCTTGAAAATCTCCAAGGGGATGTGGAACTATAGATTGTTGCCTGTTAAAGTCTGAAAAGATTGCATCTGAGTCTGCATAATCTTGAGGAACATCATATTGCTTCAGGCTCCACAGCCCTAGTTATATTTGAGTACCTTTTTTTTGGCTTCCACATATAATGTAGCCTGACTAATCCTTGTCATTGGTTTGGTTTAGTCAACAATAGGTTCTTCACTGCAATAATCCTGCTAAATCTCCGTGTTAAACTGTTCAACCAATCTCCTTAAGGTTTATGTGTCTCTGACAGAGTAAATGTGCTTATTCTCCAATTTCACAAGATCCTTATTGTGGTAATCTGTGTAGCAGGACTGCAAGCTCAGCAACATGTACCTTTGCTGACATTTTATGAAATATCATTGTTAATTCTGTTTAACTCTAGCATAAACCCATTTTAGAGAATCAGCAGGATTATTCCACATGTAATCTAATGCTCTTGAGATGGGATAATCTGAATAAATGCTGCTTAATTATTTTCATGCTCTCAGTGTTTTAAAAATAAATTAAGAATACATCGAGGTTTGATCAAGTCATTAGCCTGTAACGACTGTGCAGTTGTCTATAAAGTTTCTGCGATTGAGCTTTCCCTCCTTAAGGCTTTGGTAACTATTGGAGTTAAGTATTGAATCCTAACGGACACAAATTGAAATAACTTGAACCCCTTTTAAAGTCAAATTTACCCCATGGTATTTATGGGTATTGGTAGTGAGTGCTAATGAGTATAGGAGTAGACAATAGACCAGATCAATGTGTGGCTGAAGAGTTAGAGCAGGAGGAAGGGCTTTAGATTCCTGGCTCATTGAGTTCATTTCTGGGGAAGATGGGGCTGTACAGATCTGGCAGGTTATACCTGAAACAGAACAGGACCAACATCCTTTCGAGTGGTTTGCTAGTGTGGTTGGTGAGTTTTTAAACTAATTTGGCAGGGGTACAGAGTGGAGGTAGAAAAGCGGTGAAGAAGAAGGAAGAAGAGACAAAGTATATTCCAGAGTATAAAAGGGGGTAAAATTAGAATTAGAATTAGCTTTATTGTTACATGTACTCAAATGAGTAACGTGAAAAGTGTACATGTTGCTGCTTACGGCTCAATCTTAGGATCAAAGGTCCCCAGGTGCGTCTTTCTCATTTACAATTCTTGGAAAAAAATGTATTAAAAATTGCAGATTTTAGGAATAACATATAAGCTTTAATTAAATAGGAATAAATAGAAAGAGGAGGTGGTGTTACAATATTGATCAACAAGTCAACTGCAATAAGGAGGGATGATATCTGAATATTTCACAAATGAGGCCATTTGAGGACCAAAAACAAGCACTCGGCCCATTTACAATACAAGCAGAGTGAAGATGCTTGGATGTCAAATGCTGGTCAAAAGCCATTGGTGCTTGCAAATCTAACATTGACACCTTAGTCATGCAGAAGTTAGTGGCAATGACTTCAAGAAGTGGTGAATGCTGGCCAAAAGCATCTCATCACTTGCAAAAGTTCCAGGGATGCTGAAGGACACGAGAAACATTGCTGCATCACAGGTGAGGTAAGTACGAAGATGAACCCAAGAATACAATGATAAATTTCACAGTTATTGTTGGTCTGGGACAGGAATGGGGCTGTAGTGCAACAGGCACTTCCTTTTTTGAGGCAATTTGTTAGTCATTCAGCGCAGCATCATTACCAGGTTGGCACACATACCTTGACCAGGACTGAGGTGGAGCAGACGATTGGGCAGCTGAAGATACTGTTTCCATTCAGCTGGTTTGGGGAGTCTAGACAGGATGTATCTTATCATCCTGGCATGCTGTGTTCTATACACTTGGTGTAGGCAATAAAATCATGTGATGAATGCTGAGGAGCTGGAAGAACATTAGCAGTTTTCCAAAGAAGAGGTCAAGGACAATGGGGAGGAGGAAGCTCTCCCTGTATCTGACAGAACTCACCTTCATGGCTGAGCCAGACAGGCCCTGATTGATAGCTCCAATAAATGATAACTGGGCACAGAAGATTATTGTGGCCTGTAAAACAGATGTGAGACTAATACCTGCTTTGGTTTTCATTGCGAGACTAACCACAGACTCTATTGGTTGTGTTGGTGTTTGCTTTTTGCTGCTGTAGATTAAGGTTCATGGTTAGAATTATCTGATTGATTTCCTGTGATGGATCCCTCCTGGACAATGACAACGTGTAGGTCTCCAGTGGAAATTGGGGACAGGGTAGTGGTGTTTAGATGGGATGTAGTTAAGGACAGGTAAACTGTGTGATCCTGTGATTATAAAATGAATAGAGTGAAAATATGGGGTTATATGTGCCATTGTGAGAAACAGTACCTGCTCACAAATTCAGCCTGAGACAAAGCCTTGGAAACAAGACAATATTATTCTGTACGATCTTGCAAGAAAGGGTGTCTGCTAGACAGGCACACACTACAAAGCATGTTAAGCATTCTTATACAGTTTACAAGTTGCAGAATCACGCCTCGCTGCTCCCATTTGTCTTCTTTTATCCTATCATTCCCCATCCTATCGGACCGCCCTTGTTTATTGTTCCCTTTTCTGCCGGCCGAAGGCCCCATTCCCTTGTTTACTGCAATCCTTATTTGCTATCCTAAAGAGCGCTAGACATGCTGTACGTGTGAATCGTCAGGTTTGCAGAAATAAGCCTCTGCTACAACACCCTTATCTCTACCACGTCCTTGTCTGCAGAAACAATATTTCTGGTCGTGCTAACTGCCGCCTTTGCAGAACCTAATCTCTGGTTAATGATAAACTTCTGCTACAAAATCTTGTGACTATAATGTTCTTCTTTTGCAAGACCCCACCAGTCATCCTTATCTGCAGAAACAACATTTCTAATCTCTCACACCATGGAGTAATAGCTGCATTGACTATGCACTGTCTGCAGGATGGCTTTGTGCATACTGTGCCCTGGTGTTGCTAGTGACCTCTTCAGGTACACAGTGGCCTTTTAAAGATGGCTCAGGTGTTAGTCTCCCAGTGGACATCTGGTGAGAGTGGTGAGTTTTTCTGGAAACAGTGTATGGTAAGATTGGATTGAAATTCGATGTGAAAATTCCATAGGTAGGTAATTAATGAGGGTGGGTTGGTAAGGGATGGCAAGAAACATCACTGAGCCTTGCAGTAGGAAAACCTCCAAATTAAGAAACACAATTTGCACTTCGCCAAAAAGAAAGATACAACCTCATATACTGATTTATGGAATTACTTTGTAAATAACATCTCTGTTGATGCATTGAAGACAATATTACAAGGATATATACTGTAAGTGTGGAATATAGACAAGTATAAATGATGCACAGATGTAACCAAATGATAAGAATGTAAAATTGCCCGTGCCACAAATTTATAGTGCAGAGAACTCTCCGTAAGTAGTTCTGTTCCCTGATGCTTTTATCTGTTTACTTTTGCTCAGTAAATTAATCTTTTGGAATCCAATCTTAACAGTGCCTCCTAGCTCTGCCTATAAAGTGTTGTGAGAGCTGTTGACCTCAAAGAACATATAGTATGCCAGTGAGCCTCCAGTGCACATTGAGTAATCATTTATATTGCCTGCCTGGAGGTAAAGTAGACCTCCTGTGCCAAACTGTCGTGAAAAGGAGGGCATGTAATTAGAAAAAGATGGCTTTGCACGACACCAGAAAGAACAGAAAGATAGTTGCCTGAAGGTTAAAATCGTGGTATTGTAAAACGCAACTCCTATGACCTTACATAACATGGTTGACGCTATGTGGTGAATTCCTTTCTTTTGTATACTTTTATATGCTGTCAGAACCAGTACTCAGTGAACATTGTAACACACAGGGGACAGAGAGTTCCCAGAAAAGGCTACATTCGAGTCCCGGTGATGTCTGCAACATTTGACAGTTCCGAAATATAAGTTACATTCAATTTTGCCTGGTATCAAAGGCAAAGTTTTCAATAGATAACTCAGAACAGTTTCAATTCCACCCCCGGGTGACTGTGTGGAATTTGCACATTCTTCCTCTTTCAGTGCGGGTTTCCTCCCGGTGCTCCGATTTCCTCCCACAGTCCAAAGATGTGCAGGTTAGATGGATTAGCCATGCTATTATTGCCCATTGTGTCCAGGAATATGCAAGCTAGGTGGATTAGCTGTGGGAAATGCAGGGTTACAGGGATAGAGTGAGAAGGTGGGGCTGGATGGGATGATCTTCAGTAGATCAGTGTGAATTCAATGGGCTGCCTCCTCTATTTAGGCATTCAATGAACAGTTTCAGGGTTCATTTAAGGGGCAGTTATGGATCAGATAGAAAAGGAAATGAAGCGAGCTTTATGCAATAAAGAGCAGTTTAACTCTTTAATTAGACTGCTGAAAAGGCAACTGAATTACACTGATTCTCTACAGTTGGAGACTCCATGAGATGTCAAGAGCAGTAAGATTATGATGTGTCATTAGATCTCAGGAAGATGTTCTGGGAGTTAATAGACAGCTAAGTGTTGACCCTGGGGTTCTGGTGATGATGAAATCTGAGGAGAAGCCATACACCACTAATAGTTCGACTGTATCTGTGTGCCAAAAATGCTGTAATCAGTTCTTGTCTGTGGGCTTGAGTCAAATTAGAGCTCAGAAAGCAAACTGTGCTGTCTGTGAAAAAACCTAGAGTAGTGCCTGGAAGTGAGAGCTGGAGTGCAGTTACCAAGAATAGAGCAAAACAAAATCTCAATAAACCACCACAACTTGGCCAGATGTTGAGGTAGTTCATGGTGCAATGGCTGTTGAGGGAGTTTTGAGGCCAATTTGTCAAAACTGAAGCATCATAATTTCTGGTGAAATTCCAATGAGATTTGATCATCCATGTTGCTTCTAATGGCTGAGCAGAGTTAATTGGGAAGAGCAATGAAAATCCTGGGAAATACATGAGGTCTGTCATGATTTCATTGATATTTGGTATATTCTGGAGGGTGTTTGAACACCATTTGTTCTGTTACTATATTTGCCTCACGTTAAGTTTGTGATGTCAGAATATAAGGCATATCTGTCTTTTCACAGTCTATATTTTTATTAGCAATAATCTTTGAATGTTACTGAGGAAGAGCTGAGTTCTGAAGAAGAGTCACCAGACTCGAAACATTAACTCTGAATCTTCTCCACAGATGCTGCTAGATCTGCTAAGCTTTTCCAGCAATTTCTGTTTCTTTTTCTGATTTCCAGCATCTAGTGTTTTTTCGTCTTTTAATCTTTGCATGTTGTTTAAGTAGGTATAATTTGTATTGCACTCATTCTTGCTGCCTGGTGAAACATGACTGTCTTGTTTCTACCGCTAAGTCAGATAGAATTTAAGACCTCTATAACTGGCCGTTAACACCCTGGTTAAATTTAAAGCTTGTTATGATCAGTGTAGATGTGGGACTAGAATGGAATTTTTACCCTTTTCGAAACTTAATCATAATAACTATTTTGGGGCTTATTTCCAAGTTTGAACCCACAGAAGAAAGTGTGTAATTAGAAGGGACAATATATAGAGGAAAATACCACGTGTTTCTTGAGCAGGAGTAAAATTATGTTAGCTGAAAGGTCAAATCTTGAGTTAAGTGTGTTTTTACAGCAGATTGAGAAACCTTTTAATAGTTTTAAGGTATTGTCCTGGGGGAAACTGAAAATTGCACCTGGACAGTTGAAGGTAAGATTTAACAAGAAATAAGAAGCAAGGCAAGCTAAAACTAGCAATCAATAATCTGGGTGTTGAATTTCTCGAGGAAGTATGTAGAGCATAAAAACATAGGAACGAGGAGCATGAGTAGGCCATTTGGCCCTTTGAGTCTCCTCTGCCACTCATGGCTGATACTTTCATGGACTCAGTTCCTCTTACCCTCCCTCTAACCACAACCTTAAACCCTTTACACTTTAAAACATGACCTAGCTTAGCTTCAAAAACATTCAATGAGGAAGCCTCAACTACTTCGCTGGGCTGGGAATTCCACAGATTCGCAGCCCTTTGGGTGAAGAAGTTTCTTCCTCGATTCAGTCCTAAATCTGCTCCCAATAGTTTTGAGGTTATGCCCTCTTATTCCAGTTTTACCCACCACTGGAAACAACTTCCCTGCTTCTATCTTATCTATTCCCTTCATTATTTTACATGTTTTTATATGACCCCCCCCCTCATTCTTCTAACTTCCAATGAATTTAATCCCAACCTATTCAGCCTTTAGTCATAAGCCAACCCTCTCACCCCTGGAATTAACCTAGTGAATCTCCTCTGCACGTCCTCCAGTGCCAATATATTCTTTCTTAAGTAAGGAGACCAAAACTGCATACAATACTCCAGGTGTGGCCTCACCAGTACCCTATACAGGTGCAACATAACCTCCCTGTTTTTAAACTCAATCCCTCTAGCAATGAAGGACAAAATTCCATTTACCTTATTAATTACCAGTTGCATCTGCAAACCAACCTTCTGTGATGCTTGCACAAGGACACCCAGGTCCCCCTGCACAGCAGCATGCTAGAACTGGAAATAGGCAAGGTGACACTGGCAAAAATTCATTTGGAGTAGAAGAAATTAACACTAGAATTTTAAAGACAGGAAAAAGAATGTGGAAGACCATTTCAGAGAGAAAAAGAAGAGAGGAAAGTAGAAAGAAAGAAAGGAAATTTAAAAAAGGGCTGGAGTGAAAAAATTGGCAAGAAAGGGAATTTTAATGATGAAGAAGCTTGATCAATGAACAATTAAAGGAAAACTCTTCAAAGCGGAGAATCAAATTTCCCACATGAAGGATGAGTTTGCTGATGAAAACTGTGAACTAATGAGAATAGTGGAACGTTAGTCATAGGCAGTAAAACACTTGAATGATGACATAAAACATCCAAATGATAAACCTGCAGAAACAAATTCAACAAAGATAGCTCTTCAGTTTAAACTTGATAAACTAATAAATTTCAAGTCTCACAAGGCTCAATGTGAGATAATGAAAAATGCCTAGAACAGGAAAAGGCATTGCTGATGAATCAGAAGAGTTGGTTGACTGCAGAATTCTAATTAATGGAGCTTCATTGGAACAGCAGTTGAAATTTGAAACTCTGATACAATCTACAGAAGGGGAAAGATGAGATATGGAAGAAAATTTCCAGATTTTAAAAGGAACTAAAAAGATCAGAAGATAATAAAATGTGAGGCTGGATGAACACAGCAGGCCAAGCAGCATCTCAGGAGCACAAAAGCTGACGTTTCGGGCCTAGACCCTTCATCAGAGAGGGGGATGGGGGGAGGGAACTGGAATAAATAGGGAGAGAGGGGGAGGCGGACCGAAGATGGAGAGTAAAGAAGATAGGTGGAGAGAGTGTAGGTGGGGAGGTAGGGAGGGGATAGGTCAGTCCAGGGAAGACGGACAGGTCAAGGAGGTGGGATGAGGTTAGTAGGTAGCGGGGGGTGCGGCTTGGGGTGGGAGGAAGGGATGGGTGAGAGGAAGAACCGGTTAGGGAGGCAGAGACAGGTTGGACTGGTTTTGGGATGCAGTGGGTGGGGGGGAAGAGCTGGGCTGGTTGTGTGGTGCAGTGGGGGGAGGGGACGAACTGGGCTGGTTGAGGGATGCAGTAGGGGAAGGGGAGATTTTGAAACTGGTGAAGTCCACATTGATACCATATGGCTGCAGGGTTCCCAGGCGGAATATGAGTTGCTGTTCCTGCAACCTTCGGGTGGCATCATTGTGGCAGTGCAGGAGGCCCATGATGGACATGTCATCAAGAGAATGGGAGGGGGAGTGGAAATGGTTTGCGACTGGGAGGTGCAGTTGTTTTTTGCGAACTGAGCGGAGGTGTTCTGCAAAGCGGTCCCCAAGCCTCCGCTTGGTTTCCCCAATGTAGAGGAAGCCGCACCGGGTACAGTGGATGCAGTATACCACATTGGCAGATGTGCAGGTGAACCTCTGCTTGATGTGGAATGTCATCTTGGGGCCTGGGATGGGGGTGAGGGAGGAGGTGTGGGGACAAGTTGTCCCCACACCTCCTCCCTCACCCCCATCCCAGGCCCCAAGATGACATTCCACATTAAGCAGAGGTTCACCTGCACATCTGCCAATGTGGTATACTGCATCCACTGTACCCGGTGCGGCTTCCTCTACATTGGGGAAACCAAGCGGAGGCTTGGGGACCGCTTTGCAGAACACCTCCGCTCAGTTCGCAAAAAACAACTGCACCTCCCAGTCGCAAACCATTTCCACTCCCCCTCCCATTCTCTTGATGACATGTCCATCATGGGCCTCCTGCACTGCCACAATGATGCCACCCGAAGGTTGCAGGAACAGCAACTCATATTCCGCCTGGGAACCCTGCAGCCATATGGTATCAATGTGGACTTCACCAGTTTCAAAATCTCCCCTTCCCCTACTGCATCCCTCAACCAGCCCAGTTCGTCCCCTCCCCCCACTGCACCACACAACCAGCCCAGCTCTTCCCCCCCACCCACTGCATCCCAAAACCAGTCCAACCTGTCTCTGCCTCCCTAACCGGTTCTTCCTCTCACCCATCCCTTCCTCCCACCCCAAGCCGCACCCCCCGCTACCTACTAACCTCATCCCACCTCCTTGACCTGTCCGTCTTCCCTGGACTGACCTATCCCCTCCCTACCTCCCCACCTACACTCTCTCCACCTATCTTCTTTACTCTCCATCTTCGGTCCGCCTCCCCCTCTCTCCCTATTTATTCCAGTTCCCTCCCCCCATCCCCCTCTCTGATGAAGGGTCTAGGCCCGAAACGTCAGCTTTTGTGCTCCTGAGATGCTGCTTGGCCTGCTGTGTTCATCCAGCCTCACATTTTATTATCTTGGAATCTCCAGCATCTGCAGTTCCCATTATCTCTAAAAAGATCAGAGCTTCCTTTCTGCAGATTTGTTCATGAAGTGTTAATTAAAACAATGAAACAATAAAACTAGCTATGGAAGAAATGACTAAGGAGGTAATTTTGTTCCAAGTCGTCGAATATACATGCTTTCCATAGCAAATGTAAAGGACCCATGAAAGTGTGCTTCTATTGACAGAGGAGCAGGATAATGAGAATTCCGAACAGAATTAGAAGCTCTGTGAATAGCATTGGAAGACTGAATGTGTTGAAAGGTAAAACATAAGTGCAGAATAAGAATGCCATTGACATTGCTTGTAAAGGACCAAATAAGTCACATTTTGAATGGCATCAGGAGCATATAAAAGGTCTCAAAGTGATTAGAAAGGAAAGTTAATAGAAATATTAAACAACTTTTGTTTGAACACAAACAGCATCTCAACAACATTTTGGAAACAGCCAAAAGAAATTTCAGTCAGAATTATTAGCATACAAAGAAGCCATTTTGACTTTGTTAACTAAAATGAAAATTATCATATTTGAGTTGGAAGGTAAGGATGGAGTTACACCCACAGCTGATGAAAACAGTGACAATTGGGCTGTGGACTTAACTGGAACATTTCTTATAGAGTTAAAAGAATCACGTAAGGAAAAATGCTGGTGTCAGGTTTTGCCAGTCTTCTGAATTTTCAATCCTGATAATCCCACATGTTACAGGTTCATCCTTTGTGTTAAGATTTCATCATTTTGTAAAGCCATCCTAACCCTACTGGGCCACAGGGCTGCTCTCTCATAAGAGAAAAATGTCTGGTGGCCATTTATTTGTAAATAGAATACATGAAATTTTGTAAAAGAGAGGTGATTGATACAAATACGTCATTTTAAAAGTCTGGATTTTAAAATAGCAGCAAATGGAGTTGTTTACTTCTCTGAAAGGTTTGAAAATATGACTCAGTCAGACAGTCCTTCTGGCCTAAAATAATACATGTTGGAAGCAGCGCTATCCTGGTGTGTTGATGGAAGATTTTCTTCAACTATGGTAGCTCATGACAATTGAGGTAAATATTGAGGGCCTGGAGATATTAACACAAAATTTGTGGGTTAGCTGAAATGATAAAGAAGAAAACGCCATGAAACCTGATGATGACAATGATTTAAATGGTCACTGGTTTTAATGTATCACTGATCTGATGGCATATGTTTGTATTTGTTTAAGCGTTTTGTCTCAACTGTAAATGGTTGAACCGTCACAGTAACTCTGAATAGTTGTCTTGTCTTAAAACAGATCAGGACAGATGTGATAGGGTGACTATTGTTGGCTGAACAGGATGTGCTTGAACGCTGAATTGTAAACATCACCCAGTTGATTGGATGATGTCGTGACAGAGACAGACATCCAAACCAAAGCAACCTCTCTACCAATGTAGCGACATAATAAGATCGAGACCTTTTTCTGTTTCTTCTGTCGTAAACTTCTGTTGTTAAACAATCCTGTAACTATTTTAGTGAATGAATCACCACATTAACTAAATTAAAAACTAATGCTTTTCAAAGCCCTTCTAGGGAAACATTCCTTCGATGATTTCTTTTATTCCAAGAGGGGAGGTGTGATGAATTATTATTTTTAAAATGTATATTTCAGAGCCAACACTTGGAAAATATTGCATTGGTCAGGGACACACAGTCCATGGAAATTGCTACATTCTAGTTCCAATTCTGACTGCTACATGTGACTGTTCCAAAAATATTAATTGCATTTAATTTGGCATACGTCCAAGGGTAGGTCTTAAGGTAGCATTTTCAGTCTAACAGTTCATGGGGTCACCGGAGAGAAGCTCTAAGTCACAGTTAAGGAAGTAGGCAGCTAGGGGAAGAAGTAATTTTCACATATAAGAGAACTATTAACTGGACTGTTGAAAAGGCAACTGAACTACACAGATTCTGTGTGCTTGGGGATTCAATGAGAAGTTGAAATTAGTTGGCGACCTCGAAATCAGGAAGGAGGTCTAGGAGTTAAAATATAGGAAGTTGTTAGAGTTCTGGCTCTGGAAAAGTTCTGAGAGTTGTGGGAGCTCAGGAGAAGACAGGAATCACTAATAGTTCAGAAGAACTGTTGGTGAAGGAAACATAGTAGCAGCATTTACTTTGTGCAAATGAGTCAATTTAGAGACCAGGAAACAAACCCAGTGTCAATACTGATTTAGTGAAGTTTGCTGTTTGAAAGGGCTTGGAAGAGATAGAGTTGTACCTGTGAATGAATGCTGGAATGCAGTTTCCAAAAATGCAAAAGAGCGTAGTCTCAACAAGTAAAAGTAAACCTTCAGAACATGAGTAGTCGTTGAGGTTGCCTATGATGGAGAAGCTCTTGAAGGAATGTCAAAGCCAAATCATTAAAATTCCCTGTGATGTTTTAATGAGATTTGGTGTCCTGCAATATCACTAATTCGAGAGGTGTTCTTCAGAAATCTGTTGGAGCTATCTTGATTCCATGTTGTAAAATTGAACTGTGGCTGCAGGAAAAACCTCTGACATCTTTTAGCTCAGTTCTGGGCATTGAGATGAGATTTTCACCAGGCAGTGCTGAGTTGGCTGTTAAAGGTAATTATTGCTCATTTATAACCATATTAACTGCAACTCTCACCTCATGAATGTGCTGATTTCTATCATAACAACTGTTGCATGCAAACTGGACACTGAGAATTCTTGACATGAACGTCAGAGCACGTGCTTAGCGACTGCAGTGCAGATCTTCAGGCTGGGCACCAGGTAACAATATCTCAGCGCTTGCACCATTGGCAACCGCCACATGCATCTCATGTCCACAGGCATTGGGATCCGAAATGTGCTAGCCATAAGAACCCTGGCAGCACATCTCCAATCCACTCTAGTGTGCTTCTGCGCTTCAGTACTGCACATTGGGTGCAATGGTGATGATCATTGTAATGCTGCAGCAAGGATGATTTTCACTCAGGAACATGCATTTAGCTCATGGATTAGACGTGGTTGCATCTCCAGGGTGTTTTGCCTGCTCTCTTAGTGCTTGCTCACTTTAAGCCTATCTGGATGCTTGTAGTATCCCAGCCTTGTTCTACCAGTTTGCATGTTGCCCCTCAGCCTGAGCTATGAGGCTTACAATAGCACAGGCAAACAGCCAGAAGCTTTTCATGGCTGTCAGCAGTCCTCAATCATTTGATAGGAGATAGCCTTTGGTCGTGAGGTACCTGACTCATTAAATCAAGGTTGCCTCTGACACCAGCCCAGCATCTTGGGTACAGTTAGGCAACCGCTCAGGTTCCTCACCTCCACAGAGGTAAAGAGCTGAATGTTGGGCAGCTCACTATCTGTCTTGCCTCTTTCTGTCCAGTTATGGGCTGTTTTCCTGTTGGGATGAGAGAGAGAGAGAGAAACAAGCAGGTGTTATAGGAAATGAAAGTGAGTTGTGCAACTGTCCCTTTTGGCATATGTGAGGAGATAACCCAACTGAGTGAGTAAGCAGCACAGAGAGCACGCAGGATTATTGGTATTGGGTTTAGGGTAGGTAGCAGCAAATGGGGATGGTATTGCAGACAATAGTAAGAGAAGTAGATCATGAGCATCATTAGGAGGCAGGAACAGTAACAGAGTAGAGTGACTGTGAGTTGTCAGAGAGAAGATGGCTGCAGATGTCCTGATGAAGTGGAGAAGATCATTGACCTTTTGCCGACCCTCCCTAATGGTAGTGTGAGTCTGCCTGATGCACTTCAGCAGTTCAAGGGTCTACGCAGTAGCTCAGTGGTTAGCACTGCTGCCTCACAGCAGCAGGGACCCTGGTTCGATTCCAGCTTCAGGTCTGTGTGGAGTTTGCATGTTGTCCCCGTGTCAGCATGGGTTTCCTTCAGGTACTCTGGTTTCCTCCTACAGTCCAAAGATGTGCAGGTTAGGTGGATTGGCCATGCTAAATTGCCCATAGTATCCAGGGATGTGCATGCTAGGTGGGTTAGCTATGGGAAATGCTGGGTTACAGTGATAGGGTGGATTTGAATGGGATGCCTTTCAGACGGCCGGTATGTACTTGATTGTCTAAATGGCTTGCACCCACACTGTAGGGATTCCATGAGTATAAACAGTTCCCTATCAACTCCTCGAGAGCAACCAGGAATAAGCACTAAACGTTGGCCCAGCCAACGAGATCCATGTTCCATGTGTGAATAAACAAAAATGTTTAATTCTGGGTTTGAACCATGATGTGACAACGAGCAGTTACCAAATGCCATAAATGCATGTAGCTTTCTGTCAGAGATATCTCCCTTTCCTCAAAACCTATGAATGCCTTAAAATTCACAAGTTTCACAAACATGCAATTTCCTTGCTTCAAAAGACATAACAGTTGTATAGAAATATAGAAGATAGGGGTAGGAGGAGGGCATTCAGCCCTTCGAGCCTATCCATTGTTCATCACAATCATGGCTGATTATCCAACTCAATAGCCTAATCCAGCTTTCTTCCCACAACCTTCAATTCCATTTGCCCCAAGTGCTATTTCTAGCCACCTCTTGAATACATTCAGTGTTTTTGCATCAACTAGTTCCTGTGGTAATGAATTCCACAACCTTACCACTTTTTGGGTGAAGAAATGTCCCCTCATCTCCATCCTAAATTGTCTACCCCAAATCCTCAGACTGAGACCCCTGCTTCTGGACACACCCACCATCTTCCTGAGTCTACCCTGTTCAGTTGTGTTAGAATTTTATAAGTGTCTATGAGATTCCCCCTCATTTATCTGGGCTGAGAGGTGGCAGATGGAGTTCAACCTGGATAAATGCGAGGTGATGCATTTTGGAAGGTCGAATTTGAGAGCTGAGTACAGGATTAAGGATAGGATTCTTGGCAGTGTGGAGGAACAGAGGGAGATACATAGATCCCTTAAAATGGCCACCCAAGTGGACAGGGATGTTAAGAAAGCATATGGTGTTTTGGCTTTCATTAGCAGGGGCATTGAGTTTAAGAGTTGTGAGATCTTGTTGCAGCTCTATAAAACTTTAGTTAGACCGCACTTGGAATACTGCGTCCAGTTCTGGTCGCCCTATTATAGGAAAGATGTGAATGCTTTGGAGAGGGTTCAGAGGAGGTTTACCAGAATGCTGCCTGGACTGGAGGCCTTATCTAATGAAGAGAGGTTGACTGAGCTCGGACTTTTTTCATTGGAGAAAAGGAGGAGGAGAGGGGACCTAATTGAGGTATACAAGATAATGAGAGGCATAGATAGAGTTGATAGCCAGAGACTATTTCCCAGGGCAGAAATGGCTATCACGAGGGGTCATAGTTTTAAGCTGGTTGGAGGAAAGTATAGAGGGGATGTCAGAGGTGGGTTCTTTACACAGAGAGTTGTGAGAGCATGGAATGCGTTGCTAGCAGCGGTTGTGGAAGCAAGGTCATTGGGGGCATTTAAGAGACTGCTGGACATGCATATGGTCACAGAAATTTGAGGGTGCATACGTGAGGATCAATGGTCAGTTCTGTGCTGTACTGTTCTATGTTCTATGTTCTAATCCTAATCTAGTCAATCTCTCCTCATGTGTCAGTCCCACCATCCCCAGAATTAGCCTGGTAAACCTTTGCTGCACTCCCTTGAGAGCAAGGGCATCCTTCCTCAGAAAAAAAGACCAAAACTGGATGCAATATTCCAGGTGTGGCCTCACCGAGGTCCTGTATAACAGCAACAACACATCTCTGCTCTGGTACTCAAAACTTCTCACAATGAAGGCCAACATACCATTTGCCTTCTTTACCGCCTGCTGCACCTGTATGCTTACCTTCAGCAACTGGTTCACAATGACACCCAGGTCCCACGCTCCCAATTTACAGCCATTCAAGTAGTGTTTAGCTTCTGTGGAAAAACATCTTGCATTTTAAGAAAAACTCTACTGAAGACCAGTAGATAGTAATGTCACATGAACAATATAGATAAAAAATATCCAAAATAACTCAAAGCATGTTTTATACCCCATGACAAATATTCAGCTGAAAGCAGTTTCCCAAAAAGTAAGGGTAAATGCAATAGCACCAATTCTGTGCAGACTAGCAGAATTAAGAGAGCACAAGTAAAAACAATTGCTGACATTTCATTATTCTGTACGAGATTCATTCAAATAGTGACGTGTAATAAATTTCTAATAATCTCACTGCTTCAAAATCTCAAAACATATATACAAAAAAAATTCTGGTTTGTCAAGGAGTGACCCATACATACAATTCAGAAAGATATTACCTTGGAATGTGTGAGTATGTTCAGAGTTCACCATTGCTTGTAATGTTCGTCCTCTCAGCAGCAAACAAAGGAATTATTTTCTGAGCATTGTGTTCAGACAAAATCCCAGCAAGCTGGCACATGTACAAAAATAACAGACATGAGAAGAAAATAGCTGGGTCTGACAGATATACAAAATCATGGACGTGAAAATAGCTGGTCTAGACAGTTATGATACAATTAAGTATTTTGATTTCCAATGCTCTCCGCCCACCAGCAGTCATGTAATGTTGCGCAAAACCAAGAAAAAACAACAGCTCGAAACAACCCTTAGGCCAATCCAGGGAAGAGTCGTCTATGAAATTCCTCTCTGACCATCTAATGCAATCAAACCACAGTGAGCATGGAGCACATCATCCACTGCTCCATTTGCTTTTTATTTGCAATGGTATCAGCTACAGCAAGGAGCTCAGCCACTTCTCTTATCAGTGTTTGCAATAAATACAGGAGAAATCAACTTGCTCCAAAAGTCAATAATTCTCTGCAAAAAGAATAACCTCCTGACATGTAACATAATTTTCTACTTCAGTAACCCACATACATGTCACATGGTTCTCTCTGTTAGAATATGAAGCCTTGGGGAAGGAGTAAGGTGGAAAATGGCATTAATTGGACACCTCAAACAGTGTTAGCACAGAAAGAGAGGCTAAAAGATCTTTTTCTGTGTTGAACAATTCTATGAATTTACAACAAAGTCAATTCAAATTGGCTATCAAGCTGTCACAATCTTATCCTGTTCTTATTTTAAAGATGTCAATCAAAATCTCATCAATGTCTACAAAATCTTAAGCTAAAACACATACCTTGCTCTCTGTATCTGTCATAGTAACTTGAATAATTTTGCATTGCACATCAATTTAGTGAGTTTCTCCGGAACTGATTGTAGGTTCTTGTTACCACACAGCATGTGAGAGGAGCAAAACTGGGCACAATAGGAGAAAAAAGCTCTGTTTTCAAATGTGACATTCATTATTACCCTGTGTCTAGTCTAGTTGAGGCAAGCAGCAGACAATTATCCTGATGACTGCTCATCAGAATGATTGTAGAGTGCAACATAACTGTCTGACTAACTGCACACTTAACAGGGTACCCACAGCGTATGTGGCTAACATGATGTACCCTTAGCCCCCAATAATGAACCATCAACTAACTCAGATATTCCATCTCATCAGAGGCTACCAAGTCTCATAAAGGTCTCTTGCAACTTCCACAAAATTAGTATTAAGAGGGCTAACATTCAAACACATTGCAATTCAATGTACTTCCTTCTCTCTTTCAGGCCAAGGTCACATGCAGAGGACACAGTGTTGTCTGATGTACAGCCAGCAGACACTGAGGCCACTGCGTCTGGAGTGTTAAGGAAGGAAGAAGCAATGGAGCAACAGGTCAGATAGGACTAGAAGGTTCTTGGATTCAGCAATGGTTGCTACTCGAGGTTGATCCTGACTTATGCACCTTCTCAAATGCCACTTCAACTTCAACCTGTTACCTAGTATGTGATCCAAGTTGAAGGCAGCATACCCATGCACCTCCTTTTTTCCACCTATCACCTCTGTTCCCTCTTTCACCCTCAACTCTCCTCTTGTGATTTATACTTCCAGGACTACCTAGGGGTGGGTGGCATTGAAAGGTCCCTCATGCATACTTTAAAGGGTTGTATAAAGGATCAGCACATAGAGAGTTACTGGGTTATTAGTGGGTTGCAACCCAGGAAAGGGGCAAAGAGGAAAGGATGATCCATGTGAGATATCACTGGAGGGCAAGTTTGTAGCCAAGATCTATTGCAGAGGACTCAGGTGAGTCAAGCTTTGCAGGAATGAATGCTGTTATGTGTGTATACTCAAGGTGTTTGTTGCAATGTCAGGCTTGACACAGAACAGGTTGTCACTGTCAAAGTAAAGGTACATGAGTTCTCACAAGGCACAAGACTGATGCAGGACTCAGAGATCCTTGTTTCTACTTTGGGCATGTTGGTCAAGTACATAACAGCATTTTCAAACTTAGCTGAGAGGCAGAATCTGGTGGGTGATGTCAGAAAAACATTGAAAGGCAGTTTAAAACAATGAGGTACAATTCTAAATGAGGTGGAGGAGTGAAGGCCTCAGCCTATATTGACGGTAGCAGGAGAGGTGGAGAGACAGCTGTAAATAAAGCATGCAGTGTTCTTGGCTTTATTAATAGGGGCATAGAGAACAAAAGCAAGGAGGTGATGTTGAACTTGTAGAAGACACTTGTTGGGCATCACCTGGAGAATTTGATACAGTTGTCAGCACCTCACTGTTGGAAAGATGTAAATACATCAGAGACAGTGAGAAGCGATTTGTTAGAACGGCTCCAGATAAAAGCAACTTCAGCAACAAGGAAAGATTGAAGATGTTGGGACTGCTGTTTCTCTCTCTCTCTCTCTCGAATAGTCAGAGGAGATCTGATTAAGGTTTCCAAAATAATGAGTGCCTGAACAGTGTAGATAGGGAGAAGCTGTTTTTGCTTGTAAAGTGAATACATAGATCTAAAGGGACGTGCAAATGAAATAAGGATGGCGTGAGAAAGAATTTTGTCACATAGTGAGTGGTTAAAGTAAGGAATGCACTGCCTGGGAATGGTTCAGTTGAGGTATTCAGAAGGCCATTGGATGATTACTTGTATAGTAATAACATGCAGGGACAAGCCAGGAGATTGGCACTGAATAACAGAGCTGGCATGATAGGCTGAATGGCCTCCTTCTACACCATGATGATCCTGTCATTCTCTGACTACAGAGTAGGCAGAAGTTATCCAACATCTGAGTACTGTAATAAAAGGTCAAGTTCAGATTAAGAGTTCAGAGAGTTTTATCATGTAGGTTGAAAGGTCTCTATCTGCACTGTAACAATGCTGTGATTTAACCTAGTTGCCATGCAGACTCAGCTAGCGTGTACTCCTTTAATCCCTCATCCCTAATACTCTGCACAACTATGGGAGCAGTTGACACCCTGATACTTTGTGTGTATGAATAACAAGCAGTTCTTTGCTCTTGTCAGTTAATTCCCACTGCAAATATGCATTAGACAAATCCATCTTAGTGAACACAGGTAGATAGTTGCTAAGTATTATTCTCATTTAGCATATTTAATGTTTGCTTATAATTACCAATAATCTAAACTACTTCACCTACTTTTTAAACTACCACAATAGCTTTAGCCCAATCACTGCTCTTCCCCTTCTTAATTGTCCCTATACTTTTTAAACTTTTACATTATGCTTTACTGTGTCTTTGGCCTTGTGCGATGCATAATTTTATCATTTTGTCCTTGTTCAAAGAGCACTTTGCAGTTTCTCAATGGTAGTTATACTTTGTTAACCGTGTCTTTTTAATTACTTTACAATTACTTTACATCAGGAAGACTTGTTCCCTCTCAGTATTACAAATGACAAGGCTTGAATAGCGAGTGAATGCCTCCTGCTATTTTCCCTAATCAGCGCGTTGTTTGTTTGGGGGTGCATTTGTACAACAAAAAGTGTGTGCTTGTGTCAAGTGGGGAAAATTGACTGAAACCAAAACTTCATCCTAATCCATTCCAATCCACCCAATTCTGGTTTTAATGGAGGCACTAATGGAGAGTAAGCCGAGGAGATCTTCGAAGAAGTTGTTTTTAAAAAAAGTCATTCATGGAATGAGGGCGTCACTGGCTAAACCAATATTTACTGTCTAATCTTAACTTTCCAGAGGGCAGTTAAGAGTCAACCACATTGCTGTGGTCCTTCACATTACAGGCCAGGCCAGGTAAGGACAGCAGTTTCCTTCCCTAAAGGACATTAGTAAGCCAGATGGGTTTGTCCAAAAATCAGAAATGGATTCACGGTTATCATTAGACTCTTAATTCCCGATATTTATTGAATTCAAATTCCACCATCTGCCGTGGTTTTTGAACCTGGGTCCCCAGAACATTGCCTGAGTCTTTGGATGTGGAGGTGCCAGTTTTTGACTGGGGTGGACAAGATCAGAAATCACACGACACCAGTTTATTGTCCAACAGGTTTATTTGAAAACACTAGCTTTCAGAGCCTCAGTCCTTGTTCAGGTATTAGTGAGAGAGGTAGTATCAGGCACAAAATTTATAAGTAAAAGATCAAAGGTTCACGCCATTGATGAGGATGTACTAAACAAACCTAACATGCTGTTAAATCTTTAGTCTAACTTGAGTTAGAAGGTTTTAATTGATTAATATGCATATGCAAATCCCCAAAATTGTTTGAAGTCATGGTCTGAAAGAACTAAAGGTTTTATCTGTGCAAAGAAGAGGTGACATTTAGGTCAATCAATACGTGTTAGTGTGAGATCTTGTTTCGAATCTGTTTGTGTTTTAGTTTGGAGTCAGATTGGTTTTACTTGTAAAGTAGAACAGTGAGAGTCTTTTTCCGAGGATGATGACATCAGCTTGTACAAGGGGGAAAAGCTACAAATTGAGGGGTGATAGATTTAAGACAGATGTCAGTGGCAGGTTCTTTACTCAGAGAGTGGTAAGGGCGTGGAACGCCCTGCCTGCCAATGTAGTTAACTCAGCCAGCCACATTAGGGGCATTTAAACAGTCCTTGGATAAGCATATGGATGATATGGGATCGTGTAGGGGGAGGGGTTTAGATTAGTTCACAGGTCGGCACAACATCGAGGGCCAAAGGGCCTGTTCTGCGCTGTATTGTTCTATCTCCATTATAAAATGCCACATTGACTAACTGATTATAAATTGTGTGCTTTTTGAACAAAATAAAATGTATCTGCAAATACAAATTCACCACATAGTCAGGGGTGTGTGTGTGTGTGTGTGTGTGTGTGTGTGTGTGTGTGTGTGTGTGTGTGTGTGTGTGTGTGTGTGTGTGTGTGTGTGTGTGTGTTGTATATGTGCGTGTGTGTGAGCACGCACGTGTATGAGTGAGTGTCTGTGTGAGAGAGAGAGAGAGCACTTTGTTGTCCAGTACTTCCCAGGAGTGGACAAACCATGCTATGCTCTTCACAGCCTGCAATACATTATTGATGACAATGAGAGCACCTTGCCAAGATCTTCCCCAACACTTCCATTTTGCCTTCAAACAACCACCAAACCTTAAACAGACCATTGTTTGCAGAAAACTACGCAGCCTTCAGGACAACATCGACCACAATGCTACAACCCTGTCATGGTAACCTCTGCAAGATATGTCAGATCTTCGACATGGACACTACCATCACAGGTGGGAACACCACCCACCATGTGCATGGCAGATGCTCATGTGACTTGGCCCATGTTGTCTATCTCAAACGCTGCAGGCAAGAATGCCCTGAGGCATGGTACATTGGCGAAACAAAGAGGACACTGCACCAACAGATGAATGGAGACCGCATAACAATAGCCAGACAGGGACATTCCCTCCCAGTGGGAGAGCACTTCAAAGACATTCAACCTTGATCTTTGGGTAAATGTCCTCCATGGTGGACTTCTGGGTACACAACAACGTAGTGTCGCAGAGTAGAGACGAATAGCCAACTTCTGTACCCATAAGGACAGCCTCAACCAGGATCTTGGGTTCATGTTGCATTACAGGTGCCCCCACCACATGACACCCACACGAGGACACACACACACGTGAATCTGTGGGGTTAGCTTTCCTGCTCCTAAGATGCTGCTTGGCCTGCTGTGCTCATCCAGCTCCACATCTTGTTATCTCTAAGTAACAAGGAAGGTCTTGCAGGAAGGAAGGCAGTGCATAGAAGATGGAGGAGTTTTCTGTGGTGCCAGGAACTAAAAGTAAGTAAAGTTGGCTGGAAGGCCTTTTCTTATCTCAGATCCTCTTCATGTTACTTTCACTCGGTAGGAAAACTGCAATGACTCCTCCACACAGGTTAACGTTAAAATAGCAGTCAAGCACCATAATCAGACTTGAACCTGCATTGTTGTAGGATGACTCTGCCATTGTCAAGTGGATGCATTTGCTGATGACCCCAGGGTTAAAATCCCAAGTAGCCCTGAAATCAAGTTATTTGGGGTAGGTTCGGAGAAATTTAACATCTGCAAAGGAGCTGTAAATTCTGTGACAAAATAAGTTGTTTGCTATTAAATTGATTTGAGTTGATTAATATTAAAGCTCACCCATTGTGTAGTGAATGATTCAATAAAAATCTTCATACTCAGTGTTTATAGAGAACAAATTCATGTAGCATTCACATTTTCTGTCACTTTTGCATCTGAAAATACGTGCAGTTTGATTGCCATTCAGTAAAGTGACCAGTTAGTAATAGTAAACTCCTCAATCTTTTATAACAAGATTTTCATTTTGTCAAGTACGATTATGAGAAGTTATTTTCTTTCATAATACAGTAGCAAACTTGCAGGAGGCCTTTTTTTTGCTTCTGTCACTTAAAATTACCCTGGAATCTTTTCTGTTAGCAGGTACTCAAGCTAATGGAAATTCCATATGTGCCTGTGTGTGATTAACTCAAATGTTTGGAATATACAAGTGTTTTTGTGTGCATTTGAGTCCACTTGTGTATATTTCAGTGTGTGCATTAATACGTGTGTACATTCCAAACTTACCATTTTAATTGTCCCATAATGTCTTTCAAACTATGTTCTTAGTTTCATTTTCATTCTTCGTTTTTATAGTGAGTGTTGCGAAGTTGGGTAGAGTACTTGTGGATTGGAAAGCAGGATGTTCAAATTTGATGATTGTAAAATGAAAGGGGGGAAGAGCACATGCCACGGGATGGCATGGTGGCTCAGTGGTTAGCACAGCTGCTTCACAGTGTCAGGGCCCTGAGTTTGATTCCACCCTTGGGCAACTGTCTGTGTGGAGTTTACACATTGTCCCCGTTTCTGCATGGGTTTCCTCTGGGTGCTCTGGTTTCCTCCCACAGTCTAAAGATGGGCAGGCTAGGTGAATTGGCCATGCTAAATTTTCCATTGTGTTCAGGGCTGTGTAGCTTAGGTTGGCTAAAGGGGGATTGGCCTGAGTGGATGCGCTGAGGGTCAGTGTGGACTTATTGGGCCAAAGGGCCTGCTTCCACGCTGTAGGGATTTAACGATTATGTCCTTTATGTAGGCTTTGAGACTTTAAAAAATTATTAGGAGGCAGCAGCTTGTGGGTTTGCAGGTGCCCAGAGAGCACCTGAAATAAAACATTTGTATCAAAGGCTGTGTGGTTAACAATCCAGGCAGTAATTTCATTTTGCTGGAGAATTCAAGATAACAAGGTGTAGAGCTGGATGAACACAGCAGGGCAAGCAGCATCTTAGGAGCAGGAAAGCTGACGTTTCGGGCCTAGATGCTCCGTCAGAAAGTTTTGGGTCAATCAAAAACGGAGGGTCTAGGCCTGAAACGTCAGCTTTCCTGCTCCTAAGATGCTGCTTGGCCTGCTATGTTCATCCAGCTCCACACCTTGTTATCTTACATTTAAATCTGATGGCTTTGATAATAAAGGACCGATCCTATTGTAAGAAATTGATACATCATCGAGGGTATAAAAAAAGGCATTAGCAAAAAATGGCAGAGAACCAACTGTCATCTGATTAGAGATCAGCTCTCTCTCTCAGCTCTTAGAGAAAGCACTGTCTAAACAAAGGTACTATGGCACTCTTACCCAATATTCCTGACACTAGAATTTGAAGGTGAAGGTACTCCTGATTGAAGATCAATAGAGAAAGCACAGATCATTCTGGAAGATGTACCCTGGCTATAGTTTTGAGGGACTAAGTTCTTATTTTGTTTTAGTTTATATTTATATAAGAATTTTATTGAATGGAACAGAATTCCATTAGCGTTTTGTTTTATTCAGGAGTAGTTAGCAGTTAGAGGGGAATTGTTATGATTGTTAATTGTTCAGTTAATTTGTTCACTGTTAGAGTTAGATAAATAAATTGTTACTGTTGATTATAGAGTGAGTGTTAGGAATTTACTTCATGTAACAACTCCTTTATAACAGAATCGGGCCAAGAGGCAAGTCATATCACTTTTTTTAACAGATTATGGGACGAGGTGAGCCTCTCTGGGTGGTTTGGTTTTAGTTATCGGGTGGAGCAGTTTTGTGTGGGGGGAACCTCTGCTTGGACTCTCTTAAGTTATCTTATTTTTATTAACTTATTCTAAGTTAGTGTGAATGGTGCCATGTCTGAACGGCAAAAGTATACACTTTTCGCTATATTTTTCATAGAATAAATGTGACAATAAATCATTAAATCAATCAATAAATGATTTAATATGTAGCAGATTGGAGCTCTTGCAGGATCTCCAGCTCAGGTTTGGGATTTGTACTGGTTTGGACAGCTCACGTCAGGCATTTGGACAGATTTAAACAGACTTAGGGATTAGTGCCCTCGATCTTTAAATAAAACTTAGATGTGAAGTAGAAAATCTGTTGAATTTTGGCTGCTTCTTGTTGGTTATATCAAAAGTGAGGTAATGGTTCTTCCAGTCACTAAGAGTTTTCTGGGGGTGAAAGAAGTGACTTTTGGGGTTTTACAAATGTGGGCAAGGAAAAACTGCTGGAATTGGCAGACAGGCTGGAGTTGAGGTTGCCTTTGTCCGTGAGAAATGAAGAGCTGATTAAAGTAATAGCTCAACATTTAAATTTGCTGGAAAAGCTGTCAGAATCTTTGGAAATGGTTACAATTCAATTGCAGTTGAAGCAGCTGGAACAGGAAAGGGAGCTGTTTGAATTATGATTACAAGCTGAGAGAGAAGAAAAAGAAAAAGAGAGTTTGAACTTTGAAACTTGAAAATTAGGCAGGGTGGCTGCCTTAAAATCATGGCAATGCAGGTTGAAGATAGGTTTAGTGAGGAGGAGAGTGATGATGGGCAAACCCAGCATAGCCGAAGACCTGGTAGGGATGGACACAAATATGTCAAAACCTTACCAAGAGTCAATGAAAAAGATGCAGAAGCCTTTTTCATTTCCTTTGAGAAATTGGTGAAACAGAAGAACAGCAGCACTGTCAGATGAGGTGTGATGGGAATATGTTGAAATGTAACAGGCTACTTTGAGTGCCTACAAATTAGTAACAGAAGCATATTGGCAATGGCTTAGAAATGTGAGGAAGGAACCAGGTCAAACTGAGAGAGATAATGAGAACTGCAGATGCTGGAGAATCCGAGATAACAAAGTGCGGAACTGGATGAACACAACAGGACAAGCAGCATCTTAGGAGCACAAAAGCTGACGTTTTGGGCCTAGACCCTTCTCTAGGCTCAAAACGTCAGCTTTTGTGTTCCTAAGATGCTGCTTGGCCTGCTGTGTTCATCTAGCTCCATACTTTGTTATCTCAAACTTATACTGTGTTTGAAAGAATTAAACTGTACAACTTCAATAGATGAGTGAGAAGCTTAAAAATAGAAAAGACATTTGAGGATCTTAAAGAGATTATTCTGCTGGAGGAGTAAAAAAAATTACTTCCAGAATTGATAAGAACTTAAGTTGAGGAACAGGAAGTTAAAACAGTGAAAAGAGCTACAGAGATGGTGGATGAATATGCATTACTGCATTAATCAAAGTCTAGCTTCTGACAGCAATTTCATTCTGTGAGGGATAGAAATTGGGAAAGAGGGAGATCTTTCAATGAAAAACAAACAGTAGATCACACTGGGATAATAAAGTGTGAAGCTGGATGAACACAGCAGGCCAAGCAGCATCTCAGGAGTGCAAAAGCTGACGTTTCGGGCCTAGACCCTTCATCAGAGAGCTAGTAGATCACACTGGGAACAGTTTAGCACAGGTGAAAAAAGAAACCCAGGAGGGTGGAAAAGAGTTGAAAGACCTCAGTTGTTTTCACAGCAATATGGTGGGACACACAAAGTTACAGTGCCTGCTGATGTTTTAAGAAAGGCACTGGGAAAAAGGATGTGATAAAATAGGCTAAACCAACGGGATCAGTTCAGGCAGTGAAGGAAATCCAAATGGAGCCGAGGAGCTGCAGGAGAGTGCACAACCTTGTCACGGGATTGGACAGACAGGAAGGAAGCTAGCCATCAGAATAGATGAACATCAACTAGCAGCAAAACGAGATGACAAACTCTCCTTAATATTGGTACACTCAGACAATGAAGGCCATCAGTTTAACTGGGACAAGGTAACCATAGTAGCCCAAGGCAAACATAGACCTGCACGGGAATTCCTAGAGGCATGATTTTCAACTCGTAATGCAATCAACAAGCAAATAGAATTGGACCCCATACACGAGCCCTTACAGATCAAAACCAGAAATGACACTAATCACCAATAACAGACCAAACAGTGTAAATTCCAAGTGGAATAGAATACTATCGCTTCAGCAGAGGCTCCACTGATAATTTCACCTAGCATGATGATGAAACGTTTAAACGAGAACAAGTCAGTTCAGCGAGCAAGTCAACAACCTCACCCACCAACCAAGCTACAGATCTCTGCCAAAACTTTAAGTATCCCATTTATATTACTAGCTATTGCAGATGCTCCAAATGAATCAACTCAGTCTACTCCACTTGAATTGACAGTAGGAGGGAAGTAAGAAGGCCTTTAAAATTAATGAAGGAAACATTGATAGGTCTGAAGTCAGAGATCTCACAGTTGGACTGTGTACCTGAGGTGAGAGAAAGATTAAACAGAGTTGGTGAATTAGCTAGACAACGTTTGAAGATGGCACAGCATCAAATGAAGCAAGAAGCAGATAAGAAATCTAATATTCATACATTTGCCTGTGGGGTGAAGTATTGGTGCTGCTACCAGTGGTAGGAGATGCCTTCAAAGCAAGGTTTAGTGTCCCTATCAGATTGAGAAGAAGTTAAGTGAGATGAATTATCTGGTAATGATGCCTGATAGGAAAAACAAATTGTTGGGTATGTCATGCTGAAACCTTACTAAGACAGGGAAAGGAACCGGAGAAACAGATATTAGCTACTGACAGTCAGAGTGAGGAATCAAATCCACAATTTTGATGTGCCTGAGAATAAATTGAATAATGAGTAAGTCCTTAAAGAATGGGATACAGCAGTGAGCTAACTGTCCCAGGAACAGAGAACTGAATTGAAAGGCTTGATACAGAACTATGAGGATATATGTAGAAATAGAATGGGGAGGACAAATACCATAGCCCATGAGATTGATATAGGGAATGTTGTTCTGATAAAACAACACTCCTACAGGCTTAATCCTCTCAAAGCAGCACAGGTACAAAAGAAAGTGGAAGCACTCTGCTCGCCAGTTCTCTTTCTTTCCTTGTCTTTCCTTTGTTTTTTCCTCCCTTCTTTGTTTTTCATCTGAATTAATTATTTCCCTCACTACCTCTTTTAACTAACTACCTAAGGAGTCAGGAAGGAGATGGGTCATGCCCAGGAACAAAGTGGCAGGAGTTGAACACGCAGATTGGGTCCTGCAGTGGCAGCAGATCAAGAGTGTGCCGATGAGGCAGCAGCAGTGAGATCAGGCCGGCAGTGGCAGCGTGAGTAAACGGTGAGGCAGCCAAGAGTGCACTGGTGAGGCAGTCGAGAACATGCTAGTGAGACAGCACACTCAATTTCAAGGCTGGAGGACCGTATGGAGAAAGTAGGATGAGCCACTTACATCACAAAGTTAGGCTTACTTTACAGTTACTGGCAAACACCCTTATCGGAGAGAACAAAAGAAGTTTCTGTGTTTATAACCCCAAATGGCCTGTATCAATTTAAATTAATACCCTTTGGAATGGAAAGCACGCCAGCCACTTTTCAAAGACTTATGAAGAAAGTTGTGACAGAATTGACTAATTGTGCCGTCTAAAAAGATGACTCAGTAATCTTTAGCCATTCGTGGAAAGATCACTTGGTGCATTTGGCAGAGCTCTTTGAGAGACTATAGAAGGCAAAGTTGGTCATTAACTTGGCAAAAACGGAATTTACAAATGCAGAAGTGACATTCTTGGGGCGCAACATCGGTAACGGATGGATGACACCGATGGATGGCATCATGAGGGGTATAGACAAGGTGGATAGCAGAATTTATCCCAGAATGGGGTCTCAATTACTGGGGGTCATGAGTTCAAAGTGAGAGGAGGAAAGTTTATGAGAGATATGCGTGGAAAGTTCTTTACGCAGAAGGTGGTGGGTGCCTGGAACGTGTTGCCAGTGGAGGTGGTAGACGCAGAAATGATAGTGTCTTTTAAGATGCATCTGGACAGGTACATGGATGGGCAGGAAGCGAAGGGATACAGACCCTTAGAAAATAGATGACAGGTTTAGACAGTGGATCTCCATCGGCACAGGCTTGGAGGGCCAAAGGGCCTTTTCCTGTGCTGCAATTTTCTTTGTTCTTTGTTTGTTCTTTGAGGAACTTGAAGATGAAAGCCATTGTGGAATTTCTAAGACCATCCTCAAAGAAGGAAGTGCTACAATTTTTGGGACTGAGTGGATTCAACAGGAAATTTGTACCAAACATTAGCAGTGTGGTGGCACCACTGACGAAATTGTTAAAAAAGAATATTGAAATTTCGGTACACTGAGCAATGCCAGGTTGCATTTAATAATTTACGAACAGTGTTAACCACAGCAACTGTTTTGGCCACGCCAAATTTCTTGAAATCCCTTAAAGTTGCCATCAACACTTGTAGGTGTTGGAGCTGTGTTGTTACAGGAGGCTGGTTGTGGAACTGACAAGCCCAATGGTTATTTTTCAGAGAAATTCAATATCCATCAGAAAAACATATTGAACTTGTTGAGTTTGGTACTGGTCTTACATCATTTCAATATTTATGTTGCAAACAATGCATCAGAAAAAGTTGTATACACTGGTCACAATTCTTTGGCATTTTTGAAGACAAGAACACCTGATTTTTTCATTGGAGTCTTATGTTACAAGCATTTATTTTACAAACTGTACATGTTAGGCTTCGAGAAAACGTCATTGAGGATGATTTATCGCGGTTTAAATGAAAAATGTCTATCTAAGATAGAAACAGTAGTGTTCAATGTTATATATTGATTGAATTAGTATAAAATGTGTAACTCTAGATTAATGACCTATGGAGCTGGTAATAATGGCATTAAGGTTTAGAGAAAAAGAAACATGTTTTCATAATGATGGTGCTTTTTTTTATAAAAGGGTGTGGGTATTGTGAAGTTGGTTAGAGTACTTGTGGGTTAGAAGGCAGTACGTTAGAATCTGATGTTTGTAAAATGATAGTGGGGGAAGAGTGCATTGTACCTTTAAAAGATTATGTGATTTTTCTAGTCTTGGAGATTAAAAATATGTCTGCAGGCAGCAGTTTGTGAGTTTACAAGTGCAAAGAGAGCCCCTGAATTGAAATATTTATACCAAAAGTTAGCAATGTAGTTAGCAATCCATGCAGCAGTTTTGTTTTGTTATCAAAACAAGTTTGAATTTAGCCAATTAAATTAAACCAGAAACTTAGAGACTAAAAACCAAATAAATTTAAATCTGATGGTGTTGACTACATAGCACCAATCCTTTTATAAGAAATTGATGTGTCATCAGGGTTTAGATCAGCAGAGAACCAATTGCCATCTGATAAGAAATCAGCTCTCTCTCAGCTCTCAGAGAAAACATCATGTAATAATGGTACTACAGCACACTTAACTAATATTCCTGACTCAAGAATTTGAAGGAGAAGGCATTCCTGACCAAGATCAACAGAAAAGACATAGAACATTCCAGAAGATGTACCCTGGCTCTAATTTCAAGGGACTAGGTTCTTTTTTTTAAAGTTTCAGTTTATATAGGTCGGAATTGTATTTATTGGAACAGTATGCCATTAAACTTTTGTTTTATTTGGGAATAGTTAGCAGTTGTTTGGGGAATTGTTTGGTTTGTTAATAGTTCAGTCAATTTGTTCACTGTTGGAGTTAGGTAAATAAATTGTTACTTTTTGATTATAGAGTGAGTGTTAAGAGTTTATTTCATTTAGCCACTCCTTTAGAATAGAATGAGAGTGAAAGGCAGGTTATACCACTTTTCACACTTCTTTTAACAGATTATAAGATGAGATGAGCCTCTCTGGATGTTTTAATTTTGGTTATCAGAGGGTGATTCACCTCCACTTAATAGCACAAGCAATAGAATAACAATGAGAACCATAAAATTTTTCATTGCTTTATTGCTTACAAGCAGTCAGAAAAAGAAAGAGAATTAACCAAATCACACAATAGGTGATGAAGTTGTTCATAATGTTTGTTTCAATTATGTTTTCGATCAAAGCTGAAAATAAAATCATGTTTTTAAATGTTTTATTTTCCCATACACCTGGCTTCCCAGATAACTATTTCTTTCCAAAGATAGCCTTAAGTGGAGGAGTCATGTGTTTGCAAAAGTATTGGTTTGAAGAGAGGTCATAATGTGACTAATCAAGACTGTACAGTTACAACTGGGACCTTGACAATCATACACATTTACTGATAAATTATGAACACATCAAGTTTGTAACTGTCCTTAATGAACAAATGCTGTGATAGATAAATAATAGGTTGTTGTTATTGCCTCATTATATTCCTCTTATGATTGAGTTTATAGAACATGGAATTGAATCAGAGCCGCAGATTAAAGTTTCCTTAATGCTATTGATACGATAAGACAATGTTACCATTTAGAATCATAAAATTATAGAATATTGTAGTACAAAAGAGGCCACTAGTCTTGTTCTGCCTGTTCTAGTTGTTTGAAAGAACTTTACTATTTTGTTTCGAATTCTAGATTTTTTCTGCTTAACCATGCAAAGTTGTTAGGTGTGGAGCAGCTGAACTAATTTCATTTATTTGGCAGTAAAATAATTCTCAAAAGAAACAAAGAATGCCAATTTTACATTTGGTGCATTTCAGGAACAAAACATAATGTTAATGTCATTGGTTCAGGAAAATAGGGACATCAACTAATGCTCTGAAGACACAGGTTTAAATCCTACCATTCTAGGTGTAAGATTTTCAACTGAGTTAATCAAAATGTCTCAAATAAAGTGCCAGTCTAAATAACAATTATCATAAAGCTACGGGATTGTTGCAAAGACCTATCTATCATTCACTCACATTTTCCAGGGAACTATTTCCACCATATCTTGTCCAGCCATTGATTCCAGATTTGCCACTCAAACCTCTACAGAAAGGTTGAATAAGAATAAAACCAGAGGGATCACCTTTCATTGGAAACAAGAAATGCCTTTCCAGGCTTGGCTGGCACTATAACTGTCTTCTGCGGAACACCTGTGGAGCTCTGTCAAAATTGATAAAGTTGTTGCACAGTCGAGTAAGGCAACACTGGATATAGTTATAAACAACAACTGCCAATGCCCCAGACCACTCCTTCACCAACCCTTGCTATGTTTCCTTTACTCTTCAATGGGATAGGAACATCAAAAGCAAAGCTAGCATTTATTACCTATTCCTAACTTCCCTCGAGAACGCGATGAGTGACTGCCCTCAGGAACAGCTGAAATATATCTGAGTTGATATTCTCACACATCAGTTAGAAATGAAGCTTTGAACTTTGACCAAGTACAGCAAAGGAATGACAATAATATAGCTCCAAGTCAGGATAATATGTGACTTGAAAAGGAACTTGTTTTGGCCTTCCTTTGTATCTGATGAGCTTGTCTTTTTAGGTGGTGGAGTTCATAAGTTTCAATGTCACAATCAAAGGCAGCGTTGCTGTAGTGCATCTTGTCAATAATACACATTACCAGCATTCCTTCTATTTTTGTCACTGGCTGTGCAGGTCCCAAGGTCTGTGCACAGCAACGACTTCCAGAATTGGGAGTCAATGCCATGATCGGGATGCTGATGTGGATTGCTTTCTCGGTTCCTTGGAGTGGCTGCTCTCACAGATCTATGCAGCCTAGAGGGAATGCACTACACTACTGTCACTGTATGTCAGTAACAGTGGGAGTGAATTTTAAGGTTGGTGGAATGGATGTCAATAAAATGGGTTGTTATGTCTGAGATAGTTTCAAACTTTTTTAAGTTGTTGGATCTGTATTCATCCAGCAGACAGTACTCCAACACTCTTTTGACTTGCGCCTTGTAGATGATGAACAGGAATTGAAGAGTCAAGACTTTGTGCCTTTCTGAACTATGTCTCTTCTTTCTCTAACTCATCCAGGTCAGTAATTGCCATATCTTATAAATAACTTTGACTCTGGAAAGTTCTTGCATGATTATAAGATCCGCAACTATTTTTTCATCATTGTGACAAACATTTCTAGAGAAATATAACTCTCAAAATTTGGCAGCTAAATATTTACAAGTTTGAAAATAGAAATGAGGAACAAAGATGAGTGCAAATGATCTTGTCAACATTTTTTTTGTCCTGTAGTCTTCATTTTTTACATATGGAAGAAAAGTGAATAGATGTTGAAAATAACAATTTGCATTTAATCAATAGTTGCAACCTTAGATTGGAATTCGAAGAACTATGTTATTTAGAATCTAGCTTTATAATCCACTTCCTTATAACATTTTTGTTAACAGTTTTCTTTCATATAAAATAGGCTTATTTTTCTAACCACTGTCTTATTTATCATAGATTGATTTTAAATTCAGAGAAACTGTGGCTCAGTGGTTAGCACTGCAGCCTCACAGCACCAAGGACCCGGGTTTGATTCCAGCCTCGGGCAACTGTCTGTGTGGAGTTTGCACATTCTCCCCATATCTGCATAGGTTTACTCCGGGTACTCCGGTTTCCAGTCCAAAGCTGTGCAGGTTCAGTGCTAAATTGCCCACGGTATCCAGGAAAGTGTAGTTTAGCCATGGGAAGTGCAGGCTTACAGATATGAGGTATGGTTTGTGTCTGGGTGGCATGCTCTTCAGAGGGACGGTGTGGACTCAATGGGTTCTATGGCCTGCTTCCACACTGTAAGCATTCTACAATCTTCTAAATGCCTTTAGCGTTTTAATTTTTTATCCCACTGGATGTCACTATAAGAGTTCTTGGAATCATTCACTGTTATTATTAATATTATTAATAATTTCTAATGAAGCTGTATTCTATGATTTCAAAATAGTTGGTTCTAAATACAAAGAAACTTGGGTATTGCTGGAAAGAAACAATATTTTATCAAAGGTTTTCATCTTGCATTGATCAGGACAACCAGCAAAAATACCAATTTAAAGGGAAAACAAGGTTTGTAATGTATGAGAGGAGAGCACTGATTAGTTGGCAAGTGGGCTTTGATTGGTAAATATAATGCCATGGAGAATTCACAAGTTAATGATGACTAACAGTTAACTGCCAAACTTTTTAAAAAATTTTAAACTATGTAGGTTGACTTATCAATGAATTTACTGAGAAATAAACCACATTTTGTGGTCACATATTTGATTGATTTGAGTAAGATGCATTACATGTAAATTTTCTTTCGGCCTGCAAAGATCAGCGTTTCATGTATTTGTGCATCCAAGTCTTTTCTGTATCTGCAAAGAACAGGGCCTCTATAATAAACATAGCTTCAGTACAAACAAGGGGGCCACACTGTGACGCTGTCAATGTTTAAATTGATTATCAGCTTAATTCTTCATAAGCATGGGGTTATTTAATAATGTTATTCAATCAAGGAATCACATCTAATGTTGAACAATGTGTTTTGAGCTTTGCAAGTGTGGGCAGATTAAGTTCGCTGCTGCTTCTGAATGTGCCTTTGATATGATCCACCTGCTTTTGGAATGTACGACCTGCAAACTGGCACACAATTAATAATGTAGCTATCATAAAGCCTTAATTTACAAATGCACTTACCATGGAAATGCCTCTACCAATCCAAATCGACTTTCTAACCAATCAGCACTCTTCTCCAATACAGTATAAATGTTGTTTTCCCTTTACATTAGTATTCTTGTTGGTTATCCTGATCAGTGTTAGATGAAAGGTTACGAGAAAATGTCTTTATTCAGGATTACACATCTCCTTAAAATGTTTATGCAGAGTATTTGTATCTTTCAAAGGACTGCAACAGGGAAATTCTTTGTTTTATGCAAGTTAAACTTGCATCAAGTTCTCACTATAAGTTTAGGCAAATGTCCTGTTATAATGTAATTGAGAGATATTTTGTTGAACATAGTGTACTGTAGAAAATGAGAACATACCCAACAATATTAGTGTATAATGCAGAGACCTCATAATAATGCATGGACTCAACTTAATTCATAATTCAGAAAAGTATCACTATATGACTTCCATAAGGCTGCTTTTAAACTAGATTAACATCCTATACAACTATCACCCCAATGGTGTTCCTGGGCGCAATTGTTTGGAATTTTGGTACATAGGAACGTAGAAACAGGTGTAGGCCACTCAGCCCCTCAAAACTGTTCCATCATTCAATGAGACCATAGCTGATCTAATTTGATTTTCACTAGCAATCATTTATTTAAGCTTTAAAAAAGTGTGTAAATTGGTGGTTTAAAACAATGGGTATTGATAAGGGTAAAGTTTACAAATTTGCAATCTTGGAAGAATAAAATCATTTTTATTTCATTCGTTCATGGGGTGTGGTTGTCACTGGGTAGGCCAGCATTTATTGCCCATCCGTAATTGCTCTGCAGAAGGTGATAGTGAGCTGCCTTTTTGAATTACCATTAACTGTGCAGAGTAGGGGCTACCACGGTACTGTTAGGAAGGGACTGCCAGGATTTTGTGTCTGCAGCACTGAAGAAACTGTAATATAGTTCCAAATGAAGATGGAAGGTTGTGGTGTTCCCATGCAATATATCGTTCTAGGTGGCAGAGGTTACAAGTTTGGAAGGTACAACTGGAGGTGCTTTAGCGAATGGCTGCAGTATATTATGTAGTTGGCACACATAGTTGCCATCATTTGTCAGAAGTAAAAAGAGTGAATATTGAAGGTGGTAGCTGGGGTGTCAACCAAGTAATCTGCTTTGTCCTGGATGATGTCAAGCTTCTTGAGTATTGTTGTAAATTGCCCATTATTTCTCATTCGGGAAAGTGGAGAGTATTCCATCCCCAGACTTGTTCCTTGCAGATGGTGCGTAGGCATCAGTGAGACAGATGGTGAGTTACTTGTTGCAGGATTCTTAGCTACCTTTGCCGGATTCTAACTTTCTCTTGCACTGACAGTATTTGTATATCTGGTGTAGTTCCATTTCTGGCCATTGGGAGCCAGTTATTGCTAATGCTATAGAATGTGAAAGGGAGACAATTAGATTCTTGGAATTAAGTTTTTCCTTACAGCTGCGTTAAATCTATTTTTGAATATGCATGTGTATAATTTAGCATCTTGTGCAAATTAGATTTACCAGAGAGAAAATTGCCTCAATGTCTTCATTCAAAAATAAATAATGTAAGAGATAATGAATACAACTATGATAGCAGAACACCAAACATTAACAGCAGTGAACCACTAATCAATCCTAGCTCCACAAATTTCTCGTCTAGCACAGAATTGGGAAGAAAACCAAGTTGGAGGAGAAGTCAAGAAAGTTGGCACGCTATGATCACAATAAATTGCGCGGAGGATCCACATTATCTGCAAGCAGGACTTTCCAATAATGAAGACATGCAATTTCCACAGATATGTAACACGAAACAGTTATTCAGACCTAAGCTAATGCAGTCGTGATTGCAGCAAAGGAAGGTGAGGTTAGGTTGATTCACTGTTGCAGCATTATTCTTGCAGTAAACTAGATTTATAAGCCAAGACTGACTCAAAACGAATAACGTTGTTAGACTTTAAAATATTGCTACAGCATCATTTAGTTGCTCTGTTTTGCCATTATAACTCAATTTTCAATACATGCCTAGAGCAGTTTACATCAAACGAATTGTTAAATTCAAAATCTACCAGGCAACAGCATAAATGAATACATTAAACTTTAGTTTGTGAACATTCTCTTGGTAGACGAGGAGCATTAAATAATACTTATAGAGGAAACTAGAAATACATCAAGTGGATGAATTTGTTGGATTCACAAGAAGAAAAATTGAGAAATTAATGGGACTTAGGATAGGTGCATGAACCCCAGAGTATTAAAAGATCTGGATGATGACACTGCAGAAACAATCATCGTAGTCTTTCAAAAATCTCTTGGTACATTTATTGTACTGTTAAATTGGAAATTGGGGATTAATAAAATTGGAAATAAATTAATTGGAGAATGTCATCAGATAATTATAAAGAATAAATGAAGGTTTCTACAGGGCTGTGAGTTTAACATCAATGGTGGGGAAGCTACAAATGGCCTTCATTAGGAATAGAATGATTGAACATCGATTATTAATTGTAATTGTGAAGAAATTACTCAAAACTAAGGCCCATGGATTTACAGGAAACTGAAATTTTCAGAAAATACACTGGGCAGCAAGAAAGATTTGGCATTTTCCAACTCCAAATAGGCAATGTGCTTAGAGTGTGCACCTGGAAATGAATGAAGAGCTCCACATTTACCATTCATCAGGCGTCTGTCATATATTACTAGATAATGAGAACACTTTTATTTTGACAATTTCTCATTGCAAGTAGTTAATGAAAGTAAGGACTGACTGTTACAAGAAGCATCAGATTGGTAAAATTTTAGTCGAAAACAAAATATTTGTGATATATTCAATAAAAAGGTTAACTTAATAAAATGGGAAAGAGCATGACCAATAAATGTAATTAGGGATAATATTAGATCAAAGGAAGAGATAAACAAACTAGCCAATATAACAGCGTACCTGAGGATTGGGAGCAGTTTATGTTTCAGCAAAGGAGGACAAAAAGGATTGATGAAGTGGGGGAAAATAGAATACAAGACCAAGCTTGCAGGGAACAGATAAAGTGATTATAAAGGCTTCTAAAATGATGGGCCTATTCAAGAACAAATGAGAGAATTTATGCATGGAGCCAAAAGAAGTGGGTGAGGCCCTCAATAAATACTTTGCTTCTGTATTCACAAAGGAGGAGGCCATGGTAGGTAGTGAGGATAGAGAGGGGTATGTTGACATTTTAGGGTATGTCAATATAAAAACGAAGGAGGTGTTGGTTGTTTTGAAAAACATTAAGACTAGTTCCTGAGACCTGGTGGCATATCTCCCAGAATACTGAGGGAGATGAGGGAAGAAATTGCTTGGGTCTTGTATGAAACCATTGTATCCAGCTTAGTCACAGGAAAGGTCCTCATGGACTGGACAATATCCAATGTTGTTCCTCTCTTTAAGAAGGACAACAGGGATAATCTGAGAAATTACAGGCTAATGAGCCTAAAGTCAATGATAGAGAAATTATTGGTGAAAATTTTTAGGGACAAGATTTACTTGCATTTGTGAAAATATTGACTTAATAGCAATAGGCAGCATGCCTGTATGAGGAGGATATTGCATATTGTAAACTTGGTTGAGTTTTTTGAGGAAGTGACAAAGGTGAATGATGAGGACAGGGTGGCAGACGTTGTCTATATGGACTTTAGCAAGACATTTGACAAGGTTCCTCATGGTAGACTGATACAGAAAGTGAAGCCAGATGGGATCTATGGTGAACCAATAAGATGGCTGCAGAACTGGCTTGGTCACAGAAGACAGTCAGTAGTGGTAGAAGGGAACTTTTATGACTGGAGATCTGTGATCAGTGGTGTTCTGCAGGGATCAGTGCTTAAATCTTTGTTGTTTGTAATACATATAAATGATTTGGATGATCTTATAGCCTGATTGGTAAGTGTGTGGATGACACAAAGGTTTGGAGACCTGTGGATATTGAGGAGGATTGCCAAATGATACAGCAGGATAGAGATATGCTGAAGACCTGGATGGTATTTAATCCTGACAAATATGAAATGATGCCCTTTGGAGGAGGAATGTATACAGTACTTATTTTTTATTCATTTGTTCCTGGGATGAGAGCGTTGCTGGATGGTCCAGCATTCATTGCCCATCTCAAATTGCCCAGATGGCGGGTAAGAGTCAATCACATTGCTGTGGATCCAGAGTCACCTGTAGGCCAGATCAGATAAGACTGGCAGTTTCTTTCCCTAAAACACATTAATGAACCAGATGAGATTTTCATGACAATTGACAATGGATTCATGGGCATCTTCAGAGTGTTAATTCCAAATTTTTTTATTGAATTCAAATTCCATCAGCTTCCATTGTGGGATTTGAAACCTGCTTTTTGCTGCACTGTTCTTTGTTCTTTGGTACAGTTCTGGTGCACTGCACATGAACTAATGTAATCCCACTATTTACAAAGGAGGTTGAGAGAAAACAGGGAATTGTAGACCAGTTAGCCTGTAGGCCATTACATAAAATTTACTAGTAGAACACTTGGAAAACAGTAACAGGATTGGATGAAATCAGTGTAGATTTATGAGAGGAAAACCATGCTTGATCAATCTATTGGAGCTTTTCAGGATGTAACTTGTAGAGTTGATAATGGGGTGTCAGTGGATATGGTTTGCTGAGACTTTCAGAAAGCTTTTAACAAGGTCCCATCTAAGAGGTTAGCATTCAAAGTTAAACAACATGGGATTGGAGGCAGTGTACTGACATGGATAGAAAACCAGCTGGCAGACAAGAAACAAAGACTAGGAATAAACAAGCACTTTTCCTGCATGGCAGGCAGTGACTAGCAGGGTACCACAGCAATCAGTGATTGGATGACAGCTACTGTCAATATATATTAATGATTTTGATGAGGAAACTAAGTATAATATATCTAAGTTTGCAGATGGCACAAAGCTAGCTGGGAGGTTGAGCTGTGAGGAGGGTGCAGGTATGTTTTAGTGGACTTGGACAAGTCGAGTGAATGGGCAAATTCATGCCAAATATGTATAATCTGGATAAATATGAAGTTATCCACTTTGGTCACAAAAACAAGAAGGCAGATTCTAATCTGAATGGCAATAGATTTGGAAAGTGGGAGGTGCAATGAGATCTGGGTGTCGATGTACACCAGTCACTGAAAGTAAGCATGCAGATGGGGCAAGCCACGATGAAGCCAAATGGTATGTTGGTCTTCATAGAAAGAGATTCGATTATAGGAGCAAGGGTGCAACTGTACAGAGCCCTGCCGAGACCTCATTGGGGTTTTGTATGCGACTTTGGTCTCCTTATCGAAGGAAGGGTGTTCTAGCTGTGGAGGGCGTGCAACAATGGTTTACCACTTTAAGATGAATGAGTGATATTTCTAGAAGCTTATAAAATTCTAACAGGACTAGGCAGTGTAATGGTAGGAAGGATGTTCCTGATGACCAGGGAGCCCAGAACCAGGGGTCACAGTTTAAGAATAAGGAATAGGTCACTTAGGGCTAAGATTAGGAGAAATTTCTTCACCCAGAGAGTAGTGAGGGTGTGGAATTCTCTGCCACAGAATATGATTGGGAGGCAAAGCATTGAATTTTTTTCAAGAGGGGAAATTTTAGTTCACGTAATGGCCTAGTGGTGTTAATGCTAGACTGTTAATCCAGAGACCTAGGTAATGTTCTGGGGACCCGGGTTCAAATCCTGCCACGGCAGATGGTGGAATTTGAATTCAGTAAAAAAAAATCTGGAATTAAGAACCTAATGATGACTATGAATCCATTGTCAATTGTTAAGAAAAACCCATCTGGTTGACTTATGTCCTTTAGGGAAGGAAACTGTCATCTTTAATCGGTCTGGCCTACACGTAACTCCAAACCCACAGCAAGGAGTTTATATCTGAACTGCCCTCTGGGCAATTAGGAATGGGCAACAAATGCTGCTGAGCCTGTGACACCCTCATCCTGTTAATGAATTAAAAAATGGCTAAAGAAATCAAAGGATTTTGGGAGAAAACAGGAACAGGGCAGTGTGTTGGGTGATCTGTCATGATTGTATTGAATGGCGGAGTTTGCTCAAAGGGCTGAATGGCCTATTTTCAATGTTTCAATGATATTGGTAATTGTTTATATGCATTGCAGAACGGTTATGTTTAGATGCTCTCTGTAACCTATCTTTGGTTGCAAAACAATTTTGTTTATTAATTTATTCAAACGTAGCTTTTCAGCTGTCATTTGCTGTTTTGGTGGATGACCTTGTGAATTGCTTTTTCATTAATATGCAGGACAACTTCTCCACTTTCTGAATCATGATATATTATGTTGAGTTTGAACAAATAAACATCTGTTACTTATTTCGATTTACAAGTGATTAACATGCAATCAGTGAAATAGATCTTGCACAGGGGATGTTAAAACTGCATACTTGCATTATTACACAGTGTATATTGCCAGCATAGCATATTGAAAATGGAAGATTTCTTAAATCACTGTGAGTTATAGCTGCATTAGAACTTTCTGACACTGGGTACTATTTATTAATGGTTAAAACGTGTTGTCACACCTGATTACCTGTGTCTTACAGATGTACTGTATTATATTTGATTAACATGAAATTTGTTTACTTAGACTTAAACGCTCACTTCTAGAGATACATGGGACGGGAAAAAAAGCACTATAGTCTTTCTCGTTCACAGTTGTTCCTTTTGCATTGCTTCAATGGAGCACTCTACACTCAGCTGGGGACAGGCAACAGTTCATCTTGGATTGCCCATGTCTTTGAAATGTAGTAAGAGTATACTGCAAGGCCTGATGGTCAAGCCACAATGACAGAGGTTACGCTGAAGAAGCAGAGGCCAAACTAGTTAAACCATTTTTTCCAGATTACGAACAAACTGCAGGTTGTTCGGAGTGTTTTCTTACTTCTGCGTTGGGTGTAAATCCAACCAGTGTGTGCCCAAAACCTTTCCTCGAAACCACCTGGTAACAAAAGCATCCAGTTTCCTTTTCTCAGTGATAATGGGACCTGCAGATACTGGAGAATCTGAGATAGCAAAGTGTGGAGCTGGATGAACACAGCAGGCCAAGCAGCATCTTAGGAGCACATTTCGGGCCTAGACCCTTCCAAAACGTCAGCTTTTGTGCTTCTAAGGTGCTGCTTGGCCTGCTGCGTTCATCCAGCTCCACACTTTGTTGTCTCAGTTTGCTTTTCTGATAGGTTCCCAGGTTTTAAGTCTCACAACCGTATAGGAGAGTTTAGGATACTTTTGCACTGTAAAATTTAATGTTTGTTTTACATGGAAAGCTGATAATATTCCAGATCTTTTTCAGCTGATTGAAAGCTGATTCTCCTTTACCTATTCATACATTGACCTTTTTGTTAATATCTCCCGACATTCCTGTATTTTCTCCACAGATGTTGCCAAACCTGTTGCGTTTTTCTAGCAATTCCTGTTTCCCTTTCTGATTTCCAGCCTCTGCAGTTCTAAACCCCAGACTTACTTTTAAGCCAGGGTTCTATCAGCCTTCTTCTCAGGGTTTATCTGTAGTACAAGCTGTGTGACCACCATTTAATCCTTATGGTGCTGGGACTAGATAGAAAACAGATTGCGTGGCTGGTCTCTAGAATGGGACTACTCCCAGCTCGAGATAAAAGCGTCTTTATAAAATAACTATTAAATATAGTATTGGTGCAGGTAACAGGGTTGTGGTTGAGTGGGTTGGGAAGGACAGGTAATATGACACACAAAAATTCCACTCCCCATTGTTTAGTCGTTGGTTTCCTGTCACTGTGCTTTTTCTTGATGTCCACCCTAAGTTCCGTACTTTCAACCTGCTGGTGTTTTAAGTTAATGAGCTGTTGTAACCCTTTTACGGTGGTTGGCAGGCAATATTATCAGCAAATAGAACAAAGAGCAGTACTTCACAGGAACAGGCCCTTTGGCCCACCATGTCTGTACCAACCATGAGGCCATTCCAAACAAATCCCCTCTGCCTGCACATGGTCCATTTTCCTCTATTCTCTGCCTGTTCATGTGTCTGTTGAAATCCCTCTTAAATGCTGTTATCATAACTGCTTCTATTGGTCTCCCAGCAGCGTGTTCCGGGCACCTACTTACCCTGCATTAAAAAAATTGCGTCTCATATCTCCTTTAAACTCTTTCCCCTCCTCATCCTAAACCAGCGCCCCCAGTATTTGCAGATAATGTCACCACCCCCACTAACACTCTCTCAAATGCCTCAACACCCTGCACTCTAAATGTGGCCAAACCAAAGTCCCATACATCTAAGTTGTAAACCATTTAAAATAATCACTGCATGCTGGGCTGGACACATATTCAACTGTAACCAATAGACCGTGAGCTGGATATATTGATTGCTGGCTAAAATCTCGATTGTAGGGTGTCCCAACAAATTTTAAGTTGTCAATAAGTGATCCACTTCTTTACGAAATTATCCTCGACTGACTTTGTTAATGCTCAGGCAATGATAACAGCTAAAAGAAGAGATGAAAGTGTATAATCTGGCTGAACCCCAATACATAGAACCAGTTACTGTAAACATCCTCTGCTCTAACATAATATCTATCATAACATAACGTCGTAAATTCTCTTAAATCTTCTCAATAGGTACACTCAAGCTTGATGGAATGCCTTATTAAGAGAGTGGAGCTTAATGGAGAATACCAATTCCCTGGCCCCCGACACCTCGTTTTCACCATGGACGTCCAGTCCCTATACACCTGTATTCCTCATGCAGATGGCCTCAAGGCCCTCTGCTTCTTCCTGGTCCGCAGGCCCGACAGTCCCCCTCCACCGACACCCTCATCCACCTAGCCAAACTCGTCCTCACCCTCAACAACTTCTCTTTCGATTCCTCCCACTTCCTACAGACCAAGGGGGTGGCCATGGGAACCCGCATGGACCCCAACTAAGCCTGCCTCTTTGTAGGTTACGTGGAAAAGTCCCTCTTCCGCACCTGCACAGGCCTCAAACACCACCTCTTCCTCCGTTACATTGATGACTGTATCGGCGCCGCCTCTTGCTCCCCAGAGGAGCTCGAACAGTTCATCCACTTCACCAACACCTTCCACCCCAACCTTCAGTTCACCTGGGCCATCTCCAGCACATCCCTCACCTTCCTGGACCTCTCAGTCTCCATCTCAGGCAACCAGCTTGTAACTGATGTCCATTTCAAGCCCACCGACTCCCACAGCTACCCAGAATATACCTCCTCCAACCCACCCTCCTGCAAAAATTCCATCCCCTATTCTCAATTCCTCCACCTCCGCTGCATCTGCTCCCACGATGAGGCTTTCCACTCCCTCACATCCCAGATGTCCAAGTTCTTCAAGGACCGCAACTTTCCCCCCACAGTGGTCGAGAACGCCCTTGACCGCGTCTCCCGCATTTCCCGCAACACATCCCTCACACCCCGCCCCCGCCACAACCGCCCAAAGAGGATCCCCCTCGTTCTCACACACCACCCCACCAACCTCCGGATACAATGCATCATCTTCCGACACTTCCGCCATCTACAATCCGACCCCACCACCCAAGACATTTTTCCATCCCCACCCTTGTCTGCTTTCCGGAGAGACCACTCTCTCCGTGACTCCCTTGTTCGCTCCACACTGCCCTCCAACCCCACCACACCCGGCACCTTCCCCTGCAACCGCAGGAAATGCTACACTTGCCCCCACACCTCCTCCCTCACCCCTATCCCAGGTCCCAAGATGACTTTCCACATTAAGCAGAGGTTCACCTGCACATCTGCCAATGTGGTATACTGCATCCACTGTACCCGGTGTGGCTTCCTCTACATTGAGGAAACCAAGCAGAGGCTTGGGGACCGCTTTGCAGAACACCTCCGCTTGGTTCGCAATAAACAACTGCACCTCCCAGTCGCAAACCATTTCCACTCCCCCTCCCATTCTTTAGATGACATGTCCATCATGGGCCTCCTGCAGTGCCACAATGATGCCACCCGTAGGTTGTAGGAACAGCAACTCATAGTCCACTTGGGAACCCTGCAGCCCAATGGTATCAATGTGGACTTCACCAGCTTCAAAATCTCCCCTTCCCCCACCGCATCCCAAAACCAGCCCAGCTCATCCCCTCCACAAACTGCATCCCAAAACCAGTCCAACCTATCTCTGCTTCCCTAACCTGTTCTTCCTCTCATCCATCCCTTCCTCCCACCCCAAGCCGCACCTCCATCTCCTACCTAGTAAACTCCTCCCACCTCCTTGACCTGTCCGTCTTCCCTGGACTGACCTATCCCCTCCCTACCTCCCCACCTATACTCTCCTCTCCACCTATCTTCTTTTCTCTCCATCTTCGGTCCACCCCCCCCCCTCCCTATTTATTCCAGAACCCTCACCCCATTTCCCTCTCTGATGAAGGGTCTAGGCCTGAAACGTCAGCTTTTGTGCTCCTGAGATGCTGCTGGGCCTGCTGTGTTCATCCAGCCTCACATTTTATTATAATGGAGAATACCAGTGGTTTTGGTGATGTCAATATATACTGGAGAAAAGCAAAATCAGAGAGATGGAATTTGATGCTCTTGACCATTCTCGAAAAAACAAGCCTAATTTCAGAGGTGTGAAAGATAAGTTCTACTTGGTAGGAGAAAAGTGTTTACTTGAAATATATTTAATAGTCAATGAAATTTTCCATTCTGACTTTATTTTGGCATATTTGAAAACAAGTTTAATTTGCTAAAGCATAGCTTTACTACTGTGCAAAATGCAAAATTAGACTTGCAAGCATTCCCTTCCACGCAACTATTGCTGCTAACCTTTGAATTATGCAATCAGATTTGTGATTATTTTCTTCCATAAGCACCTTTGCTGTGCAGTTTATTTAGCCTTTTGTATATTTTGTCCCACTCAGTTTAAATGTAGAAAAGCAGAAAAGTTGGAGAGTGTACCTGAACACCTTAGGAAGCCGTTTATTTATACAACACTTCACAACCTCAGGACACCCCAAACCATTTTACAGCCAATAAAGTACTTTGTTTGAGGTGAACTGACTGTTGTAATACTAGAAAATAAGAAGAAATGAGGCAGAGATGTGATAACAGCAAGATAATCTATTTTTGCGATGTTGTTTGAGGGATAAATATTGAACAGAAAACTGAGGATATCTCAGTTACTTTATTCAAAAATAATGTCATGAGACCCTTCAGCTTCACCCAAGAAGGCAAAGTCTCAGTTCAATATTGCATCTCAAAGATGGTGCCTCCAGAAATGTAACACTCCTTTGGTACCACACTGTATGTGCTCCAGTCCGTGATCTCATAATTCAAAGCTCAGAGTGTTCCCAACTGAGCCAGAGTCATGTTATATCCTTCAGTCACTTTTCTGAGAGCACCTAATCATAATAAGAGCAATTTGTCTGTAGGGTAAGTACCAGACTTTTTTTTGAAGATGTGTCTGAGTGCATGACTTCTTCTCAGAAACTTATTTGAAACTTTAATTGATACTTTTTTTCCAGTATTTTGGCATTGATTGTATATTTTTTGTTGCACCTGACTGGACAGCTAGATAATATATAGCACTTGTCACAGAGTTTACACTTTTAAATCTGCATATGCATTCCCACTTTTGTCATCTTCCTGTTGGAGGTGATCAAGGATTTTGTAGGAATTGAATTTGTATTCTTGGCTCAGCTGTTGGCAGAATCGTCCGGAATCACCAGGAACTTAATTAATGTGGGAGGCAAAAATTCATTTTCCCTGGCAGCAGGTGAAGGTTTTGCAATGAAGCTCCCACAATCTTTCAGGTGGGCTGGCTTCCTAACCTTTACCTTTATTACATTCAGCAATCTGCAATGAATACTCATCAACAGCCCTGGCCATGGGAATTAAAACTTTTGGGCACAGTCCTTTGAGTCAAAAATGTCAACTGATCTTGACACACCTGGCTGCAGTTATGAGACCTGTACTTGGTGATGGTTTTCTCTAAACTCTGATAAATACAAACTTCTTCCGCTGCTTGGCACTTTCACAACCAAGTCATTTCTTTGTACACTTACTGCATAAGAGGTAAAGCCTCTCTAAGTCGACTAGCTCACGAGAAGTCTTAGTCATATATCATCTTATTCATTGTTCATAAAGAGGCGAAGCCTCACCAAGTCAAGCAGCTCATGACAAGTCTCAGTCACACGCGGTCTCATTGAAGTTCTTAACTGTTTGCAGGTTAAGTGGAGAGCCTCAGTGGAGCCATTAACATGTGTAAGTGAGGCCATCACATTGGTTGACGCCAACTAACCTGACCAGGTCTGCCGAGCAGGACTCTGAAAAGGAGTCTGAAATGAAGAGGCTGCTCAACTGAAAAAGGGGCCCAACGGAAAATGCTCGCAAAAAAGTAGAAAGAAATGGTAGAGAATGGAATCCAAAGGGCATGGTTGTCAGGGGCTGTGGAAGGATCCTGGGAATTGGATGAAGAAACCTATAACGCAGAGAGAAGTGTGATAGTGATAGAGACAAGGGGGAAAGGGAAGGCTGGAAACTGCATATGAGGGTGCTGAACTCAATGGGGTAGCTAGGTGTGGCTGGGGAGGGAGAATGAGTATGTCAACTGAATAATGTGTGGTAGGATGTAAAGACTGGGCACAGCAATTTGGAAGGCAGTAGGATCTGAGGAAAGAGCAGGAATATCGAGGGAGACAGTGGTAAAACTGATAGGCATGAGGTGGGGGAAGGTGTGTGCAGGGGATTGGGTGTTTGAAGAAGGACCAAGATGATACCAGAGAGAAGGAGAAAGACATCCTCAATTTTAGGTGGAAAAGTTTAGAACATACAACATAGAACATAGAACATTACAGCCCAGTACAGGCCCTTTGGCCCTCAATGTTGTGCCGACCTGTGAGACCAATCTGAAGCCCATCTAATCTACACTATTCCATTATCATCTATATATTTATCTAATGACCATTTAAATGACCTCGAAGTTGGCGAATTTACCACTGTTGCAGGCAGGGCATTCCGCGCCCTTACTGCTCTCTGAGTAAAGAACATACCTCTGACATCTGTTTATATCTATCACCCCACAATTTAAAGCTATGTCCCTTCATGCAAGAGGGTGAACAACTCAGCGGAAAAAGTTTATGATTATTATCTTTCTCTAAAACAGTTTTCAAATTAAACCTACATCTGGCACCATCAATAAAGTACTATATGTGTGTGCCTGAGATATCCATGAGGTGCACAATATAAAGTCAACTTTTGTGGCTGCGTCTTTGAGTGACACATGCCTTTAAAGAAAAACCATCTTATGCATGTACTCTCTGAGTTATGATGAAAGGTCATTGAGCAGATGGTGGGTGATATGCTGAGTCCTTATATGCTTTTAAGTCATGCAACCAACTTTCCGCCAACCGACTCCATCTATGTTCTCTCTACCTCAAAAAGGCAGCCCGCATAATCAAATACTCCTCCCACCCAGGTTATAATCTCTTCCAACCTCTTTTTTCAGGCAGAAGATTCAAAAGCTTTAACACACATTCCAACAGATTCAAGAACAGCTTCTTCCCCACTCTTATTAGACTTCTGAAAGGACTTCTCAAATTTTAAACTTAATGTTGATCTCGCTTTTGGTATACTTTCTCTGCAGCTGTAACATTGTATTCCTCACTTTGTTCTATGATCTTTATGCACTTTGTATGGTATACTGCACTCAAAACAAAAATTTCAATGTACCTAAGTACATGTGATAATAATAAATCAAATAAAGCATGTGTGAGAGGCAGTACCACTGTGGTGCCATTGGTGCTAAATTGCTTGCTTCAAAATGAAGTGGCAGACTTTAATTGCACTTGAGGGAGCTAATGAAGATGCCAGACACATGGCATTTTGTGTATTAGCCCTGTGCAATGACAAACATACAGTTCTAACTCATATACATAGTAGTATTGGATAGACAGCGGTACATATGCTGGTGGAGTGTATCAGATCATTCACCCTCTTGAGACTCTAAAGCCAGATTCTCTTGAGCCACCTCTGTCCAGGCTGCCTTCTTCAGTTAGAATGACATCTTGTTACCATCTATAGGGAATAGAACTGCCTTTCTCTCCTGCACAACCTTCAGGAGAACTTCTAGGGAGCTGGCAGTAAATCATGTGCTGCTTTTTTGCCAGGTTCCTGACATCTCCAGGGGTGGGTGAGGCTGATGGGCAGAGGCTGAGATTGCTCCTGGGTTTCAGACAGTCAAGTGCTTTTAACTCTGACATTTGGAAGCTGGAACCCAGAGGTCCTGGCAGAGGGCCTGAAGAACTTCCCGCCTAACTGCCCATAAAATTTGTTGTTTAACTCACACGTAAATAGATAATATGCTGATAAGAACGTAATTGTACGAGAAAACCTGACAAGTCTCTGAGCAGACGTGCCTCCTGTTTTTTATGCTTGACTCCAAACTTCGTCTCAAAGAAACGAGGTTCTACCTGCTATTGTTGACTATCACTTCTTACCACTTTCTTTGTGATCTTTCTCCAACTGCAGGCAAGAAGGACATCAGTACTTTGCTCCATTTCCTGCAGCATTGCTCAATGACTTTATCAACAGAGCAAGGTGCCTTTCTGTGATTGGTATCCTCACTCTGCCAACTTGATGAATTGCATGTTTTTTTTTATTATTCATGTCACAACAACTTCCCCCTTGGCACGCTCATATTAAAAATGATTTACCTGGAGATATAACTTTTCAGCAAGTCATAGGCTGCTGCACCGTACAAACCTCCACAGCAAGTCAGAAAATATAGGCTGCAGAAATTCTGCATCTGTATCCTATGCCACAACACATACACAAACATAATCAACTCCCATTGATTTCTCAGTCCAGAAGGACAGAGAAAGGTCAGAAATCCTTATCCTGAGGGTAATGAATAAACTCAAGGGAAATGCATGGCACTTAAGAATAAGGCACGAACAATCTACTTATTGGGCATTGTGGAGGAACAAAGAATCATTTATTTAAAAGAAAAACAAAATCACACAAGAAGTTGTTAGAAGCTAAGAAAGGAAAGACATTAACAAATATAGGGAACATAAGAGAGAAGGTGAGAAAAACACAGGGTGGAAAAAAACACCCTGGGAAAAAAACTTCTGGCTATCCACCCTATCTGCGCTTCTCGTAATTTTGTTCACTTCTTTCAGATCGCTGCTCAGCCTCCATCTTTCCAGTGAAAATAATTTGAGTTTATCCAACGTCCCCTCATTACTGAAACCATCCAGACCAGGCAATCCATGGATATCTTCCCTGCACCCTCTTCAAAGCATCCATGTCCTTCTGGTAGTGTGGCGACCAGAACTGCATGCAATATTCCAATGTGGCCTAACTAAGGTTTTGTACAGGTCTAACATAATTTGCCAACATTTATATTCAATGCCTTGGCTGATGAAGGCAAGTGTGCTCTATATGTCTTCTTCATCACCTTATCCACCTGGGTTGTCACTTTCAGGGGCCTTGGACTGGTATGTTCACATCCCTCTCTATGTCAATGCTTCTAAGGGTTCTGCCATTTTTTGTATAATTTGCACTGTTCAATTTGATCTTCCAAATTACATCACCTTGCACTTGTCCAGACTAAACTCCACCTGCCATTTCTCTGCCCAAATTTGCAAACTATCTCTGTCCCACTGTATCCTTGATAATCCTCCTTGTTATCTACAACTCTGCCAATTTTGCTGCCATTCACAAACTGACTAATCAGACCACCTACATTTTCCTCCAGTTTACAAATAACACTGATCCCTGTGGAACATCATGGACTACTGGTCTCCATTCCGAAAAGTGCCCTTCCACCGCTACTGTCTGTCTTCTGTGACCAAGCCAGATCTGTATCCATCTAGCCAGCGCACTTCAGTTCCCATGAAACTCTACCTCTTGCACCAGCCTACCATGAGGTAACTTATCAAATGCTATGTTAAAGTCCATGTAGACAACATTCTCTGCCTTTCCCTCATCAATTGTTCTTGCCACCTCCTCAAAAATCTTATTCAGTTTGATGAGACATGAACTTCCCCACCCAAACCCATGCTACCTATCACGAACAAATCCATTCACTTCCATTGATAACGCAGTGTGGAGTTGGAGGAGAACAGTAGGCCAGGCAGCATCAGAGGAGCAGGAAAGCTTTGGTTTTGGCTCGGGATCCATAATTCCTGTCCCTCAGTATCTTCTCCAACAGCTTCCTTACCACTGACATCAGGCTCATTGGCCTGTAATTACCTGCATTATCTCTGTTTCCCTTCTTTAACAAAGGGATAACATTGGGATTCTCCAGTGCAAAGAGGCTGCAAACATATCTATTAAGGCCCCAGCTATTTCCTTTCTTGCCTCCCATAGTATCCTGGGATAGTTCCCATCTGGTCCTGGGGATTTGTCAGATTTAATGCACTTCAAGACACCCAACACTTCATCCTTCATCCTGCCTGAAAGTATTCACACAACTTCCCCTAAACTCAATACCCCTTACATCCCATTCTTTGGTGAATATCAACGCAAAATACTCATTTAGGATCTCACTCATTTCATTTGGCTCCACACATAAGCTCCCTACTTTATCTTTGAAGGGGCCTACTTTAGCCCTAGTTACCCTTTAGCTCCTAATATATGCATAAAATGCCTTGGGATTTCTCCTTAACTTTTCATGGTGCCTTTTAGTTCTCCTAACTCACCATTTGAGATTCTTCGTTCTTTCCCTATATTCTTCAAAGACCCATCTATTTTTAATTGCCTAGACCTTGAGAATGCTTTCTTTTCATTTTGACGAAGTGGATAATTTCCACAGATATCCAAAGTTCCCCAATCCTGCTATTTCTGGCCTTCCTTTTCATAGGAACATGCCTGTCCTGCACTCGAATCGACTGAAAATGAAATAATAGTTTTGTCTGGACACATGAAGAATGAAAGGATAATTGAAATAGGAATAAGGTCACCGAATGATAAGGAAAAAAGGCTTTCAAGTAATGGTTGAAATAGCAAAAGCTCTGCCCAATTACTTTGCCTCAATTTCCATGGTGAATTAAAAAAAATAGACTTCACTGGAGAATAAGCTAAAAAATAATATTAATGCACATAAGTTGCAAAGGAAGAAAATAATTTGGCAAGTGAGAAAATTTGAATGAGTTTAAAACCACAAGTCCCCAGGTATTAGCCACAAATAGTAAAGGAAGGGAGTGGACTCAGTAGGAATAAATTTATATTTCCCCATTAGAGAGTTTACAAGCAGGGTCAGTGGGTGGTGAGGGGTTCACAAACCTCTTTGGTTTGATTTTATACTTGACCTCTTTGCAATTTTCTAGTAGGACAAGTGAGGCATAGACCAAACCTCCTTGCTCTGATTGAAGCCCTTGCGTGGCCATTTAGTATCTGCTTAGGTCTGTTATGCACAGCATTTCAATTTTTAAGCTGGCACAAGGAGTTCACTAGCAAAAGAAAGCCAGAAAATCACTGTGCTCTGGCCTCGAGGTTGTAGGGGAAGGGTTCCTTCATCAGCAGCATCCATTCAACACTCCCCCTTTCCACAAGATCTGACTCCTGTGGGTTCTTCTTCTCCACTAATCCATCCCTACCCTCCTGGACTCCCCACGGCAACTCTATCCTCTCTACCCATGTCGGTCCTTACCTCCCATCATCACCCTGAGGCTCTCATACCTACCTGGTCCAAGATGCTTAGAACTTTGGGGACTGCTTGCTGTCCTCGTCCTGTCCCCTGCACCTTTAAGGATTTGGGAGCTGGTGCTTAGACAGAATAACTCTCAGTTTTCTGAAGTGGGACCTGTTCCTGAGTAAGGGCCAAAAATCCCACCTTCTTGCAACAATTGACCTTTGCAGCATTAACTAGCAGCCTGTATCAGTGTGATGTACTGCACTATAGTGGGAAGGAAAACGTCACCATCCTACAAGCCCTGGCCACTTATTTATATATATAAATATTCCATATAAATCAGGATAGTGCAAGGTGACCAATAGACAGCAAATGTCATTCCTACGTGTAAACAAAGAGATTGATCTGGTTGAATAAGGGTTCCTGTGATAGGAACTGCAGCAGATGTACTTAAAATTGAAATGCCAAATCTGGTGAAAAGACAACACAGAATGAAAAGTAAAGAGTGGAAACAACACGCTGTGACTAATCTGAGACAATCTTATGACGTATTAATAAGACAGAAGCTCTGATGTTTCTGAAGGGTGATGTATTTGAGCAGAGACAGAGACACCATGAACTTTTCCATTCTCAAGTATACTAAAATCCAATATGACACTTTACTCGTTTACAGGTTTTGAGGGCTGGTAAAATTCCATGTGTGGGCTTCCTGCCATCTTTCCCTTTGCTCCCATCCTGTCTACAGTCTTATAGGGCAGGCAATGCCTGGTGTAGTCCAAATTGCTCCCCCCACCCAGTTAAGCCTCTGAAACGGCCAATTGTTAATCATGATGCTGCTTCTCCCTAGGCCTCAATTCTGAGGCCAGTAGCCGGGGCTCGGGACAGGAATGGGGAATTAACAAGTCACCCTACTTCTGGGTCCAATCGAAAGACAGGAGTAGCACTCCCTTTAAAGGCCATTCCCAGCCCCGCACTAATGAGTTTGCCCTCTTTCCTGTCCTTTTCATCCAGAGCCTTGGCTTCCCCCGTCCATCCTCTTACACATCATGTTCTCTCCCTGGCATGAGCACCCCCCCACCGCCCCCCCACACACACATACTCACCTAGTCCTGGGCTCTGAGAATTTGAGGATTGCTTATTGTCCCAGTTCTTGTCATTGAAGCTGCTGTTGCTGCTGGGCTACAGAGCTTTCAGCATTATGAAAATCCTGAAACTCTCTGCGTTGAAACTTCTACCAAAGTAAGAGGAGAAACATCTACCAAAGTAGGAGCAGAAAGATTCATCTCCAGCTAATTAACATTCTCGATATTAGTGCTCAGTCAGTCAATGGTACAGGCGGCACGGTGGCTCAGTGGTTAGCACTGCTGCCTCACAGCTCCAGGGAGCTGGGTGCAATTCCACTCGGTCGACCGTCTGCGTGGAGTTTGCAAATTCTCCCTGTGCCTGCAGGGTTTCCTTCGGGTGCTCTGGTTTCCTCCCACAGCCCAAAGATATGCAGGCTAGGTAGATTGGCCATGCTAAATTACCCATCGTGTTCAGGGATGTGTAGATTAGATGAGCTGTAGGGGTTTGGGCCTAGGTGGGATGCTCTGAGGGTTGGTGTGGACTTGTTGGGCCGAAGGGTCTGTTTCCACACTATAGGGATTCTATGATTCTATGGTAATATTCACTACAGGATTAAAATATCTTCTCTGTTGTTTCATTCTAACCATCTGAGAGAAATCTTAGAGCATGGTTGGCTTTAGTTATTGATACTTATCCTCCAAAATACAATAGCTCCTGGATATTTATTTGCTACTGTATTCAATTCCTTATTTTCCAAATAATATGATCTTCTTGTTTCTTATTCCCAAATACAATAGCTCAAGGATATTTATTTACTTAGAAACTAACTTGTTAACTAAATGCCACATCTGCTGGTTTATTAACGTCTCCTTGCAATTTGTTATAGTTCTTCTACAGTGTTGCCTATATTTCCCTCACCCAGTTTGGTGTCATCCATAAAATTAGGAATTATGATTCTCATTTAATTGTCTAATTTGGTAATGTAAATTGTGGATAGTTGTTGTGCCAGCAGTGATCCTAATGGTATCCCATTTCCTACCTTCAACTATTTTCTTTCCTCTCACTTTCTGCTTGTCCCCTGATTCCGCATGATCTGTTTTTATTCATTCATCTATTATGTGATAACTTAGCAAAAGTATTTTATTTCAAATTCTGGACACAGTGTGCAGAATTTTCAGTTGGGTTCAGGAATCCGACTTCCGGAAGGAATGTTGATTCTGATCCTTTGCCAACTTGCTCAAAATAAGTTTGAATACAAAAGGTCTAGTTGACCAGCAGTCTAACTTGGAGCCTAATTTGAGATGTCAAGCAGAAGGAGGGGTCTGCCAGGTTGGTTCCAGCAGGTGACAGCCATGATTGTGAATGAAGCTCCCTGGGGTGGGCAGATACTTAGAGACCCAGAGATAATGGGAACAGATGCTGGAGAATCCAAAATAACAAAGTGTGGGGCTGGATGAACACAGCAGGCCAAGCAGCATCTTAGAAGCACAAAAGCTGACATTTCAGAACCTGTTAAGAGAAATCTGAGTTAACCTTTTGGGTCCAGTGACCCCTTCTCAGAGCTATTTTTTATTTAAAGCTCTGCTTCATCTGGAAGGTATGTTTGGGACCTTGGATAGTGAGAAGGGAGGAGGTAAATGGGCAGGTATTATACCTCCAGCAATTACAGGGGGAGATGCTGTGGAACTGCGGAGGGAGTACTGGGAGTGAAGGGAGAGTGGACCAAGGTGTCCCTGAGGGAATGGTCCCTGTGGAAGGTGGACAAGGGAGGGGAGGGGAATATGTGTCTGGTAATGGCATCTCTCTGGAGGTAGCAGAAGTGGCGGCTGATGATCTACTGGATGTGCATGCTGGTGGGATGGTAGGTAAGAACAAGAGGAACCCAATTGCAGTTGCTGGAGAGAAGAGAGGGGTTGAGGGCGGAAGTGTGGGAGATGGGTTAGACATGGTTGAGGGCCCTGTCAACAATGGTGCTGGGGAATCCTTGTTTGAGGGAGAAGGCGAACATTTTGGAGGCTACCTTCCCAAAGTTGGCATCTTCAAGCTCTGAAGAAGGGGTCACTGGACTTGAAATGTTAAGCCTGATTTCTCTTCACAGATGATGCCAGGCCTGCTGAGTTTTTCCAACAATTTTTGTGTTTGTTTAGAAATGCAGGCCTGGGAAACATTGATAAGTGACCATTCAAAAAAAGTTTGAGGTACAGTCCTGGATTTATGTAAGTTGACCAATCATATTTCTATTTTTAACAGATAATAATACAATTTCAACTGTCCCTAGTGTTAACCTTACAGCTAATCTGATAGAATATCCACTAGACTGTCCGGGCTCTCTGCAATAAAGCCTAAAACATATGTCCCAAATTGAACATGCAGCTTTCCAATGAACCGCCCCCAACTTGTGAAGATTAATAGGTCTGGTAAATTGATCAAATAGGTTGCTTGTACCCTCTCATCCTGGCAGTCCTTTGAAAATTTGAAACTGGCCTGGAGACATCAGAATCTTGAAACAATTTGTCCAATTGTTATTTTCAATTCACCCTGATGTGAGGACTAATCCCTTGGGCATTTGAAAATCCAGTGTATCAGGCTAGATTTTCTGCTGGATGTTAGAATCCCAATTTCCAACCTGTGCGGGAGTCTGGATTCTGCCAATGTCTGTATGCAACTTTCTGGGAAGTGGTTTCTGTTAGGCCTTATTGTGTGGTTTCTGACAATCAAAGAGGTGAACTCTCCAGTTCTTCCAGATGCTTTTCATTACCATTTTAGCGGGTCTCCTGTCTCAAAACTGGTCTCTTGTGGTAAAATGTGTGGTCATGGGTCCTGATTTATATGCAAAGCTCCACATTAAATGCAATGTCAGTATCTGAACGGGGGGCTACAAATGTGAAATAAAATGATGGTGCTTTGATTTCACTCACCATTTTCTTCCTGCTCTAGCACTCCCCAGTCAGATGGTACTTGGCTGGCATTTGAAAAGTGCACTGATATCATGGACTATAGTGGGATCTGAAACCATTAAACATGGCCATTAAACCTTATACCTCCTGCTCAATCTCACATTCTGCTCATCCCATAATCTTTTCTGTTTTACTTATATACAAGTCAGAAGTTGCATTACCTCTGGTAGTCTAATAGTTTATGAATGTGGTTGTATAATATTTTAACCTTTTGTATTTTAAACAGATTCATGACTGAGTTAAAATAGTTGAAATGAATTTGCCAAGAATGTGTTAACCAGTGCACTGTCAAAGGAATTTGGGTCTCATATCTTTTAAATTGCTGGAGCTCATTGAATTTAATTATAGTAATTTTAATGACTGGCTTGCTACTTGATTGATACTTTGTTTTGTCTTTGAACATAAATATTTTAAATATTTTCTTTGGTTTTTTTTGTGGGCTAGATGTACCGATTCATCTATTTCACTTGAGATGTTGATCTCCAAATAAATATGCTGAACATCACACAACCATGAAAGGGATAGAATATCAAATTGGATTCCATTTGATTTCAATCCTCCAATTACAGCAAAACTATATGACCCCAACAAGATCTGCACAAAGTATAAAAGTGAAGATCAGAACTGGTTTGAACGTGTACTTTGAAGAAAGCGATATTTCTGCGTCAGAATTACTAGCTGTGAGGCAGCTGATGGAATCACAGATTTAGACTTGTGCCTGATTGATCAAAAGCACTTTTGCTGCAGGGGAAACAGATCCATTGTCTTCAGTTGAAAGTTGGCATAACCAAGTTTGAGCCTCCAGTGTTTTCTGCATTCCCTTCATCTCCATGACTTGTGCAATGGCTACTGCCCATATATTTGGCACAGAGCAATGAGTCACTCCTTGGAGCCATCTTTAGGGCTTTCATTACCAGCCTAAAAACAATCAGGACAGTTGGCAGAGGCGAAAGCTTCCTTACAAATTTCAAACGCATTAAATATTGATGATTCATATTTGCAAAGACAGCATTTACATTCTTTGAAAGCTACCACTTGCTAAAAGAAATCTCTCCAGAGAACAAAACTTTTTGTAGCTTGAAGAATATTCATTGATCAAGCCAAAAAGTCAAGGCGTTGGAGGCAATGATTTAAATATTAACCATGAGTTATTTAGGTTTTTTAACAAGCACCTTGCTAGGACTTTTTTATGAAGCCATGTTATTTCGTGCATAGTGAGCCTGATAAATTCATTGTGTTGATGGGCTCAATTTATATTATTGTTGTTGCTTTATGCCTTCAGAGCATTGTGCACAATTGCTGTAAAAAACAAATCACAACAATTCATGAAGCAACACTCCAAGCATCTTCCGTGTAATGGCACTCAAATGTGTCAACCTGGTAAACACATTCCCTGTCCTCGAACCTAAGAACGTAAGACCACAAGAAATAAGGACAGGAGTAGGCCATCTAGCCCTTAGAGCCTGAACCTATAGTGTAGGAATCCAAAAATGATATCTCCAAACCAGGTTATTAATGGTCAAGAAGAAATGGTAATAAGTAATTGAAGGAGTGTGTTAAAATACTTGAGAACAGGCCATTTTGTAGTGATACCTAAGCTTGTTTTTGACCACTAAGCACAGAGAAATGCTTGGGAAAAGTACTCAGAGAGGTCATTCATATGTAACATCAAACACAGTATAGTTTTTATACTGGGGACCTTCTACAATCTGTTGGACTTCACCATTGAACTGGGTTCATGAATGAGGCCATAGAAAGTGAGATCAATCTCCAAGTACCAGTCACCACTGAGCGAAAGGATCTGAGACTCAATTTTTGAATGTGCCTAAAAGTAATACATTTGCTCGATATAAGAGTGAATATGTCTTCTTGCATTTGTTTTGATCAGACCTTAAAGAACCAGTTAAGGCACGTTAGCTAAACGTTACATGTGGTGCTGTGAGCAGTGTCTGAGCAAAAAGTTCAAAAAGGAGGAAGAAAACATCCTTTGTCCTGAGGTGGTCCTCCATGGACGGATGCTATTGAACAAGTTGGCTGAACTAGGACCACCTCCCACAATACTGGTAGCAGGAAACTGCCACATGGCTTACTATACCGGAGGTAGCTACTAGTGGACCGGCCCAACTATGGTGGGGTGCAGTTGGTGCCATTGGGGCCAGCATAGGAAAGACCAGTAGGTGAAGTTTTAATGTTGTTAGGACAGTTAGTGCATATGGAAGAAATCCGAGCTAAGACTTGGATGACATAGGGTAGTGAACTAAGGGGGCCCCTGGGAAAACAGTGTGAAGCAAAAGCAGAAAGTAATACAAAATGAAATGTTTGCGGCTGTATTGAAAATGGGAATACATATGTCCAAAATAGGTGGCATATCTATCAGTATTATCTATTAACTTTAGAGGAATCTTCATGCAGTACCCAAGAGTTGTCAGTAGCAAATGAGTTGTGTGAAGCTATGGAGCATAGTTAGATGGTTGAAAGGTAAATTGGAGTGACAGCTACAATTCCTGAGGATCTGACCTCTGAGAGGTGCCGCCAGTGGGCAGGATGTGATGATAAAAGCCGGGCTAGTATGGCCGAGAGTTGAATAAAGTCAATCCTACAGCAAGCAAAACAACCAACAGATGGCCAAGGTAATACCAGCTGGACTAGTATTACACTGAGTCTATTGTAGAATTAACAAAATAAGAGCTGAAGTTGCAAAACAAAACTCTCATACCATGACTGTGTAGTTTCTCCGCTAGTTCTGCAAGGTAAATCATTGGACCATAAACGATTTGTACATCTCACTGTCACTACAAGAAAAAGACAAGCATAAAGTGAGAAACTGAGATTGGAAGAAAATGTTCACAATTTTAAGGAGAGACAGGGCAAGAGAGAGAGACCAACTTCTATGTTTGATTGAGGTAATAAATCTTTTCTGTCTGGATGCAAATTCTTTGAGTCCTTGAGTTAACTATTTAGGCTTTGTGGTCTAATTGCAATACAATTCCATTTAATTGCCACCAAAGTGTTTTCTTATGTCTTTTGCGTGTTTCTCATCCTTGGAGTTTGAGATCTGGGGATACATTGAATTTGATTTATATATTGACAGTTATATAGTGATATGAAAGTGTAGTGTGTTCGAATCAGTTTGGAATATTTATGGCTAAGTTAATGTCCCTTTAAGAAACTATCAGTGGTCATGTAAAAAAAACTACCGTGGAATGTTTACTTGGAAATAGTTTCCCAAGGGCTTTATTAGAAAAAATAATGAAATAATTAATTACAAACACATTCAACAATTGAAGAAAGAAAATATGTTAAATGGCACAACTCATTTCCTCTTGACTTAAAATCTATGTTGTAATTACATGGAGGAAAGAGCCCTGGGTAAATGATTCATTTCAGAACCTTTATAATTGTATTGTCAAGTTTGGAATTTTATTTTTGGTCCAGAGAGAATTTCCAAATATTATTTGAATATATGGGTGAATCTTTAATTCCAGATGATAAGATTCACTCGTCTTAAATATTTGTTGGAGTGAATTGGTGTTTTGAAAGAAAGTAGGGACAACTGGAATTTGGAAAGGTAATCTCTTTGAACAGAATTATCCAATGATATGTTCTAAAATCCAAGGAAACCAATGATGAAACGGACGTCTCCATTCATGCAACAAAATCAAAACATGCCAGAAATCTGTGAACATAGCAGCTGGCCCTATTGTCTTGTAAGGTAAATTGAATAACCTTCAGAATGTAGTTTATAGTGTTTTCACCTCTGTTCCATCCCTATGTCATGAGACAAAGTCAACGTGTCATATCATTCAGGAGCCTGCAGGGGTGAACAAAGGAATAGGACCCTTAGGCACAGTTAGGAAAGAGATCAACAAGTCCCTTTTCCCCAATCACATTAGGGAATCCCTTTGTGCAAATTGGATTATATTCACAGAGTGTTATCATGCAAATCACAGTGACAGCTCCTCTACATTCTGCTGAAATCAGAACTTCAGCCAGGAGTAGTCCGAAAGCATCATACGTTCAAAACTTTCAAATCTTATTTCATTAAAAAATTTCAAAAGCTATTTTATTTGAAGCTGATGTAGGAAAGATGTTGTAAAAAATTGATTTAGTTTGTTCTCAAAATATAGAGAAATGTTTTGGAGGACACCAAATTTGAACTCAGAATTTGGAATGAGATGCTTTGTCTGTAAACGTGTAATGCTTCTTTTTGAAGGTGGTCTGAAAAGAAAGAATTGGAAAAGATTTCCTTTAAGAAAATAGAAATATAAAATGCCAGTTTGCAATTATGAGGAGATTTCAACATCTTTTAAGCTGAATATGTGAAAATATGAGAGATAATAGGAACTGCAGTTGCTGGAGAATCTGAGATAACAAGGTGTGGAGCTGGATGAACACGGCAGGCCAAGCAGCATCTTAGGAGCAGGAAAGCTGATATTTCACGCCTAGGCCATTCATCAGAAAATGTCTAGGCCTGAAACGTCAGCTTTCCTGCTCCTAAGATGCTGCTTGGTCTGCTGTGTTCATCGAGCTCGACACCTTGTTATCTATGTGAAAATACGACATTTGTTGACTTGGGATCTGCCCTTTCTTGGACCAGCTCAATCAACTCTTTCTGCTGACAGTTTTTAAATCTTCTCACATATCTGTGTAATGAGATGAGTGATTTTGGACAGGACTAAATTCTGGATTTCCAAATTTATAGGTATGTTTGGAACTTATTAACCAATTGGTCTTTTCGCAGAGTGTCCGTGGATTTTGTCTTTGTGCTTTTGAACAGGTTTCAAGAATGCAGTGAGGGAGTTGGAAGTCTTGTGGAGACAATGTCTCGAAAACAGGGAAACCCTGAACTTAATACAATCACTCGGATTTTCAACATAAGGGCACTGACCGTGGATATAATTGTTTCTGAAACTGGGATTACTAAAATCACTTGATATACGTTGTTAGTTTAAGCACATAATGGAAAATTCAATTGAATTTTAAAGGATAAATGAATTTATATCTCATTATTTTAACTTAAAACAAGAGCCAATGGAAACAGCTGAGGTGGTCTTAATTTGGATGAGAAAAAGTTGGAAAAGATTGTTTCAGCAAAATGTTAATTGACAACTGTTGAAACCTAACAGCCCAACAACACTTCTGAGGCTGTGTGCAAAAGAAAACCTTAAATCTATTGTTGTCAACTTTGAATTTGGGATTGTTTTAAAAGACAAAAATGGAAATTGCTGGAAAAGCTCAGCACGTCTGGCAGCACCTGGGGAAGAATCTGGCTTTGATCCTTTCCTTCACAGATGCTACCCGAACTGCTGAGCTTTTCCATCAGCTTCTGTTTTTATTCGTGATTTACAGCACCCCCAGTTCTTTCGGTTTTTAAAAGAAAAAATGTTGTGTGTAATCCAGCAAGTTACATTTGAAAAAGATTGTATGCACTTTTTACAAGAAAGATCAAAATTTGGCAATGTTTGAAACCACAGAGTAATAAATGTATATTTGTATGTTTTATAGCTATTATGAAAACATGCTTCCTTTTCATTTAAAATGGACATCAAGGTTTCTCCAGAGCTCCTGAATCAGTTATAATGATAATTAATGGGGCCCCACTTAGAACAAAAGGATAGTTTCGTGGAAAACAAATGACATAACATCAAATGGAATTGGGAATGACTCACCTTAGGTGTGGGTAAATGGAATATATTTAATTAAATTAGAGTACAGATTGAATTAAATCATTCACAGTTTTCTCTTGGAGACATGTTATCCCTTGCCTATGAGGTTTTTAAAAGCAAGCTGAATTGGATGATTTGGTCACCAACCAGAATATTGGGTGAGGACGGTACATGGGCACGGTCTATCAACTTCTAATCTTTCAGAAAGATCAATGGAAAGTCAAAAATGCATGTCATGATCTTGGGATGCCAATGCAAAAGTGCGAAAGTGATTGTTCACCTGAAGTAACTAACATGAGCGAATACATGGTGAATGCACTGAAGAATGGGTCTCATACATGTACACCTCCTTGGCAAAGTGGTTATTGTGGCTTAGAAGAGCAAATTTTTGCCCACGCACTCAACCTATCAATATCCCACTTATATTAGCTAGACCAAATGCAGAATGGGAGACTGCTTTGCAGAATATCTCTGCTTTGTCCGTAGGAATGATTCTGACCTTCCAATTGCTTGCCGTTCAATAAACTATCCTGCTCTTAGCAAACATTTCTGTCCTGTGTCTGCTGCAATGTTTTATTGAAGTATAGTGGAAGTAATTTATTGTCCCTAGGTCTTAAAATTGAATTCAATAATGTCAGAAACTAACCGCATGATGTTCGTTCTCTATTTTCCTGACATTTCCTCCTCCTCCCACAACCAATGTCTTGTCTTGTTTGTGTCTAAATAAAAATCAAAAGAACAGTGGGTGCTGTAAATCAGAACAAAAATAAAGTTGCTAGAAAAGCTCAGCAGGTCTGGCGCCATCTGTGGAGGAGAAAACAGAGTTAACATTTTGGGTCTGGTGACCTGAAGAGGAATGGTTCTGAGGAAGGGTCACCAGACCCGAAACGTTAACTCTGTTTTCTTCCTTCACAGATGCTGCCAGGCCTGCTGAGCTTTTCCAGCAACTTTGTTTTTGTTCCTTGTTTGTGTCTTGTTTATTTTGCTTTCAGTAAACAGGACCCTTCTTTCCCCTTCACATCTTAACTTGCGCTATCTGTTCTCTTCATCCCTCCCCCATCTCAGTCAAAAGTAGAGACAAAAATATTTTCCAACGTCCTAATGTTCTGTGGAAGAGTCATACAGGCCTTAAAATGTTAACTCTGTTTCTGTCTCTCTACAGATGCTGCCAGACCCGCTAAGTTTCTCCAGCATTCTCTGTGCTTGTTTCAAATTTCTGGCACTTGCAGTATTTTGCATTTGCCTAATACTCTTATCAGATTGCTTATGTCCCCTTCACAACATATCCTTCCAACTACTTTTGTATCTTACCTATATCCCCTTCCTGATCATTTAGAATATCACTATATTACTATAACCTTATATAATGCAAATCCTAGATTTCTCAACAGTAAGAGGGCCATTCAACCCGTAGCACCTCTTCCTGTTCTCAAGAAAGAAAACATACTAGCCCAGATCTTCTTTTCTCTGGACGTTTGTAGACTAGTTATGTCTTGAAAGATGTGTGTTGGAGCCCTTCCAGAAGACTCAGAGAGTGAGACAGAGACCAGCAGTGAACTGAAGGGAAAAGATTGTTTCTCTACTAGCTACCAGGCAGAATAAGGATGAGAGGATATTATTTGTTCATAGAGTCAAAATCATGGAAAGTTAAAGACCATGGAAGATTTGTATTGGTGAGGCAGAGTGAAGGAATCACTGTGATGAGCCTTGCAGCTGAAGCTTGGTTCAAGATTTCTTTGAAGACTGAGGGAAATGATCTTTAATGCTTACAGTTAGTTGTGCAAAATAGGGACATGCAAACCCATTGGTAGATGAAAGTGATTTTTGTTTGATTCCTGTGAAGCCTGAAATTCTGTGAGGCATGTGCCATTATGTACAAATGCAATATATATTTTTGAGTGTGTTGCTAATTAGGGATGTCCTTTTAGAAATTTAAAACATTTGTTGCTGACTAAATTATGTATGAACAAATGGTTTTTTGGTTTAACAAGGTGTAGAGCTGGATGAACAGTGCAGGACAAGCAGCAGGAAAGCTGAAGTTTCAGGTCCAGACACTTCTTCAGAAATGGGGGATGGGAAGGGGATTCTGAAATAAATAGGGAGAGATGGGGAGGCGGATAGAAGGTGGATAAAGGAGAAGATAGTTAGGGAGGAGATAGACAGGTCAAGGAGGCAGGTTGGAGCCAGTAAAGGTGAGTGTAGGTGGGGAGTTAGGGAGGAGATATGTTAGTCCAGGGAAGTCAGACAGGTCAAGGAGTAGGGATGAGGCTAGTAGGTAGGAGATGGGGGTGGCGCTTGAGGTGGGAGAAGTGTATAGGTGGGAGGAAGGACAGGTTCATGAGGCGGCGATATATTGGGTTGGTTTTGGGATGCGGTATGGGGAGGTGAGATTTTGAAGCTTGTGAAGTCCACACTGATACCATTGGACTGCAGGGTTCCCAGCTAAATATGAGGTGCTGTTCCTGCAACCTTCAAGTAACATCGTCATGGTACTGCAGGAGGCCCAGGACGGGCATGTCGTCCAAGGAGTGGAAGGGGGAGTTGAAATGTTACGCGACTGGGAGGTGCAGTTGTTTAGTGCAAACCGAACATAGGTGCTCCGCAAAGCGGTCCCCAAGTCTCTGCTTGAAGACAATTTGGGGAGCTTTGGGAAACCCCTCCCCCATATCTAAAGAAAGGTTTTGACCCGAAACGTCAGCTTTCCTGATTCTTTGACGTTGCTTGGCCTGCTGTGTTCATCCAGGTCTCCACCTTGTTATCTCAGATTCTCCAGCATCGACAATTCCTACTATCTCTGTAATGGTTTTTGGTTTGTTTGCTACAGTAAAAGTCTTAAATCTGGCTGTGTGATTCTTTAAATTGGTCATGGGGAAATAAAACCTTTTTTAAAAGTTATCAGCCTGTACAAGGATTATTACAGATTTAAAGTTTTCAAAAGTTTATAGAAGGAAAATATTTATGGAGTGCTGAAATTATTTAAAAACATTTAAAATCTTGAATCCATCACAAAATCATTGTAAGTGTTATAGGGATGTGATAGTCAGCGGGCATGAATTTGACTTATGAATTTTTGAGGTGATGTAGGCTTGCTTCAAAACCTTGTAGATCATTTCATCAGTTGACCACAGTGCAGCTAGATGTTGGAATTCTTGCTCCAGGCAACGAAGCAGGTAGCTTCATTTTCTGAGCATGGCCTGCAGTAATAACTGCTACTTCACAGCTGATTGCAAAATATAGGTCATTGCCTGGGGTGTTGTTGGAAGTGTTCTTATTCTTTTCCCATGGATTAGTCCTTCTCATCCAATATATGCAAAGAAATAAGGTTCTTGACATCCTGCCAACTTTGAAATCTGCAATTTTGACTCTACAATCGAGTTTGTATTGAAGCATGCAATAGCAAAACTTAGCCCATCAGCAAGTGACAACAACATGGAGGGTTAATAACTATCCAAGATGCTCCAGACTCAAGCAGCGAAATGTTAAATATTCAAAAACACAGCCATAAAAAACACATTTAAAAACAACAGTGGCAAGCTTGCTTTAACTGCTGTGCCTGTTTCCTTGTCTTGTCCATTTTCCTAATGTAATGAGATCATTGTGAGCATCAATTTTCAGGGTTAAGTGCATTTGCTAGTTGGAGAGTGAATCATATAAAATAGAGTCATGTGAGCATTTGAAAAAAGAACTCAGGAATGTGAGTGTTAGTGGCTCGATCAGTTACTCATCCCTAAATATCCTTGGGAAGGTAGTGGTGTGCACATCCTCGAACTTCTGTCAACTTGGTCCCTGTAGAGACTGACAATTGAAGAGTTAATAACTAAGGATGACAACAACATTTTACATTTTGGACTGTTACTGTAACAAAGGACTAAAAGCACTTGACTAATTATCATCTTTGCAGGCAACTTATACTTTAAATCACAAAACAGAGTGTTCCCTTTTATATCTTAATACAACTGGAAATATACTTCATAGGTATACTTTCATACTGTCCTCCAAGTAACAATCAATTCTCCTAGAACCTCTCCAAGCTTAGCTCCCAAAGGGTTTACTTCTGTTTCTTTATCTTTCTCAGCCTGGAAACTTTTATGTAGCTCAGTGCAGGAGGAGATATCCAAATTTGAAGTGAAGCACTTGCAGATAACAGTTTCTTAGCAATGTAACAGTAATCTCTGAACTTAATACTGCTCACATTACTATATACAGTGTATATAATGCCAGCAAGCAATAAGTACAATTCTACAGAAGCTTAAGTTTGAAAATCATGTTTGACTTTGTTTTTTCCTTAAGCAATCTGTATTGAACACAAAATTCCCAGGTGTGATCCTAAAACTACATGATAACACACTATAAAATCCATGCATTCACCTTACCCACATTTGATTGAGGTCACCATATTATATTGTATTAACACAACTTATTGGAGCTGACATAAGATAAAGCTGAATTCAAACAAATGTCGTTTCATGGTTAAAGTTTTGCAAATAAATGTTAGCAAATGCTTCGTTTTTTAACCAAGGTGTATCTAAATTAGGAAAAAAAAACGAATACTGTGGATACTGGAGATCTGAAATAAAAACAAGGTGCTGGAGAAACCCAACAGGTCTTGCATCATTGTCAATAGAGAAACAGAGTTTACAATTTGAGACAAATATTCTGTAAAAAAAAAGTCAAAAGTTGACTCAAAGCATTTACTTTATGTCCAAATTTTAGAATTCTCTGCGATTTTGACCTTTCTATTTTTGTTCACTAAACAGCCCTGGATAATAGATTCAAATGCCAAACTGTTCAGATCACCTTTTAAGGTCACGGCACACATGAAGCAACTTAATGACTCTACACTTGATATCCAGTCTGAAACACAACAGTATTGTTTCTGCTACATATAGTGTGAAAATATGATCCTAGGTTAAATTGATAATCATACCCTGCATTACACTGTACCTGGGAGAAGCTGCTATCATAGGTATTTTGTTCACTTTCTGGATTAAAGCAATTAACACATATCCAACTTAACATGAATCACGACTTTAACATACAAAGTGAAGGAGGTGATGGGAATGCCAAATAATTGGGTGGGTTGGCTCTAGACATATTTGTATATGTCCTCTTTTCCTGCCACCTCAGCGCTTAATGTTTGGCAGAGAAAGTCTGTGGGTAATCTCTCAACCTGTCACTAATCAAGGCCCTTAACTGCTCAGTTAATGGCCCCTTAGTGGCCTCAAGTCACCATCTGCCTAATTGCCTGCCTTCCTAGCAGGTGAAAAACATAGTTATTAAAAGAAACTATTTTTCTAATCAGAGATGTTATTACATACCTCTGGAGCAAGTGGGGCTTGAATCCGTTCCACTACCTCCACACCACAGAACTGCCTTAAGAAACAGGTTATTTTACCAACAAACTTAGGCTGTGTGTGAGTGTGTGAGTGTGTGAGTGTGTGAGTGTGTGAGTGTGTGAGTGTGTGAGTGTGAGTGTGTATGTGTATGTGTATGTGTATGTGTATGTGTGTGTGTGTGTGAGTCAGGAAGTTTTTAAAGTTGTTGACTTTACTTGTTAGTTTAATTGTGTATCTGTGATTTGTTGTTTGTGTTGTCTATCAACCCATATCTGAAATTTGAACTGTCTTGGGATTTTACATATTCCTTTTATAACTTATACTTTTGTGACAATTGGGCTTGATTCTGGTGTGCTACCCCTTTGACCCATGACCGACTAAATTGCAAAATGCAGGAAGCCAGTGGAATGGCTGTCTCTCTGTTTTGCTTAGTACCTTTTCTCATACTGCAGTTCTCCTGAGTTTCTGAAACATCCATCTTTCTCAGATGCAGATTGAGATCCTATCACTTAAAAAAAATCTCAAGGTTATTTTAAAGGCTTACAGAGTGAAATGCTTGACTTAATAGAAGTAACCGAAGTAGAACTGCAAAGGATAAGCACAAAAGTGTATTTCAGAATCATTACGAGTCCTATAAAGATAATTTTGACCGTAGTTGCCCTGGGAACCTTCTATTTTCCATTTGTTGAAGTCCAACCAACCTCTACAATGGACAACATCCCTGAGTGCTGCTTATCAGCCTCCATGCCATCCTATATTTCCCATCCAGGATCTCCAGGTCATTTTGGGTGGATAATTCCCCTGATACATTTAGTGGAGGGCTAGCCTTTCATAGCACTTCCTGGAAACTCAGACTGTGATTAAACTAGGTTTCAATCTGGAGTACTTTCATGTCATGAATTGCCATTATCCAATTTCTCTCCACCACTTGTGAGAACAGCAAACTTCATGTTCATGATGTCAGAACACGTAATAATGAGAGCTCAATGCATACACATTGGTCTTTCAACAGTCACCAGTGAGACTTTTGTCTCAATGTTCAAACCTTGGATAAAAAATCAGATTTTTTTCTCAACTATGGGAATTTAATTTTTCCGACCTCACAACATGATCCCAACAAACTCACCATTGCCAATGTTGCTCAAATGCTGGAAGAATTCAGCATCTTTTATTTTGCAGTTGGGACTAAATCCCAGAGCATCAAGGTGGACTTTTAATACAATGGGCCTCAGCATCCCCTGTGATTGCTTCCTTTGAGGATGGCACCCTAAGCTTGCTTTTTTGCCCGTTTCCACACCACCCCCGAAAGCTCAGAATGAAAATCTGACCATGAAGGACACATTCTTCCAAGTTGGACTGCAAGCTTTCAATTTAAGAGGAAAGTCCCAGGCTTTGCCTTGTAGCCATCAAAAAAAAGTACAGTGCAAATCTGCAGCATCACAAGGACATGGATGAGCTTCTTAACACTTCTTTGAATTACAGAAGATACCGTGGGCCTCTTTTCAATCTTCCTAAAAGAGAAGATGAGACTTTGATCTAATTAAGTTTTGATGTATCAACACTGAAGCATTTAAAATCTTAATTAAATCACTTCTGCAGTGAAGTCAGAGTCAGTGAAAACACTGAAGTTCATTTGTGTGGCACGGCTGGATGCTCATCTCGGCAATGGGTGATGAAAGGGCAGCAGCAAAGGCAATCTGTGCAGCATGTCATGGGTGGAGGCTGACTGAAACTCCAGGCCAAGGCTAGACCCAGAGGGATAAGGTTTTAAAACCTGGACTTATTCGTTGTCTTTTGGATAGGACTTTAAGATCAAGACATTTTTTCTTTCTCTTTTGGCTCTGCTTCATTTATTTCTTCTCGTTCGTGAAAAAACAATTTGGTTTTATATTTTAGGATGGAGCCAGAGAATTGTGACTCTGTACATCTTTTATTGTATTCCTGTTCTTGAGTACAAGTGACAATAAGATCCAATTCCAATTTATCTAAAGCGAGGACATGCAGTACCACAAAGTTTGGTTTAAATATTTTGGTGAATAAATATAGAGTATAAGAATAAGATTAGGTGATTTAATCATTTAAATCGTTTTCCCAGTTATTTAAATCATTGGAAAATCTGAACCTCAAACTTCTTCACGTATCTGCTAGTTCCATAGTCCGAAACGAATTTGCATGGTCAAGCCATTTTGCCTCCTACCATCCCATGTGCCTACACAGTATACTAAATCTGCAATGAATTATTTTCACATAATGATGAATCATTAAACTTGAATTTTCACCCAACCTTTGTTTATTGGATCAGACTCCTTTATATTTCATCTGAGTACATTTGTGATCCAAAGAGCTGCCAGTGGAATGTTCAGTCTTCAAAGATTTATTTTAATTTCATTTCGGACTTTATTGATATTTGAAGAAAGATTTATGTGACTTCTTTCCAGGACTAATTTTAATATTTGCTTTCATCGTTAATTATGGCTACCAGTGCATTCATTCATACTATTTTGCAGCAGAACAAAAAAACACAGTCATTAATTTCTCCAGCCATGAATATCACGACTAGCATATGCTGCCAAGCACCGTGGAATTAATTGACTTAGTTTTCATTCAGCATCCATACCATATCATGATTTATAACAGCCGTGATTGACAAGGTTTGTTTGTCTTTATTTCAATTCGAGCAAATGTCAAGTGCTGTAATGGCGGGATGGTTTTTTTTTTATTTTGAGGCACCTGTCAGGTTTGTGCCAGGGCACATGATAACAGCAGCTTCTTCTCACACAGCCAGGGACTGTCAGCAGTGCTGTGCAGAGCAGTCACGAATCAGTGCATGCCCGTGGAAGCGTGAACTGTTTACAAAGACAGAAGCCTGATATGACAGCAGGTGCGGGTGTGGATACAAACTGAGCATATATCATGAGAACCAGACTGAGAATCCTTTGGACACAGAGAGATCAGGGCCAAGCCCTTCTTCTCCCCTCATTATATTAATAAATTATAATAGTATGAACGCTTGCATAATGAAATTCCAAATTTTTTTTACAAAGTATTTCATCACCGTTCATGAAAAAAAGATGGACTTTTGAAATCAGGCATGTGCATTTTTTGATACAGATTATATTCTCCCTTCTTATCCCAATGAAAGCAGTTATCTAACAAATTCAACCGATGAGTCTGAGTTTTAGCTGTATGTATTCACTGTATATAAATGTGTATTTATTAAAAATGAGATGTAATTTAAATAAATTTATTCTATGTGGTACCTCATCTGACAGGCCATCTGAGAATTGGCAAAACTTATTTTATCAGGAGCTTTAAACTTGAATTAAACGAAACCTCGAGATTCAACACCATCTGGCTTCTAGGTAGAAATCCAAGCATTCAGTTTTCTAAGTTGCAAGTAAACCTCTACAATTCTGTTTGAAGATATTCAGTATTAGCATACATCATCTAAATTGTTGGAAGCTGACACTTTTATGGAAAATTAAACTCCATGGAGAATTGTGTGGAAACAAAGATTAATTTATCATACACAGTATGCTGAAGAGTTGGAATGTTTATGCCAGTGCAATATTTTTAACTGATTACTAAATCTGGTTAAATTGGATCCATAAAGCACTTGGGGTCAGTTATCACAGATCAGATTTACTGTGATTAATGAATTTATTTGTACTATATTCCAGAGTGAGCATCAAACAAGTAATAGAGGTTTTTAAAAAAGGAAAATTCAATTCACTTGGAAATCTGAGATAAATCCAGAACGTGCTGCATTTACAAAGGTGGTCTGGCAAACCTGCAGCAAAAATTGACTACCTTTCATCAGAATTCCCTTTTTACTTGTTGTATATTTCACTACAATTACAGTAGACTGGATTGAATGAAGTGCAGGTAAATTGCTGCTTTATTTGCAAGGTATGCCTGGGGCCTTTGACATTGAGGATGGAGAATATAAACAGGCAGGTGTTGCACCTTCTGCTGTTGCATTGGAAAGTGCCGTGGGAGTATGAGATGTTGAGAATGGAGTAGGTGTGGATCAGACCATTCCAGAGGGAACGGTCCCTGTGGAATGCTGACAACAGAGGGGAAGGGAAATTTTGTCTGGTGGTGGCATCCCACAGTAGGAAACAGAAATGGTGGCTCACAATCTTTTGCATGCAGAGGCAGGTTGGGTGGTAAGCGAGGACTGGGGAGTCCTATTGTTGTTGTGGGATGGAAAGGAAGGGGTGAGGGCAGGAATATGGGAAATATGTTAGACAAGGCTGAGGGCCCTGTCAACAAAGGTGGTGGGGAATCCTTGGTTGAGGAAAAAGGTGGACATTTCCGAGGCCCCGAGGAAGGATGGAGAAGCAGAGAGAATGGAATGGAGTCTTTACAGGAAGCTGGATGTAAGGATGCGCAGAGCAGTGGGAGTCGGTGGGTTTCAATGGGCAGTGGGTAGCAGTAGTCAGCCTACTCCAGAAATTGAAATCGAGAAGATGAGGGAGGGAATGAGGAGTCAGAGATGGACCAGATGAAGGTGAGAGTGGGGTGGAAATTGGAAGCAAAACAGATAATGAGAGAGGGGGAATTGCATCAGAGATAATGGGAACTGTAGATGCTGGAGAATCTAAGATAATAAAGTGTGAAGCTGGATGAACACAGCAGGTCAAGCAGCGTTTCAGGAGCACAAAAGCTGACGTTTCGGGCCTAGACCCTTCATCAGAGCTCTGATGGCTTTGAATCCCCAGTGGTAGTTGTCGATATAGCTCTGATGAAGGGTCTAGGCCCGAAACGTCAGCTTTTGTGCTCCTGAGATGCTGCTTGGCCTGCTTCACACTTTATTATAATGAGAGAGGGAAGCAGCATTGATGGTGTCACATGATTGTTGTCAGTTTGATTGTCCATTAGCACCACCATGTTGCCGTGTAAGCAGTCCTTCTCTTCTTCAGTCAAACCCAGTATTATTTTTTCAAAGGGAGTGAGGAGACAGATAACCACTATCATCATGGCTGAGGATCAAAGACCTGGACCAGGTAAACATCATAGATATCATTCCCTGAAGGATATTAGTGACCAGCTGGGGTTTTTACAACAGTCAGCAGTGGCTACACCATTGCCATTAGGCTAGACTTTATTTTAGAATTTTATTGAATTCAAATATCGACAACTACCACTGAGGATTCAAAGCCATGTCCCTGGAATATTAACTAGGAGTTATGAATTACTAGTTTCTTACATGCTCCCAGCCCATGAGCCTTAGTGAAAAACATGTAAAGTGGCAGAGTTAGAGTGGCACTGAGGATGTGAAACAACAGAGAAAAGATGGTGACACTAAGCCTTGTGGATCTTCTTTCTGCAATGCTGGGTGCCCCTTTTCACTTGGATGGTTGGGTGTGTTGGTATGTTACCCTTTGAGATCAACAGTTAAAGCAAATAGTTGGATCCCTGTCCAGGAAATGTAGAGAAAGGTTGCCTCACCTCAGAGGTGGACTTGGGGTTCTACAATATGAGGACAGCTGTTAGCTTGCAGTCGATCTTTAAATATAGCACCAGAGACATGTAAGCTGTAAGGTTTCAAAAGTAGTCCCCATTTCTGCCTCTGAAGCCACACGATTCCCCATGAAATGTGCCCAACAACTCACTTGCATACTTGAGAGGGGAAAATGTGCGACATTGTGTGAGAAAATACATCCCAAACCATGGCACACTATATACCATGGAACTCACTTCCCACTACACTTTAACTGCAGAAGTGATAAATCAGCCATCATCTGTGAATTAGTGTTGGTCAATAATGTGCTTGTAATTAAGCACAATTTATGATCACAAATTTTAATGTTTCATGTAGGTCCAGAAATAAATATAGTTAATTCAGCTTCAGTTGTCTTGTAGTAACACTGTGAAGATCTGCATTGCAAATAGCTCTCAGTGAACTCATATATAATAAAATCAGAGAATTGCGGAAATATTAATTTCAAAAACAAAGTTCAGTTGTAGCCTCAAATATGAAAAAAGTCCATGTGGGTGAATTCTGTCAAAGTACTCAGTTAAGTTTAACAAAGCCTCTGCTCTTTTCAATAACGTTAGACAATTTCCATCTTCTGTAGCTAATAGACTGTAATATAAATCACATTTCCATTGATCAAACACAGCATGCATAATGACATGGGTTAATTTGATCATTGTTCAAACCTACATGAATGCTAGGAAATAGGAAGACTCATTAAAGACATCTAATCGTGGATTGATAAAAGATTTAAATCAAGTTCGGCAAAGGGGTATTTGGTAATCATGAAATATCCTGCAGCTCTATGAGCTATTTATCCTCGCCTCCCTAGCTTAAAATTCAGTATGTTCTTACATTCAATTTTGTTTTACTAATTCTGATTTTTCTAAAAAATAACTTATGAATCAGATTTAATCATGAAAGTGAGCTTGAGCATATATATCACTCGGAATCTGATGATCCACAGTTTTAATCACTCTATTGAGCTAAATTATACATATAATCTCTCCCATCTTCATTAAAGTCAGAAGGAAGGCAGCATATGATTATGTTATGCCTTATCAACATGTTTGACTGCCAAAGGACTATATTTTCCTTCCTTGTATCTGATTATGTACTCACATTATCCATGGGAACACTATTGCTTTGGTGCTGCATAAATCTCTAAATGAACTGACTTTGGATTCAAGTCAGTATCAACCCATTCAGTTAAACTGTTGGGGCTCCTAGTGGACACTGTGTAATGCACAGCGAATGTTGAAACACCAAGATTGTACAATCCAGCAGCTACCCAATGCTATCAATTCCAAAAGTATTGTTGAATGCCCTTGATGTGTCCTTCAACCAAAGAGGCATCAAATTTATTCAAGCAATAGCCATGCTATGAGAATTACTGCAAGACTGAAGTCCTGCCATCTTCCAAAGAAAATTAATTTGTTTTTGGAGTTGAAGTTGGCATTACCTTATAGAAAAGAATTCACAGACAGGGACTGTCATCCAGAAAAGAGATATCTGAGGGATTAATAGATAGAGGTCTTTAAAATCATGAGATGATTTTATCAAACTAAGGCTACAGGATAGTGACTGTTAAATCCAGGAGATATTCCAGTGAATGGTTAGAATTTGAGACTTGCAATTGTAATTTTTTGCTGAGATGAACAGTTTCCTCGTTTTGGAGGAAGCTAGAGAAAGGAATATAAAGCAACAGTATCTGGGTTAGATGAAGCACACATGGTGCCTCCTAAATTAGATATTTCAGTGACTCATTCCTCATCTCAACAAATGTCCTTTTGTTCAGTGCTTTGAGAAAAAGAATGCACTACTCAGTGCTTGTGGATGCAGACCAGTGACAGAAACATATAAAGTTAAAATGCTTATATCCTTATGTTAACTGAAATGTTTGGGGCAATAAGTTATTTTGCTCAACAGTATTAAGGAAGAGAAGTTCAATTCCCGTAACTAATTGTTAATGGTTTAGTTTAGTTATAGAACATCAAAATTCTCTGTAGTTATCTGTAGCTAAGTTGCTTCTTTTACAAAAAGGTTTACTATTGGTCCAAAAATGGGCAGCATGGTGGCTCAGTGGTTGCACTGCTGCTTCACAGTGTCAAAGACTTCGATTTGATTCTCACCTTGGGTGGCCGTCTGTGTGGAGTTCGCACATTCTCCCTGTGCTGGTGTGGGTTTCTTTCGGGTGCTGCGATTTCCTCCCACAGTCCAAAGATGTGCAGGTTAGATGGATTGGCCATGGTATGATGCCCACAGTGTCCAAGGATTTGCAGGTTTAGGTGGATTAGCCATGGAAAATGCAGGGTTACATAGATAGGAAGGGTGGGAGGGGGGTGGATCTGATTGAGCAACTCTTCAGAGGATCAGTGTGGACTCAATTGGCCAAATGACCTGCTTTCAAACTGTGGGGATTCGATGAATGTTGAGTAAATTTAGCAGCTTGTGAAGAGGAATAGAGCTAATGTGTGGAATCTTGTAGGACACTTCTTCAGATGCTGCCAGATCTGCTGAGTTGTGCTCCTGAGATGCTGCTGGCCCTGCTGTGTTCATCCAGCCTCACATTTTATTATCTTGGAATTCTCCAGCATCTGCAGTTCCCATTATCTCTCACCATTTACTGTGTTTGTTTTGACATTGCTAGACAATTTTCCATGTTATTGTAGCGTTGTAGCTGTACTGGAACAGCTTGGTTAGGACTGTGGAAACTCTGGAGCATATGTCTTAGCTACTATTGTTGGAATGTTGGCAGGGCTCATAGCTTATTCAGTATCCAGTGCTTCTAGCCATTTCTTGATATCAAGTAGAATGAGCTGAATTAGCTGAAGGTTGGCATCCGTGGTATTGGGGACCTTTGGAGCGGACTGAGATGGATTATCCATTTGGCCCTTTTGGCTGAAGGTTGTGACAAATGCTTCAGGTTTGTCTTTTGTCTTCCCCTTTCCTGAGGATGGCGATGTGTTTGGAGATTTCCTATCGAGTGAGTTGTTTAATTGTCCACTACCATTCATGCCTGGATGTAACAGGATTGCAGAATATGAATCTGACCTATTGGTTATGGAAATGCTTAGCTCTGTCCATCACATGCTGTTTACACTGCTTAGCATGTAAGTCTCCTGTTTTGTAGCTATACTAGGATGACTTCTCATTTTTAGGTATGCCTAGCTGCTGCTCCTGACAAAGTCTTCTTTTAACGAAGGTTAATCCCCTGGCTTGATGGTAATGGTAGGATGGGGTAGTGCTGGGCCATGAGGTGGCAGATTGTATTGGTACATAATTCTGCTGCTGATCAACAGCGCCTCATGGAGGTTGAGGCTGGAGTTGCTGAATCTGTTCAGAGTCTATCCCATTTAGCACAGTGTCACGGAACATATTGTAGTATATTCGCATTTTGAGGATGGGATTTTGTCTTCAAAAGGACTGTGCAGTGGTTACCCTTGCTGGTAATGTCATGGGCAGATGCATTTGTGGCAGGCAGCTGGAGAGGATGAGGTCAAGTATGTCTTTCTTCCTTGTTGGTTCCTTGCCACCTGCCTCAGACCCAGACTACCAGCTATGTCATTTAGGACTTCGTCATTAGTGTTGCTGCTGAGGTATTCATGATGATGGTTACTGAAGTGTCCCAGAATACATTCTGTGCCCTTTCCACCATCAATACTTCCCCCAAGTGCTGTTCAACATGGAGGAATGTCTTTTCATCGGCAAAGGGAGGGGAAGGGCTGGTACCTGGTAATCTGAAAGCGGTTTCATGAGATTGCCTGGGATCTGGAGTCAATATTGACTACTCTTAGGCAACTCCCTCCTGTTATCGACTCATAGAGTCATACAGCACAGAAACAGACCCTTTGGCCCAAACAGTCCATGCCGAACATAATCCCAAACTAAACTAGTCCCACCGGCCTCCTCCAGGCCCATATTCCTCTAAACCTTTCCTGTTCATGTATCTATCCAAATGTCTTTTAAATATCGTAATTGTATCCATATCCATAAGTTCATCAGGAAGCTCATTCCATACACGAACCACCCCTTGTGTAAATAAATTTCCCTTAAAATCTTTTCTAAATTTCTCTCCTCTCTCTTTAAAAATGGCTTTCCTCGCCTTGAAATTCCCCATTTTGGGGAAAAGACAACTACTATCTACACTGTCTATAGCTCCCATTATTTTATAACCTTCTATCAGGTCACCTCTCAACCTTTTACGCTCCAGTGAAAAAAATCTCAGCCTATTCACCCCTTCCTTATAACTCAAACCTTCATACCCAAGGATAGCGTAGCATTGTCTGGGACATCATATGTAAAGAATGATTCTTTCAATATGATTATGTCAGGCTGTTGGTTATCTCGTCTGCAAGACAGGTCTCCCAATTTTGGCACAAGCTCCCAGATGTCAGTAAGAATGAGTTTGCAAGGTTTAGAGGGCTGGGAATGTCATTTTCATTTTCGGTGTCGAAATGAATGTTAGGTTGTCTGGCCGGTTTCCTTTCTTTTTTGGAGACTTCTTAGCAATTTTTGTTTGATATAATTAAGCGGTTTACTGGGTCATTTCAAAGGGCAATTAAAAATCAATCACATTGCTGTAGGTCTGAAACGTAGGTCAGTCCAGGTAAGGAAGACAGTTTTCCTAATGTAGCACATTATACTCTGTTTCACCCCTGCAGCATATGTGATGCTCGGTAAGTGTTGTTTGGGGTAGTTCACTATGCCAATTCTCCTTTGTTTTGGTTGTTCCTAGGCCTATGTAATAGTTAGTGAGAGAGGACACATCACCATAGAGTAACTGCAGCAGAGGCACTGTTTTTAGATGGCAAGGGGATATATTGCATGTTAGCGGTAGGTAAAACTACAATTGGTCAAGCGTAATGCCTAGGACATTAAGGAAGATCCATCTGCTCCCTGTTAAAGCTAACATGGAACTCTCTGCCTCCACCCACAGGCAGTGACATCAATAGAAAGGATGCAGCCAGTGTAATATGAATATTAGAACATAGAACGTAGAACTGTTCATATTAACCCTTTCAGACTGTTACCTTACACAACATCATGTTCCTGTCCTCCTCAGTATAAATATGGCCATTGCCCTCTGTAGCTGTAGAATTTGTACTACTTATATTCTCCAAAAGCATATCAATTTCAAAGTGACTAAAAAACTAAATTACAATTTGGCAATATTCAAATACTGGGAGATGGAACAAACTGAACATGAAATAAATTTCCACATTAAAATAGGTACACATGCAAAGCTGATTTTGTGCGACTAAAGTAAATATATCAACAATAAAGCACGTGAGCCAGAACAAAATAACAGCGAGCATCTCATTTTGAGTCTGGTATGCGATCAAGCCATTTAATCCTTTTTGAAATGTTAAATTCAAATCCACAAACAATTCTAAAATATTCTGTTATTTTGCTGTGATCATTCAGGGAAGTTAAAAGAAATCAAGAATGTCAACTACCTTGCAAATCTCGGGGTAGATTGCCTATTTTGGTGCTGTGTGTACTGTTTCTAAGCCCACTCTTTCAAATTAGAACACTGTCTCTTAAAATTAGAATGAGGTATTTAGTACATGGGGTGAAATTTTTCCATGTAAGTGGAGCTGAATTTGAAACTATTCAAGGATTAAAATCCCCTAAACTTGATATTGGACTGTAATCTTGATATCATGATGCCAACATGTTGCAATCGACCCCAGGATCAGCAAGGATTTGAACGAAGGCTTCCTCGCTCAGTGCCAGGGACAGTACCACTGCAGCACAAGTGCCCTTACCAACATCTTCCTTTAGAACATAGAACATAGAGCATAGAAAAGTACAGCACAGTACAGGCCCTTCGGCCCACGATGTTGTGCCGTGGAATAATCCTAATCCAAAATTAAAATAACCTAACCTACATTCCCCTCAATTCACTGCTGTCCATGTGCATGTCCAGCAGTCGCTTAAATGTCACTAGTGACTCTGCTTCCACGACTACCACTGGTAAATTATTCCATGCGCTCACAACTATCTGGGTGAAGAACCTCCCTCTGACGTCTCCTCTATACCTTCATCCTAACACCTTAAAACTATGATCCCTCGTGGCAGTCAATCCTGCTCTGGGGAAAAGTCTCTGGCTATCGACTCTATCCATGCCTCTCATTACCTTGTACACCTCGACCAGGTCACCTCTCTTCCTCCTTCTCTCCAGAGAGAAAAGTCCGAGCTCAGTCAACCTCTCCTCATAAGACAAGCCCTCCAGTCCAGGCAGCATCCTGGTAAACCTCCTTTGCACCCTCTCCAAAGCCTCCACATCCAGAACTGGACACAATATTCCAAGCATGGTCTCACCAGGATTTTGTAGAGCTGCAGCATAACCTCGCGGCTCTCAAACTCGATCCCCCTGTTATTGAAAGCCAAAACACCATATGTTTTCTTAACAACCTTATCCACCTGGGTGGCAACTTTGAGGGAGCTATGCACTTGAACACCAAGATCCCGCTGTTCCTCCACACTGCCGAGAATCCTGCCTTTAATCCTATATTCAGCATTTAAGTTCGACCTTCCAAAATGCATCACTTCGCATTTATCCAGGTTGAACTCCATCTGCCATTTCTCAGCCCAGCTCTGCATACTGTCAATGTCTCGCTGAAGCCTGCAATAGCCCTCAATACTATCAATGGCACTTCCAACCTTTGTGTCATCAGCAAACATACTAATCCACCCCTCAACCTCCTCATCCAAGTCATTTATAAAAACTACAAAGAGCAGAAGCCCAAGAACAGAGCCCTGCGGGACACCACTCCTCACTGACCTCCAGGCAAAATATTTACCATCTACAACCACTCTCTGCCTCCTGTCAGCCAACCAATTCTGAATCCAGACAGCCAAATCACCCTGTATCCCATATCTCCTGACTTTATGAATGAGCCTGCCGTGGGGAACCTAGTCAAATGCCTTGCTGAAGTCCATGTACACCACATCCACTGCTCAACCATCATCAACCTGTCTCATGACTTCCTCAAAGAACTCAATAAGATTTGTAAGGCATGACCTGCCCCTCACAAAGCCATGCTGACTCCCTATAATCATGCTATGCTTTTCCGAATAATCATAAATCCTATCCCTTAGAATTCTTCCAAAAACCTTGCTGACCACTGACGTAAGACTGACTGGTCCATAATTTCCAGGGATTTCCCTATTCCCTTTCTTGAAAAGAGGAACAACATTTGCCTCCCTCCAATCTGCTGGTACGAATCCCGTGGAGAGTGACGAAGCAAAGATCTTCGCCAGCGGCTTAGCAACCTCCTTTCTTGCTTCCCGGAGCAACCTAGGATAAATCTGGTCTGGCCCTGGGGACTTATCAATCTTGATGTTTGGCAAAATTTCCAGCACATCAACTTCCTCAATCTTGATCTGTTCAAGCCTGTTTTCCTGCTCCTCAAAGTTCTCATTCACAACAAGGTCCCTTTCCTTCGTGAAAACTGAAGCAAAAACTCATTTAGGGCTTCCCCTATCTGCTCAGACTCCACGCACAAGTTCCCTACGCTATCCCTGATCGGCCCTACCGTCTCCCTGATCATTCTCTTATTCCTCACATATGAGTAAAATGCCTTCGGGTTCTCCCCAATCCTTCCTGCCAAGCCTTTTTTGTGGCCCCTCCTGACCCTCCTTAGTCCATTTTTGAGCTCCTTCCGAGCAAGCCTGTAATCCTCTAAAGCTGTGCTAGACCCTTGCTTCCTCCACCGTACGTATGCTGCCTTTTTCTTTTTGACAAGAAGCACCTCTGTACCTGTCATCCAAGGCTCCTTAATGTTACCCCTTCTTACCTGTCTCAGAGGCACAAATTTATACATCACTCGCAACAACTGCTCCTTAAACAGCCTCCACATGTCTGCTGTGCCCCTTCTGTGGGACAATTGCTCCCAGTCTGTACTTCTCAACTGCTGTCTGATAGCATCATAGTTTCCTTTACCCCAGTTATTTTGATGTTTTCAGTCAAAATGTTTAGACGTTATAAAACACTTGCAGAACCAATGACAATTGAACTGCGGTTTTCTAGCCCAGAGGTAGGGACACTCACAATGTGTCAGAAGAGTCCTGCCAACATTTTGCTTTTCATCAGAAGGGATTAAAGGCAGTTGTCAGGTATGTAAAAATAATAAAATAGGTCATTGAGAACTATTTTAATTCTCTATTCTGGATTTAACACATGATACCACTTTCCCAATCGGTCTGAGGCCTGACAGGGAAATCTTTGATAAGTTACCCTGAAGATTTCCAGTCTGGGCTAGGCAAGTGATTGCTTTTTAAAGCCTTTCTTTCTCTGGAGCCGGGCTCAATTCCACCCGCAGAGTGTGTGGAGTTTACACATTCTCCCTGTGTCCACGTGGGTTTCCTCTGGGTGCTCCAGTTTCCTCATAAAGTCCAAAGATGGGCAGGATAGGTGGATTAGCTGTGGAAAATGCAGGATTTCAGGAATAGGGTAGGGGAATAGGTCTGGGTCAGATGCGCTTCGGGGGTTGGTGTGGATTCAATGGGCCGAATGGCTGTCTTTCACACTACAGAGAGTCTATAATTCTCTGACTCTGTGAGTGTGCAATCTCTGCTTCAGAGAAATCCTAATTAATAAAGAATCAATTTTTTTGACATGTCTGAGTAATCTCCTGGAACAAGGCCTCCTTCCCAGTAAAGCTGCCTGACACACAACACCAGTGGGTATTAAGGTGCTGGTCATGGTTTGTCTCTCTGCCTCCATATATGTTCTTCTGTCAGAAAACAAGCAAAGAGTTGTCAATGTTTTTAATGGTTTTTGTAGGGAAGATGAAAGGATAATGCCTATGAATGGTGACAGTTGGTCATGACTACAAGAAGGTAATAGGCTGAAGGTGAATGTACATGTTGGCTATTCAGACTATTCTACATTTATTACCTAGTTTAGTGTTTATTGTCTGGAGGATAGTTAAGAGGCAACAGCATTATACAGTGTAGGCCAAACCAGACAAGGAAAGCAGATCTTCACCTTTAATAGGCAAAAGTAAACCAAATGCTTTCTTTTGGTCAATTGTCAGTGGTTACATGGTCACTAGCCTTTGTGACCAGCTTTGTCTTCCCCAAATTTAACCATATGTCATGCATAACCATTGCATTACTGCCTCTATAGATATTGAAATGCAATGTCATATATTGGAGGGACAGGAATGATTAGAACTTAATGGGTACTGTCCAGAGGAGCGCGGTGCAGGAGAATGTAGGGCAAGTCAGAATGTTGGGTTTGGTATCTGAAAGTGTTGTACCGCTCACTTTCCTGTCCTGATGTGGGCTGGGATCCTTCTGGAGCAATGTCTCTGGGTTGGAGCAACCGCACTCCTACTGCCGACTTCCTTTGTTACTGGCATCCACCCCTGCTGGGTGAAGTCACTGACCTTTTCTTCTATTTCTGGGAGAGTCCATCTCGCTGCTGCCGCTCAGCATGACTTCCAACTAAGATTGAGAGACCTGGTTGGAGGGCAAGGAGGAGGAATGACTTTTCAGGTCTCCACTCCATGCTCAGCCTCAAAAACCAAAATGGTGAGGTCTTGTTATTCATGCCCAACAAAAAGGTGCTACATATATATATATGCAAAGAGTTTCTTATTTCCCAGATAGTTGTGGAGACAACTTTAACATAAAATAAGGTGCTATGATGCAAGAGAGCAGGGCAGTGAGAATAGTTTTAGCGTAGTCTAGAGAGGATCTGCCAAGGGCTAAATGTTCTTGTGCAATGTATCCTTCAAGTTTTGTTCACTTATAAAACAGAATTTATCTAACACGTTCCATAATTGATTCAATTTGAGTTTTATAGTTGGTTGAAGTTGCCAAGGTCCTCATTGCTTATCAATGACCAGCTCTATTATTCTGCTGCTTTTTCTTGGTGTGAGACAACTTTGGTAATATTTCATATTCAGTCTAACATGTTGTCATGATGTTAACTTTTCACACAGTAGTGAATACATCAAATGATCAATTAAAATGGAGACTCTTTAAAAACTAAGCACTTTTTAAAATCTGGATTTCATGCTTTAAGAATCAAGGGCCAAATTGCAGGAACAAATAGGAAAAGACAAGATAAATCAAGCAGTGAAGGAGACAAAAGTTTAGATTTTAAAAGTCAATCATCCTCTCGTGATTTGATTACTCTTTGTGGAATCCAAAATTGCTTTGGACAGCACGGTTGATTCTCAAAACGCAGCTTCCAGCATGAAGCGTTTCCCATTAGGGTCACACAATGAAAAATCACAGACTGTCTCCCCATGATATCCCACCCAATTGAAGTTAATTGTCAGAAAATTGAGAGGACTAAACCTGGGGTTTCTCAAAGTGCAGTACTGCTATATCAAGCTCACAGCTGGATGAAGCATAAAGAATTGTTCCTTATGTCTTGCCTTGTGTTTTATTTCTTCATCAAAAAGCAGGTTTGACATTTATATTTGCCAATGTGAAGGCACTTGATATTTGAAAGTCAGAAACTAATTTTGCAATGGCATACAGCTATTTGCATTCAATTTTGTGAGGTCAGCTTAATATACATGCCCTTAGATGTAAATTGAGATCAATATATGGAGTAGTGGGTGAAGAGAAGTATTGGACAATTGAAGAGATATGGGACAGCAAAAAATTAGAAGAAAAGTCTTATAAAAATGCAAAAAATAGCACAGATCCTGCTGAATTAACAAGATACAATGACCAGCAATGGGCTAGAAAGCAGCTTATAAGAGCTACTAAAAGAGATTATGAAAGGAAATGTATCAGGGACATCAATATAAATAAGGAGAGATTTTACGGTTACACAAAGAGAAAGCACATAGTCAGGATTAGTGTCAGCCCACGATAAACTGGAAGTGGAGATATTGTCAATGATTATGGGGAAATGTGGCAGACATGTTAAATAATTGTTTTGCCTCAGTATTCACAGTGGAAAAGGAGTATAGCTTGCTTGGTATCCAGAGGAAATTAATTGTGGATCAGGGACAAGGAGTGAGTAAAATTGGCCGAAGTAAATTTTTGATAATGAGGAAATTAATGGAAGTAAAGAATAACAAATCCCCAGGACCTGGCGGTTTCCATCTGAGAGCAGTAAAGGGGGCAAGGAATCACACTGTACATGCCATAGCTATAATCTTTCAGAGTTCCCTTAACACAGGAGTCATTCCTCTCAAGTGGAAAATTGCACATGTCCCTTTGCTTTTGAAGAAAGGCAACAGAGGAAGACCAGGGACTAATAGACTAATTAACCTAACACATATGGAGATTGTTGGAGTCTATATACAAGGATGGGGCAACTGAACAGCTAGAAATTTTTCAGTTAATCAGGGAGAACCAGTATGTGTTCACAAGGGGTAGGTCATGCCTGTCAAACCTCACTGAAGATGTGACTAATGTGGTGGACGAGAGATTGTCTGTAGATGTTGTTTATGTGTTAAATAAGGTAGAAACCCATGAGGTTGAGGGAAAATTACCCACACAGCTGGAAAGTTGGTTGAATGACAGATGACCGAAAATGGGGATACTGGGTAGGTACTCAGATTAGCAGAATATAACCAATGTTGTCCCATAGCATCTGTGCCATTGCCTCACATTATTAAATAAGAACTTGGATAATAGTATAGAAAGTCCATATCTCCAAATTTGCTAATGATGCAAAGTTTGGCAGCATTGCAAGTAATGTGAATGACAGCACAAAATTACAAAGAGGCAGTGATAGACTAAGTGAATAAGCAAAACTAGACTTAAGTGAGACTAAACAAAACTGAGCAAATGGCAGATGGAGCTCAATGTAAGCAAGTATGAGATTATCCATTTTGGATTGAAAAAGGACAGATCAGGGTACTTTAAAGACGGTATGAAGTTAAATATGAAGGGCTTGGGCTTCAGGTGCATACGTCTTTAAAATGTCATGAACAGCGCAGAAAGTAATCAAGGAAGCTAATGTAATGTTACCCTTTATATCAAGAGGACTGGAGTATAAGGATGCAGAAGTTATGCTACAGTTATTAAACACCCTGGTTAAACCCTACTTGGAGTAACGTCTGTAGATCAGGGCACTGTAGTGATTGTAACGAGATCAGTCAGTTGGACCTCAGAGAATATGAGTTCCCTGATTGAGGTTGTTAATCTGGTCCAATCAGGGAGCCCTGGCTAACAGATATAAACAGGAGTGTCAGAAACCCTGTTCACTCTGAGAGCTGGCTCTGAGGGAGCTGGATCAGTGTTAAGGACTCACCAAGTGTAACTAAAGGTGAAAGGATAGCAGCCTCTGTGGAGTTATTTCAGGCACTAGAAAGGAAATTTTGGCCTTGGAGGGAGTACAATGTAGATTTATAAGAATTATACCCTGATGTCAGTGTTTAATTCATGAGGAGAGTTCATACAATTTAAGCCTGTTTTGTCTAGGAATAAGAAGGTTAAGGCTGATCTGATCAGAATCTTCAAGAAGTGTGAAAATTAAGATAATATATTTTCATTGATTGGGGATTGTAGAACCAGAGGGAAAAAAATCTGTGATTTAAGGTCAAACCATTCAGGAGGAATGTTAGAGAGCACTTCTACACATATAGGGTGGTAGATGTTAGGAAGTCTCTTGAACAAATAGGAGTGGAGCCTGGATCAGTGTTAGTTTTAAATCTGAGAGAAATAAATTTTTTGTGAAGCAAATGCATTAGGGGATAGGAGCCAAAGGCAGGTATCGGAAGTTAGGCCACAGATTGGCCATGATCTTAATGAATGGCTCGAGGGGCTGAATGGCCTAGTCCTGTGCCTGAGTATATTTGTATATGAATTGAAAGACAATACAATACATTATAAAACAGCTATTTGTAAGTATGAGCAAATGTTCAAATGCTGTATCCTTAAAGTACACATGCATAAGGATCTTGGTTGCAAGTACAAGCAATTTGTAGGTCTGATTTTCTGAAATCAGCAATTTTTTGTATTGCAAAAAATTGGACCAAATACAGGTGACAGTCTTTTTAGCCAGGATAGAAATCTTTGGGTGAAATTTAGACTTTCACTATAAATAGTTTTGCTTTCCCTTGCTGCAACTTCCGTATTATGGAGCATCCACCTTTTAAAAAAGGAAAGGTTTCAGGAGCATGTAAGTTCTTCCCCATGTTACTCAGCTTCCTGCAATGTGTATGACATTAAATGGCAGACAGGTTTGAAAGGCTGAATGGTCTATTTTGCTCCAAATTCATATGTTCATATGGAATGAAACCAATCTTCCCCAATACTGTAGTTTCCCCATGTGCTGCTGTATTGCCACCATTTCTATCTCACTGCAATCACCCTCCACAAACTCTTGTGGGTTAAGTGGTTTTGGGGAGAATACAAGTTCTGTGGACAAACTTTTCTTTTTAAAAGGGGAATTGCAGAAATGCATTGCAGGCTCTGGATCATTCTTGCTTCTGCTTGAATCAATAAGAAATGACACACCAAAGGGTGGAGAGAGCTCTCAGATTTTGTGACACCTTGGGTTATTCCAGCAAGTTTTAGACAAGGAAGGTGGTCATGGCTTCCAGTAGAGTGACATTGAGCAGGGTGTCATCCAGAATAATCCTGCAACGGGAGTGTGTACGGGTGACCAGAGTTGTGAATACCCAGAGCATGGCACAATAGCCACAGCAACGTTGTCTCAAAAAGGTGAATTATGTTACGCAGTGAATGAAAATAAGCATATACATCCACAATTGATGTATCTTTTATGCCTCAGCAGACAAAACTTACTCTACTCAATGTGTTATATCTGGTCAGTCAAGGTTCACATCTAACATCCTGTCACTACACCTCACTCAAGACACACACTTGAACCAGGCTATACCTTTCCCTGTCTCTACATACCACTATGATCTTAACATATTGACACACAAAGTCACATGGACACTGCCTCTGCCATCGAGGAGAAGAAGGGCCACAATACGTGGGCAAGTTAGATGCTCTCTCAGTACCCTTGATGGCCCTGAGGATCATGGTGATAGGGAATCTGATGTAGGGAAGGGGTTGTTTGATGAAGATGCATATTATTGCCGTTGCAAATTCTCCACTTCCTCTCCTTCTCTGGAGAGGTTCCTCTTCTGCCTCCTCTTCTTCAGATCTTGCTAATATTACCAATGTTTGCTGAATCACACTGAATAGGGAAGGTATTTACTATGCACTTCTTTGAACTTTTGTGTTGCATCAGTGCATTGATGTATGAGGTTTCTTGATTTTGCTCATTTAACCTATTTGAATGTCCACCCTGAGTGTCATTCCAGTTGTCCATGTGGGCTGCATGGTAAGCAGGTGGCAGTAGCATCCATGCTTTGACTGTATAGATACCATTGTGTAGCTCCACACAATTGAATTTCGTGGCCATTGTATTTTACACTGCGTTTGTTGACAAAAATATGTTAATACTTTATTACTTTGCCTACATTTGAAGATTCATTATGCATAACTCATCAAACTGATTTGTTGTGAATTGATTGCGCCTAATTCACAGGAAAGGAATCACATTTTCAGCTCCTCCCACTTTAATTAGCTCGTGTGCAAATTGGAAAGGAGAAACTCTTTTTAAGGAATGTAAATGGATTTAAATTCATTAATTATACCTCATTTTCAACAAATCCATTTCCCCAATGTAGTCATGAGAAAATGTCTCTTGCTTTGAATTTCAAAGAGCAGAGATATCCTGAAATTAGGCCTTAAAAAGTCCTCCAAAGTAATTTAACTTTCAATGTAGGTGTATGCACCAATGTAAGAACATTGTTAACAGATTAAGTGTTGTAACCATGGCTCTATACATGGTTATTTTTGGAATTTCTCATCAAAATAAATCTACTTGTTCATAAATTCACCATAACATATTCCAGGGTCAAATACAAATTCAATGTTAATGCAATTGAATATTGTCTCTCCAACACTGGTATTAAATATGATCACCTACCTGACAACAATCCACAGTTGCCATTAACAGTTTTGCATTCATCTTCAATGTTTTATCAGTTGTCAACAAAATAATGGAAATTAAAATAATTCTGTGAGTTCAAAGAAATCTTTAACTGTGAATTTAAGCCTGGAATTTAACCCAATATGTCTAGTGCCAGCTGTCAAGTCAGGGTAAAATTACATCAGGGGATTGGTCTTTATCTTAGATATAAAGAGGCAATGATGACAGCCAGCACAGTGAAGAGGAATGGGACAGCCAAACAAACATAAAATCATCATAGAATCTCTACACTATGGAAGCAGGCCATTTGACGCATTGGGTCCGCACCAACCCTCTGAAGGAAATCCCATGGTTAATCCACCTAGTCTGCACACCCTTGGAATGTGTGGGGAAACCAGAGCACCTGGAGGAAATGCAAGCAGACACGGGGAGAATGTGCAAACTCCACACAGACACTCAAATGAGGCTGGAATCAAACGCAAGTCCTTGGCAATGTGAGGCAGCACTACTAACTATTGAACCACTGTGCCACCATCCACCACATCCAATTTTTCCCTCCATCTTCAAATACCACGGCCCTGAACTGAGTTAATTTTGACTGGCCATTACATTTAAGTATCTCTGTTGGCAGATAATGGTGCTGTTCTCGGCTGTCCTACTTTTATCTCACTGGTTTTTGCTATTTTGTCAGTCTCCTTAGTGAATGCACCTAAGCTGTAATTCTAAATGCATATCTTGCTTTCAATGTTGGTCAAGACACATTTAATGGCACTTTCATTGTTACTTATTGTAAATGGCCCAGGTGCACTGAAAGTTCTTGTGGTAAGCATTACAGAGCTGTCATTGATTATATTCTAACTTCCTCAATCCATAGTACATAGCTTCTTGGACAATTGGGGGCCCATTGGGCAGGAGTTTAAAAATCTTTAGGAATTCCTTGTTCATAGTGATGCAATGAATAGTTCATTAACTTATACTTTAGAAAGTACATGTTGGACAATATTCAAGATTAATTCTGAAGGATTGTTTCTATATTTGTCATGATCTCACAAACTTTAACAAATTTGGACTAGATGCTTGCGAATCTGACAGACTGATAAAAATTGGCAAAATATAATTTTATTCTGTCTGTATGTCAAGTAGATTATTTTGGCATATCTCCCATAAATGGCAGATTGATAAATTCTTGATCTTGCAAGGCATTAAGGGCTACAGGGAGAGTGCGGGTAAGTGGAGTTGAAATGCCCATCAGCCTTGATTAAATGGCGGAGTGGACTTGATGGGCCAAATGGCCTTACTTCCACTGCTATGTCTTATGGTCTTATTATTTTGCTCTTAATTTCTGAGGTATTGCATTCTTCAAGTTAATATATATTCTGCCTCCCTTGAGATTGCTGATATACCAGCTGATACAAAGTATTATTCTAAAAATGTCAGCCTAGAGAAGTTATCTCAACATTGACACTGATGAGAATCTTGAAAATCATAATTTCCACTCTGAATTCATGATAAACAGCCTGCTGCAATAGACATACATGAGGAATTTTCATTTTAAGGACCTTACAATATATTGTTTGGGAAGATTGTCAAAATTAGCAATGAAGTCAGTGAATCTGGTTCCAATTTGCTCTCTCAGAGTCTTGAACATGTTTGGTGTAACCTTCTCTGGGGTACAGATGTGTTACAACTTATGTTATTTTAATGAGCCACTTTTGAGTTTTTGACCATCTCTTAAACTTAGTATCACATGTTTAGGCATGTCAGGCTTCCTAGGTCTCACTATTGAAAGCAAAACGTGAACATATATGTTAATTCAAGTAGAGATAGTAGGAACTGTCGATGCTGGAAAATCTGAGATAACACCGTGTAGAGCTGGATGAATGCAGCAGGCCAAGCAGCGTCAGAGGATCAGGAAAGCTGACATTTCGGGTTGAGACCCTTCTTCAGAAATGGGGGAGAGAGGGGGAGGCAGATAGAAGATGGATAAATGAGAAGATAAGGGGAGAGGAGATAGACAGGCCAAAGAAGCAGGGTTGGAGACACCGAAGGTGAATATAGGTGGGGACTTGGCGGGGGATAGTTCGGCCCCAGGAGGACTGATAGGTCAAGGAGGCAGGATGAGGTTGGTGGGTAGGAGATGGGAGTGGGGCTTGAGGTGGGAGGAGCAGCTAGGGAGGCAGGGACTAGCTAGGCTGGTTTTGGGATACGGTTGGGGGAGGGGAGATTTTGAAGCTTGTGAAGTCCACATTGATACCACTGTGCTGCAGGGTTCCCAAGCGGAATATGAGTTGCTGTTCCTGCAGCTTTTGGGTGGCGTCAGTGTGGCACTGCAGTAGGCCCAGGATGGGTATGTCGTCCAAGGAGTGGGAGGGGTGTGTTGAAATGGTTTGCGACTGGGAGGTGTAGTTGTTTGTTGCGTAGGCATTCATAGGTGTTAATTCAGGTCTTTGATTCCTGTTTCAACCAAGACTATAGTGAATGTTGTCACTCAGTGTCTGTGGTGGAACCCACAGTGAGTAGATTACTACTACGTTGGTAACACTTTTAAAAGCATGTCACTCAGTTGCTGATGATCAAGGCTGAACTGATGAGGTGGAAATAGGCCAGATTTGAGTTTTGCTGCTTGATCAACATGAGCAATTACCCACATTGCCATGTAGGTACCAGTGATATTGCTGCACAGAAACAGTTTGCCTAAGGATATTGATTTTCTTGATGATATATCTTTAGTACTATTGCCTTTAGATTTTGTTGTATCCAGCACCTTTAGCCTTTTCTTGATATCATGTGGAATGAATCAAATTGTCTGAAGTCTGACATTTATTATAGTGAAAACTTCAGGTGGAAGAGGTAATAGCAAATCATCCCCTTGATATTTTTGACTGAAGATTGTAGCAAATGTTTCGGCCTTGTCTTTTGCACTGATATCAAGGATAGGGATGTTTAAGGTGTCATTCCTCTGGCTAATTGTTCACCACCATTTGCAACTGGATGTGGGAGGACTTCAGAGCTCTGATATGATTCATTGATTGTGCTCTGTCTATAGATTGCTTGCACAGATGAATCTAGTGGTTTGTGACAATGATCTGGTGGTTCCATCTTCAACAATCCTGAGACAAACATGTTATTCCACTTATAAACTAGTGATTAGAGTTAAGATTAGATTGGAAACTGAAAGTCTATTCTCCAGTTAGATTTATTCACTAACTGTATGTGACCTCCTTAATACCATGGTTATATTTGAACCAATATCTCTGGAACTTTAGTCTAGGAGTCCTCTGGAGTTATAGTTTGAATAACTTTACTAGGATAACTAGAATAACCAATAGAATCCAGACATCTCCAGATCAACAATATGAAATCCAATTCGATTGATGCTCAGCAATAACCAGCAGAAGTTTGTGCTAGTGCACATCAGCTTTTTAGAGAGCTTTCACAATAGTTGCATTATGCAGCAGTCCAAACACCCCAATCTCATTTGAGTACAAGTAGACAGAAGGAGACAGGATACAAAGAATACAAACTTGGTTAATGACATAAGTGAGTCACAAACTGCCTTAACAACAGCCAGATGAACACAAGAAATGTCATCGACAAACAATTGATGATAATGCGCCTTTTGTGCTTTGGTGGGTTTGAAGGAAACGTTCAGTACACATTTTAAAAACCATTTTCATTCCAATCCCAGCTGTAGCAGTATCCTGCCTAAAACAGAAAGTTAACCCCAGCAGCCTCCCATCTCTATTAGACCCAAAGTAGAGTTTATCTTATCCTGAAGACGGCACGTGCACCTGATCTATATGCAGCTTGAGTGATCTTAAAGGGACAGCTGAGGCCACTGACATAAAAGGAATGCTTTTTACGACTGTGATTCAGTAATGGAGTAGTAGTAGAAGGCAGGGAGACCACATTGGGTAAATCACTGCTGGTATGGCTACCTGTTTGATTCTGTTGGCATGTTCTGTGCACCTGCTGACATGGCAGTTTAAGATCCAACCTCTCATCCTTTCAATTCTGTCATTTTATTCACCTATCCAGTTTTCACCACATTACCTCTCCTGGGCCGAATTAATAGTTATGAAGATTTAGCATAACTCACTCCCTTTCGTGTTCTCTGTCTCTATTTTCAAATCCAAAGATCTGATATGTTCTTTTGACAGCCTACTCTTCTGCCTTGAAAACTAGGTGCATGTACACTGCTTTTCATTCTTCTTTAACCTATTGCCATTTGGTAACTTGATCCGATTTAGGTGCAGGATTATTGATGCATATGGTGACATCATAAGATGTAGCAGCAGAAGTAGGCCATTCAGCCCATCACAAATGCTCCATCATTCAATGAGTTCTGCTGATCTTCAACTTCACTTTCTTGGCTTTTTCATACTTGCATACTTATTTTTACAAACTTACATATGCCTTGATTCCCTTAATTGTTTAAAATCTGTCTGTCTGAACCAACTGTCTGTCTCAACTTAGCATGCCAGCCTTGACAGCCCTCAGTGGTAAAAAAATCTTCTGAATTTCTACCCTCCAAGAGAAGAAATTCTCCCTATCTCTGTGTTAACTGGGTGGCCCCTTATTCTGAGTTTGTGCCATCTAGTGATAGGCTCTAACAAAATGAGGAAACAATCATTTTTTATTGTAACCTGTCAAATCCCTGAAGAGTTTTCTAAGTTTCAGTAAGGTCACTTCTCATTCTTTTAAACTTCAATAAGGACAGGCCCAGCCCACTCAACTTCGTCTAATAAGGCAGTCCCTAAAAACCTGGGAGTAGCCTTGTGAATCTTCTGGGGGAATAAATTTAAAACTCACCATGATGAGACATGCATTCAATAGGAATCTGGATTTAAGATCTGGACTAATGGCACTTCCATTGGACTGTCTCCTATTCCAGTATAACTTTATCAGGGGCCTAAAACTGTTGACAGTATTCAAGCTCTGACCAGTGCATTGTATAGTTTTAGCAAAATCTGCCTATTTGTATACTGTTTGAAGTAAGATATTGAGATAATGGCTAGCACGAGGGGTCATAGTTTTAAGTTGGTTGGTGGAAAGTATAGAGGGGATGTCAGAGGCGGGTTCTTTACACAGAGAGTTGTGACAGCATGGCATGCGCTGCCAGCAGCAGTTGTGGAAGCAAGGTCATTGGGGTCATTTAAGAGACTGCTGGACATGCATATGGTCACAGAAATTTGAGGGTGCATACATGAGGATCAATGGTCGGCACAACATTGTGGGCTGAAGGGCCTGTTCTGTGCTGTACTGTTCTATGTTTTATGTTCTATAATCACATTTCATGAGGAAATGTAGATGTGGAAGTAGTCCATTCACGTCATCAAATCTACTTTGCCATTCAATAAGATCATGGTTGGTCTGAATTTCACTTTCTTGTCTTTCCTTATGACTCTGATTACCTTACTGATTAAAAATCTGCCTGTCTTAATCTTGAAAATACGAAACAACTCTGACTTCCCCGCCCTCTATGTAAAGATTCACAGCCCTCGGGGGAAGGAATTCCTCCACACCTCTATTTTAAATGTGTGCCCCCTTATTCTGTGATTATGCTGTCTGGTTCTCGACTCTCCCGCAACTTTTCTACATTTACCCTGTTAAGTTTCAACAATTTGCGCATTCAATTTTAAGCTGATTATCTATTTGTCTTTTATTTGTAATTTGCATTTTGGTGCGAGATGGTATTGCCCTCTTTCCCTATATGTCGAAAGCCGTTTGAAAGGCGTCATAAGTAAAGTGAGCTTTCTCTGTCTCACTCTTTTTCTGATTGCTGCAATCTGCACACTCCACTGATAGATTGAACAATTTTGAATTATTTAAAGCATATCCATGCTCAGTGGGGAGGTTGGGATTAATGGATAATTCAGGACCATTATTATGATTGGTTGCTCAATTGTGCATTAGCTGTAATGCATCTCAGCTCCAAGAAATTGCACTGTGAAATCCCTTGAAGATACTCAAAAGAAGATTAATCCTCATTAAATGCCTACCCGTGTTGCTAAAAGTGAGTAACATTTATTTGTTTATCTTCATTTTTCTCCGACTCTTGCCTTCTCTCCTCATTCTAACTCTCATTATTTCTTCCTCTTAGCCTGTTTTCTTTCTGAGCTTTTTATGTTTGGCCTATTTCCCTCTCAGTTTTTATCCTTTCATTATACATGGAGAGGGTGTGGGTGTCTTTGACTTTTACTGCATTTGATGCCCATCACTGAGTACTAACAATAAAATGGCAGTGAGCTGCCTTCTTGAACTGCAGCAGTCCTTGAGGTACAGCTACACTCAAATTTTCTCACACATTTTCCCTTAGCTCCTCTCTGATGTTGCGTTTATTAATGTCTATTTCTTCTTTAGTTTCTCTGCCTGGTCATCTTCTTTCACTTATATCTCAGCCATTCTGTTGTTTTTCCTCAATTTTTCCTTTCTTCACTTCTTTCAAATAGATTATCCTGTATTTTTTTCATTGTTTCTCTGTGATTGTCTCATTTGCCTGTTCCTATCCATTTCTCCGTCAGAATCTGCTTTTATTTGGTCTCTTGCATCTCTCTTTCCATTCATCTGCTCACTGAGAGGGTCCTGCCCACAGAGATTGCATGTCGTCTATTGCTAGACATGACCCAGGGAGCACACATGGTAGAAATATGTTGGGAATTTAACTTGTTGTTGCTGCATTTCTTTGGTACAGAATACGCATCACTTCATTTAATAAAAAAGTGACATAATTTGGACATCAAACTCAGATGCTATTTTGGGTGGTATTCTTGTTCCTTAAAGTTATTGCAGATATAATATGTTTGATAATACTCGATGGCTTACTTTTATACCATTTGTTCTCTATTGTCAATTTTCAAAACACAGCAAAAGTCAATTAAGGATTAAAGCCAGCCAGGAGCATCTGGAATACAATCATAATCAGTAGCTTGAAAGACTTAGCAGCATTTTAAACTGTTAGATTTTAAGGCTATGTGATTTCCTCATCGAACAATTTTATGTACCAATGTGGAATTGGTAACTGTTGCTGTACCTAATCTTCTCTCCTGGACTGTGTGGTCAAGGCTTTTTATTTAAATAATCTGACTTTGCATCTGTTATATTCTTGAAATCCCCTTGATTTTTAGTTTCATTTAGAAAAGAGAATGTGAGGTAAGGTGTAAAAGGGCAGTCATTTGACTATCATCAGGTTCAAAAGTCTATCTTTTTCTCATTCATAATCATTTTCTCACCTCTGACTTGCTTTCTGTCACTATACTTTTTTTGATTGAAGCCCAGTCTCTTTCATTCATTGTCCATCACTACCACATACAAAATGGGCACACGAGTGTATTTGTCATTCAGTAAGATCTTGCTGATATGATTGATTAATTCCACTTTCTTGCCTGCTTCCCCCATAAAAGTTGACTTCTCTGTAGATCAATAATCTGTCAAACACATTATTAAATATATAATGGTCCAGCTTCCACTGCCTTCAGTGGAAATGACTTCCAAAGAGTAATGAACTCTAGGAAAAGGAATTCTGCCTCATCATTATTTTAATTAGGAGACTCCTTATTTTGAAATTGTACCTTCAATTCTAGAACTCCCTTATGAGGATAAACGTTGACTGGAAACGTATAAAGGTGGCCAGTGTCTTAACTGCTTGCTGGGGAGCCCTGTCTGGCACAATATGTAGAGCGAGAAAGCAGAGTTAACAAATCAAGTTTAGTGACCTTTGTTCAGAACTGCTGCCAGACCTGCAAGCTTTCAGATTTCCGATATCTGCAGATTTATTTTGGACAGCCTTGTGTTGGCTCATTTTGTGAAGGGTAAAGGCATCATGTGGGACTCAAAATTAACTGGCAAGTGGTTGCTTCTTCCCTGGAATTAAGGAGTTCTGCAGTGGAACTATTGGCTGCTGAGAAATGTCAGCCAATTAATAATTGGTAGCTCTACTGAGTAGTAACTGCTAGCAGTTCACCTACTCAAGATCCAGATGGTCATTATATGTAAGGCCAGTGATGACAGAAGGGGGCTTGCATGGGTCAGGCATTTCTGCAGCAAAGGGAAGGTAGTTTCTATCAATATACCATCCTTCCCATAAGCACAATGCTGGCTCCTTCAATCAGACATTTGAACAAGCTACTCCCTCTGGGAACCTAACACAGCTCTGTGGGGGTTTGATATTGTGCACTCTGTTTAAAACCAGCATTGGTGGATATTTTATTGCCCAAAGCATCAAATGGCAGTGGAGCAGGAAAGTCCACCATTGTCCTTCCTGTCATGAGCCATGTATCCAGGACTTTGCTTAGCACCTTCTTACATGATTAAGTGACTAAGCTTAGCTTGTGGGAAGGCGGAAGGGCAGTGGAGTGGCTCAGCGCTAGCAATGCTGGCCACCAGTGACATGGATCTCAGTTCGATTCTAGCCTTGGGTGACTGTCTGCATGGAGTTTGCATGTTCTCTCTGTGTCCGCATGGGTTTCCTCTGGGTGTTCCAGTTTTCTTGTATGGTCCAAAGATGTGCAGGTTAGGTGGGTCTGCCATGCTAAATTTCCCTGTAGTATCCAGGGATATGAGAGTTACGTGGATTAGCCAGGTTAACTATGGAAATATGGTTGGGGTACTAAGTAGGATGGTCTTTGGAGGGTCAGTACAGACTCAATGGGCCAAATGGTCTCATTTCTCCATGGGAGAGATTCTGTGATTCTCTCATCAATTCTGCCAAGTATCTTCAATATCTTAACTTTTCAAATGCATCACCACCTCTCAGTCTTGTAAATTACAATCAGTACAGGTCTAAGAGCTCAATGCTTTCTCCTAATTAAGACATCATCCCAGAAATCAGTCCACTGAACCTTTGCTGAACTGCTAGGACAATGCCATACTGATACAGATGGGGAACTGGATTATGTAGAGGGGTTACACATTGGCCTTTCTCCACCTTAATGTGACGTCCAACATTCTCTTGGATTGGTGGATGGTGGTGTTCTCTGTCTACTAGTTTAGGGCTTAATGTGAGGTGCCTATGCTAAAAGTTTCTCGTTGACAAAATCCCAGAAGTACAAACGATCTCTTTTTTTGCTATTAAATGGCAATCTGATCCTATTAATATGAGAAATAGATAAAATGCCAGCTCTAAAACCTTTCCCACAAAGTTGCTTGATGTGCAAGCTGATAACTATGTTGTTAGAAAAACAAAGGGCTGAATTTTCAACTCAAAGGCAGTGAATCAGGAGAAGGAGATATTTTGGACTGCCCTTGAGGGGACATATTCATGGACTTATAATTTTGATTGGATCTTCTCATTAATTGGCAGGGAGACAGGTTGCCTACCTTAACGATGGGTGGTCCCTCAAAGTTGGAAGGCCCATCAGAGACCTTCAGGCCGTAGGGAAGCAGCAAGCTGTGGTAACAGTAAAGTCTTTGGGTAAATGCATCAACAGGAAGATGTCTCTCACCCGAAATGGGGGAAGGGGTGGATGGCCCCCTCTCTAGGTGACCTTTGGCTGCACCCAAACCCAGATAGATATGGAGGGCCTAAAGGATTGGCTGGTGCAGTGGCAAACCCCCAAAATATTGCTGGGTAGCTGCCTCCAGGCAGTTGAATTGTCCTCCAGCCATTAAGGGAAACTGAAGCCAGACTGTAAAATACCAGACAGGTTCCTGTATTATTTCCTGACTTCAAAAACATTTTTTAAAAGCAAGAGCCTAAATAGAGGAAATAAAATTCTGGCAAACATTGTTGATTTGCAAGAGTCACAACAAAAATGTAAAAATAATGGAACAAAGGACATTTTGAAAAAAAAAACTCATGGGACATGGTTGTTGCTGGCTGGGTCAGCATGTATTGCCCAATCCTTAGTCGCCCTTGAGAAGGAGGGTGAGCTGCCTTCTTGAATTGCTGCAATTTATGTGGTGTATGTATACCCATAATGCTGTTAGGAAGGGAATTGCAAGGTCATGACTAAATGACAGTGAAGGAATAGTAATATAATCCCCAGCCAGGATGGCTTGGGAGATCCAGATGCCTGCATTCCTTTGTATCTGGTAGCCTTGAAGGTGCTGTCAAAGGAGTTTCATGTGGTGCTGCAAAGCATTTTGTAGATGTTAGACACTGCTGCCACTGTGCAAGTGAGTTGAGGGACTGAATGTTTCAGGTGGTGACTGGGATTCTGATCAATTGTATTACTTTGTTATGGATGTTGTTGAGCTTGTTGAATGTTGTTGGAGCTACACTCATTCATGAAAGTGGGGAGCATTCTATCACACTCTGACTTGCACTTTGTTGATGGTGAGTAGGCTTTAGGAAGTTAAATGAGTTACTCAATGCATTATTCCTAGCCTCTGAATCACTTTTGAAGCAACAACCTTTAAAATGGCTAATCCAGTTCAGATTCTGATCAATGGCAAAACCCAAATGTTGATAATGGGGGCTGAACAATGGCAATGATATTGATTATCAAAGGTAGATAGTTGGATTTTCTCTTATTAAAGATAGTCATGGCCTGGCACTTCAGTGTAATGAGCATTAATTGCCATTTATCAGCCCAAGCCTGAATTTTTCCAGGTCCTTCTGCACATGGGCACAAATTGCTATAAAATCTGAGGAGTCATGAATGGTACAGACATAATGCAATCATCAGCAAACATCCCAACTTTTGATTATAATGGGGCAGTTGATGAAGCCACTATGAGATGGTTGGGCTGTCGACACTACCCTGAGGAACACCAGCAGTAACACCCTTGGACTGAGATGAATGGCCTCTAACAATAAAAATTATCTCCCTTTGAGCTAGATATGACTTCAACAAATGAAAAATTTTGCCCTAATTCACATTTTTGCCAGGGTTCCTCAATGCCATATTGGTCAAATGTTGTCTTGGACTCCAAAACAGTGAGACTAATTTCAACTCATCTCAAATCTTCTGTCCATTCTTGGACCAAAGATGTATTGAGATCAACAGGAATTAGAATCCTTCTCTAGACTCTGTTTGAGTTGATTGTGGCTGGTCCACATCTTCCAGCCTTTACCTAAAATACTCTGTCAGTGTCTAGAATATGTCCTTCACCTTTGGCTATGATCCCAAAGTCTTCCCGATTCGCTCAATTCTGAACAGATCAGTGGCCTCAGGGCAATGTTTACTATTCATATTTATGTACCAACGTTCACTCTCATAGCCTCCTGTTGTCAAATTCCCATTTCTGCTCTCCAGACGGGCAGTGAATTTGGCAGGGAACACAGGAAAGCTTTAATTAAGAGAGCCACTGCTGTTTACCAGAGCCTCTATTTCCTCTATGTTGCTAAATGAACCGAGTGGACTTGCAAGCATTATTCCTGCTTCTATGGAAAATTCACGGGCCTTTGAGCTTTGATCTATATTCTTAGAATATGGCTTCTTTTTGAATGCAAAGACATGAAGCTGTATTTCAGTATAAAATACACAAACGGTCTCATTGATTAAGAGGCCCCAGTCTTTCCACATGATAAGGTAAACCTGAAAGAGGTTTTTGTGCATTAACTTTAAAATTCTTGGCCTTGAGTTGACATTGGAAACAACTTCAGCCCAAATGGCACTGGTGTCCTATTGACACCGTAATACCCCATTTTAAATATTATACTCAGCTGGGCTGCCCTATGAAAAGCAAAAATTGTGAAGCTGACCATGACAGCTCCATTGGGGCATTGAATTCAGCCCACTCTGTTTCAGATTGCTCCCACCATTAGGTGAAAAGGCTGAAAATGCAACTTCTACTTTCTCAGCAATATTGGACAGTTACAATTTACTGGAGTTAAAAGATAACTCCTTCAATGATTTTTTTTAGCCCTCAAGCAGAAAATGTTTGCTACTGTGTTGATTTAATAATGGAAAATACACTGAAACAAGCGAAAGGTAAGAACTAACAATATCAATGACTGTTCTTTCCTGCATGTGAAACTTTCTTACAAATAAGGTTGGACTCTCCATAAGTTATGAAAATAATATTCTTCATACTTTCATGGCTTGTGCTAAATTATTTCACACATCTATCAGCAAAAACATTCTTTTCAAGAAACTGCCGTTTTTCACAAAAGAGACAATAATAGGATTCCTAAATCTACCATTGCAGCCAAGAATTCGTCCTTATTGTTAACCTCTAATCCAGGCGTCATGTTTCAGAAGCTAGTTGAGAATCAACAACAGATCAAGGATGTTGGTAAAATATGCCATGTCATGGAAAGGGAATTAGAGCTTTTAAAATGACAACAGTGACTTGTTCTACCTACATTATATTTTCATGCTGTTACACTTTTTGTGTGGTGAATTTAATCTTGTTGAAATGTAATTATGGATAAGCCCTGTCAATGATTTGCTTGGTGTAATTGAATGAGTTTCAGATGAGTCTTTGCTGCACCATGTAGATGTGCTTTCTGTGGTATAATATTCATTAGAATTAGATCATGCAGAATTATCCTTCTTATCTATTTTATATGATAAGGAACATAAAATCTAGATCCATGATTTCCATCATTTCCTTGCTTTCTTAATTTTCATAAGTAGATGTGAATTAAAAGCTAACAATTACTTATTGAAAGGGCTAGCGCATTGTACAATCTAAGGATTTCAATCCTTCCAAAAATAGATGAGTATTCATTCATGAGAAATAACTAGAAGGTTTTTTTGCTTGTTACGCTTTATTAAATATATTTTTGAACTTTTAGCATCAACGCAACTAAAGTGAGAAGTGATTATCTTGATGTTATGAAATGAAAGGCTAAGTAAATGTGCTCTGGCTAACCTTGGCCACTCTGCACTAAGACTTTTTAACTCAGGCACATTATGTGGTGAGATAGCAAAGAAGGCAAGGACCAGGGGAAGATCCAATGCAACTTTATTGAATGTTTTATTGAGGAAAAACAATATATATCAGACTCTGCTGTCACACTTTAATTAAACTCTATCAATGACTTCATTGGACTCTTCAATAAGCAGTCTGAAATCTACACTAGATATCTACTTCTGACACATACTTCCAAGGATTCACTACACCCTATCCCACTGCTGTATTTGAACTGTTTGTATGAAGGGCTTAGTACTACCCATTCAGTAGGGCTGAGACAGGTTGTTTCTCAGCTTGTTAAACATTGGCTGATATTTCAGGATCTGCATTCATTGATTTGGGCTTCTCCCGTCATCTAGGTTTGGTTGACTCACCGAGCTGATCTCTCTGGAGGTTCTATTGAAGGAGGTGCAAAAAAGCAGAAATGATTTGGTCTCCAGTTTCCCCATTTACCCCACTTTTCACGCCCTTCTTGAAAATTTTGTAGTCTGTGTCCAATACTAGCATTGGGCATTGGCATGATGGTCCAATGAAGTGACAGGTTTTATATTTGGAAGTCGTAGAAGATGGTTTCCAACCTTCAACTGTCAAATGGTGTCCTAGACACACTGTGCCTCTAGCCTTCTACCCAGCTGGGAGCCACCAAGCCTGCATAACATTCTTCTAACAAAGCAGGCTCACTGGAGGTGAAAATAATGGTTTGTTCTGAAACAATATGGCTATTAGAGCCTGAACAGGCAACCCCAGGCCACACAACCAGCCCAGCTCTTCCCCCCCCCCCCACCCACTGCATCCCAAAACCAGTCCAACCTGTCTCTGCCTCCCTAACCGGTTCTTCCTCTCACCCATCCCTTCCTCCGACCCCAAGCCGCACCCCCATCTACCTACTAACCTCATCCCACCTCCTTGACCTGTCCATCTTCCCTGGACTGACCTATCCCCTCCCTACCTCCCCACCTATACTCTCTCCACCTATCTTCTTTACTCTCCATCTTCGGTCTGCCTCCCCCTCTCTCCCTATTTATTCCAGTTACCTCTCCCCATCCCCCTCTCTGATGAAGGGTCTAGGCCCGAAGCGTCGGCTTTTGTGCTCCTGGGATGCTGCTTGGCCTGCTGTGTTCATCCAGCCTCACATTTTATTATCTTGGAATTCTCCAGAATCTGCAGTTCCCATTATCTCTGATACTATTTTAACCCCAGGCCTGTCAGGTTTTGATGCGAAGTTGATTGTCCAAGGCCTGGTTGCATGAAAACCGTGCGCTCCAACTCTGCCGTTTACAAATTGCAGAGTCCAGCCTAAGTTTAAACTTAGCTGCGATATTTTGAGTTTTTAATCTATGCTCTTGAGAACATGTCCATATTTCTCTAACAATCCTGGATGTCATGGATCATTTGACCGCATCTTTCTCCAAGCCAAGCTTGCATTACCAAAGGAGAGGATTTTCCCCATACTAAGAAAGATTACAGAATGTTTTATTGTAAATGGTTTCATCGACTGTAAAAAAAATCCTGGGTTGATGAGAAGGAATAAGCTAACAAAGACACGGTTTGTAGCCCAGGGATTTCTAAAATGGTTAATGAGTACTGGAGTTTTGATGGAGAAGCATGCCTTTTACTCAGGAACACCCACTCAACCAATAGAAGCTATATTCAAATGTCAGAGCTATAACTGAAATGCATGAGTTCTAACTTCCAATCACTCCTGATAACGCACAGATCAGAATAGTGAACCATGACTTAAAAGGTGCAATATATTGATTCTGATTCAGCAAGTACTTGTTTGAGAAAACACTATTGAACTCAGACTGCCTGTGGCGAATTATGCTTTCACATTGGGACTTACTGCTGTTGCTATTTTCTTTGCATCTTCTGATACCTTTAGGAACAATTTGTTTTTTTAAGAGCATTTCTGAATCAGGTTATCAGAACTGCAGATTTGTGTTTGTACATTACCCTATACACTGGAGGAAGAGGAACAGGAAACTGGGTGGAAAGTCAAAGGCTGTGCAAAAGCATTACCAGAAAAATAGTCAGTTTTTTTGCTGCCGTACCCATGCAATAAAATATTTAGACCTAGGTGCATTTTCCAAGACTATTCCCAGAATGTCTGCCTCAGGAAGCTATGTTTCAGTCAGGAAGATTTAGAAGAGCTCTGTTCATTGTTACAGCAAGGCTGCAACCAGAATCCATCACATTGATAGCTCTGACTGTGAAAAGAAAGTAACCATTGCTCTAAACATTTATGTCATGAGCTAACTCCAGAAGAACACAGAGGACTTTTGCTAGACCAGTCAATTTGCTGTGAGCTCTTCGATCAGGAGAGTCACCAATTTCTTCTTAGTGAAGGCAGCTCAATTTATACAAATTGTCAATACACTCAGGCACATGATTGAATGCGTCAAATTTCTGGGAATTACAAAATTTCCCTGAATTTTTAGGTGCATTGGCCACATCTAAGCAACATTTTCTGCCCCAAAATGAAAACCCTATGTTTATACAAACCACAAAATGTTCTTTTCACTCAGTGCGTAGCTCTATCTTAACGGTCGCTATAAATACAATTGAACATATAGAGCCGTAAAATCATACAGCATGGCAGCAGAACCTTTGATCCAACTCATCCAAGCCAACCAGGCTTCCTAACCTCACCTAGTCCCATTTGCCAGCATTTGGCCCATATCCCTCTAAACCCTTCCTATTCATGAACCCATCTAGATACCTTTTAAATGTAATTGTACTCACCTTCACTATTTCCTCTAGCAATTCATTCCATACACACACCACCATCTGTGATATAAGGTACGCCTTGGGTCCTTTTAAATCTTTCCCTTCTCATTTTAAACCTATGTCCTCTAGTTTTTGGACTCCCCAACCTTGGAAAAATACCTCGCCTATTCACCCTATCCATGCCCTTCCTGATTTTATAGACATCTATAAGGTCACCCCTTAGTCTCAGACCCTCCAGGGAAAACAGTCCCAGTATATTCAGCCTCTCCCTATAGCTCAAACCCTCCAGTTCTAGTAAAGCCTTATAAAACTTTTCTGCACCCGCTAAGTTGAACAACATCCTTCCTATAGAAGGGAGACCAGACTTGCCCACAGTATACCAGTGGTGGCCTAACCAATGTCCTGTACAGCTGCAACATGACATCCCAACTCGGAGAATTCAATAAAATGGCCAATGAAGGCAAGCATGCCAGAAGCCGCTTTCAACACCCTGCCTACATACGATTCTACTTTCAAGGAAAAATGCACCCGGGTCTCTTTGTTTGACAATGCTCCCTAACGTCCCACCATTTACTGTATAAGTTCTGCCCTTGTTTCATAATGTGCTGAGAATTCTGTTAATACTCTTACAGGGTAAGTCCGGTGTCATAGCTTTGTTTCAACAGCAGGGTCAGAGGGCAGAAGGCTCTTGAGTAGTGAGGGACACCCTTTAAGCCAATGGCTCCTCTGCACCACTTATGCCTCTGTGTAGCATACATGAGGATCCTAACAGTAGAGAGCACTACTAACCATGCAAAGGTTATGACTTTTGGACGAGTTTACAAATATATGTGGAATGTAGCCCCTGTTGCTATTTTAAACACACCCTATCAGAACTGAGAAGCATTAACTGTTATGACAACTTAGTTAATGTGAGTCTCTTTTTATGGGAAAAGGGAAATATAAAGTAAATTTGATAAATATGTTTAGCCTATGAAGCTGTTCAAAATAGAGTTTATGGGGAATCTCTTTTCCCTCTTTCCAGGCAACATGGTGGCTTAGCCGTTAACACTGCTGCCTCTCAGTGCCAGGGACCTGTGTTTGATTCTAGCCTTGAGTGACTGTCTGTGTAGAGTTTACATGCTCTCCCTGTGTCTGTATGGGTGCTCTAGTTACCTCCCACAGTTGAATGATGTGCAAGTTAGCTAGATTGGATGTGTTAAATTGCCCTGTAGCATCCAGAGGTGAGCAGGCTAGCTGGGTTAGCCGTGGTAGATACAGAAATAGGGCGGGTTTGGGTGGGATGCTTTTTGGAGGGTTGGTGCAGACTTGATGGGCCAAATGGCCCCCATACGCATTGTAGGGATTCTATGATTTGTTGGCAGAACAAAACAGGAGTCATAAAGATGGCCACTAAAACATGACAAAGAATTTGGAAAGAATGTCTTTCCAGAGTGCAATGATAATGTTGAATTTATTGTCACAAACAGTGGTTGAAACCCTGCTGTTGCATTGATAATCCAGGAAATGACTGGTGCACATAAGAAAGAAAATAAAACACCAAGATATCGGATCATTTGAGAAGAGGAATTTAGAATTGGAAGAGGCTTTTATTGAACATATATATTGGTGAGAATTATGTATTTATGTGTTGTAGATTTTATGTAATTCTGCATGTAGTTAGAAGTTTGATCTCCCAGAGTGAAAATTACATGTTTTATGCTTACAAAACTCCCCATTTAGTCTGGTAGACTGCAGCAGTGGGAGAAAATCCTCCTGGGCATTATTATTGGCAGGCTGAAAGAAAATTGGACTGGTCCATTTCTGAATCTAATTGTAACTTCAGGATTTAACACTATTGCAGATTAAAATGAAAATCCTGATGTTGTAATGTGTCATGAATTAGCTCATCACATACTGCATTGTGGTTCTCTTCCTTTTCAAGAGCAGGAAACCAGCTGTGTCAATTGGTTAGTGAAGATTTTCCTTTTCCACTCTCACACAATGTTAGACAGCTTTTCAAAAAGTTACAATGATATACAACTGGGCTTTAACAATGATCTAAGTAGTAAATAGCTGAATATGCAATCTGGCCTTGAAAGAAATCCAAGTTTGTGGAATGGTGTTGAAATATCCATTACGATTTATTAACAGATCTATTTAAACTAGATTGATTTAAATCCATTCTTAAGAAAACATTTATTTGTGAATGTTTGCTTATTTCACAACTACATCCGTATGTCTCAATCTTTATTTCATTCAGAGTTTTTTTTGTTTTAAAAATTAATATGATTGTTACTGATTCTGATGTTTACTTAGTTGTCTGTGAGAATTATGTAATGTTGCTAGCTGCTTAGACAATTTGTTTCATCACTGAAGTTTGACCCAGGAAATGTCCACAAAACAATGTACTGATGAATAGTGAATTAAGAAAGTTACATATCTTGCCACAGAAATTAGTGATAAATGTCCTTTCTTCCACTGGCCACAAAATCTATGCATCTGTACTTTCAGTTGTTGTAACTGTAATGAAAGTAAACAAGCAATATTTAACTCCTTTCATATGATTTTAATACCTGCGACTTCCATGGTAAAATAGCTTACAAAATAGGATGCCAGTGATATATAAAATGCGGCTATGATCACCTGACAAGACCAGGCAACTCACAGATGATGTATAAAACTGATTGCATCGGAATTGCTATTTTAACTAAAAGGCTATGAAACTCTCACTACGAGTGAGAGCAACATTTCTCGGTAGGACAACATCACCCAGGACAAAGTAAGTCTGTTTGAGTGGTATCCCATTCGCCACTTTCAACATTGACTTGCTTAATCACTGACACACAGTACTGTGCTGAATATCATTGGTGAGATGCACTGCAATAACTTGCCAAGAGTCCTCCAACAGAAGCTTCCAAAACCATGCATTTTCTCACTTTGAAGGACAAAGGTAACAGTTGCATAGGTGGACCACTTGTAGGTATCCTTCTTAAGACACACATAATGCTGACTTCAAATTGTATCATCATGCTTTGACAAATGCGAGGTCAACGTTCTGGAGCTCCCTTCCAAATAGCACAGTCTGTGTCCCTATGCCCCAAGGCCTATAACAATTCAAGAAGACAGCACATTACCACTTTCTTCAGTGTCACTAGGGATGGCAATGAATTCTGATCTAGTCAATGATCCTAACTTCTTGTGAGCGATAGCAGATCGGGAAAGAATAACACAGGGTTTGCATACGATGAAGTTCAAAATTTAATAGAAAAAAGAGGAAATCTACAGGCAATGACAAAGTTCAAAGCAGAGATTTGGAAGTAGTTTAGAACTATGAAGATTTTACTTTTTTGATAATGGCAGTTAGGAAAAATGAGTTTTGTTTGTGTGGAAATATTGCCATCTTCCAGCATTGTGTGATAGTTTGCCAGAGTGGAAAATGTATCTCCCCTGCAATGCAACTAACAGCTGAAGTGCATTGCATTCTTGAATTGAACCGACCCACTTATGTGCTTGTCAAATTTCTGTGGCTTTGAGAGATTTATGATGTATGTATACACAAGTTGTGTGAGATTTCAGTGCATGATCCCACTCTTGGAGAGGGCTGCTCCTCAGCTTTGGTTTGCACTTCAGCCCCGTACTCCTAATCATTGGCCTGTCAGTCATGAATGAATGATTTTTATTGCCATGTGCATTTTGCAATGAATCGCAGTAACAGACAGTGAAAGACTTCCATTTGTCATTATAATCTAGCGCTACTTTGATATTTTAAGAATGACAAAATGAAAATATGTGCTTTTAAGAAATGTCCATCTTCGTTTGAGCTCTGAGCCAGATCAGAACTACCACCGCCTTGCCACCAACTAACATTGAAGTCTCTACTCCTCAGGCTCCATTTTTTGCTGCTGGGCCGATTCACCTTCGCCAATTCCTGCATTGGGCACACCGAGGTTAGACGATATTGCTGCAGCCAATGTTGCTGTGGTGACTCCCTGCCACCAGTTTGCAACCACCAGTGATGGACCCAATCAATGACAAAATCATTGTTCCTCAGGAGCCATTTTTTGCCGCTAGGCCTGCTTCGCCGACATCGTCTGAGAGCTTGCTTTCCCCTGTGCTTGACTCACTCTCTCCCACACAAGTCTCGCTCTTCCTGCCCTGGGCGGGCTCACTCTCCCCATACTGGGCTTACTCTCCCCCATATTGGATTCACTCTCCTCAGTGCTGGATTGGCTGTCTTCTGTGCTGGTCTCGCTCTCCTTCCCCATGAGTCTCACTGCTGCCGATGCTGTCCAGTCTGTTGCTGCTGTCTCTGGTTGCGGGAGGAGCTGACTCTATTGCTGCCACTGCACACATGCTTGGGAGGATGAGTCTGTTCCCACCCTCCTGGAGATGCCAATAAAGGCTTTTAAAGAGTTAAAAAACAAGAAAACGAGCAAAAGAGAAAGGGAAGAAATAAAAAGAGAGGAAAAAAAAACAAAGAAAATGGCAGAAGTGGGCAAGCCCAGGCTAGGAGCATGAATGCAGTGTGGTTACTCTGCCGCCATCTCGGAGATCTGCTCCCAGACACAGGGGTTGGAGAGGCAGGAAGACCTCATTGTTGGTCCAGTCCTAGGCCTGGCCAATGTGGTCATTTAGCTTTCAACATTTGGGCTTTTTTGTCTTGTTCCACTTATTATGGGCATAACTAATAATGGTGAGCAATCACACATTCATACTGGAAATCAAAATCATGTGACTCTTAGCTAACACTTACTATAACAGGTCAATGTGATTGAAGATTCAATATTACCAAGGATCAACTCTTGGGGATACAACTATAAAAAGGCCAAATAGAAGCTGTGAGGGAAGATTTATAGTAAAACCAGAGGATCACTTCTTCCCATCTCAGTACAGAATACTACCTTGAAAGATATTTAGAAGATGACACAAATGGAATACTTCAACAAATTATCAAAGATATCATTATCCCAAATGAATCAAGGAGTCAATTGATTTTAAAATAAGGAAGAAAAAGACGCTTTGACAATATTTGATGAAAAATTTTATAAGTATTCAAAAGAGTGATCAAATGTTTGTAAGGCGAAATGAGTATGATTATAGCTGCACACTAGAGCAAGAACATTTTCCAGTGCCATTAACTAAGTTAACAGCCTGGCAAAAAATTGAGAATCTAAATGAAGATGATGATCAAAATGAAATGAATGAGACAAATTGATATTTTCTTGACATGTTTGTGTTATGACATGATCAATCTTCTGGAATGCATCCATGTGCATGTTATTTTTGAATTGCTGTTCCTTTCTCTTGTGTTTCTCTCCAGACGTGCTTCTTTTCCAAACTCTTTTTTTTACTGCTGCCCTTTCCACATGTCTTCTATCTTTTTCAGATGAGAAAGGGAGAGAACTATTGTACAATGCTGCAGGGAAAAATGTTGCCCATTGTTGCTAGCTGCATGGAGAATGGAGATCATAAGGAAAATGTGGTTGTCAGTTGCTCCGTTCAGTTCTTTCTGTGGATCTTTTATAATCCTTCAACCTCTTACTGCGCACCTACCTAGCATTTCTTCTCATTCCTGGCAAACTCTCAGTCCCATCCTACCTGCATGCATTTCTAGTTGAACTCCCTCACTCCAATTGTGTATTATTCTCCTATCCCTGATTCAATTGTCACTTATTTCATCCTTCACCTAGTTGGTGGGGAAACTATTGGAAGCAGTTCTAAAGGACATAATTAATCTGCATATGGAGATGCAGGGATTATCCAAGCATGGTGTTGTTAAAAGGAGGTCGGATTTGTCTAAATTTGACTGAATCTTTTGAAGAGGTCAACAGGGTTTTGGATGAGGGCAATGTTTTTGATATAATCTACTGGGAATTCAGCAAGGCTTTTCAGGGGGTGCCTCCCAGGAGACAGATACTGAAGGTTAGAGCCAATGGAATCCTAAGAAATTTGTCAAATTGTATTCAAATTGGCTGAGTGGCAAGAAGCAGAGGGTGATGGTTGTGGGGTGATTTTCTAATGAGAAGTCTGTATCCAGTGGGATCCCACAGGGGTCAGTGCTGGGATGGTGGCTTTTAATGGTTTATATAAATGGTTTAGGCAAGTGTGGAAGTGTTGATTCATGCGTTTGCAGATGGTATGAAAATTGGTCAGATGGTAAATAATGAGGAGGATGGCCTTCTTAGGCTACAGGAGGATATAGACGGCTGGTCAGATGGGTGATGAGTAGCAAAAGGAATTCAATCCAGATTAATGTGAGCTGATGCGCTTAGGCAGGACAAATAAAGCAAAAGAATACATGATGAATCATAAGACCCTGGGAAGCACCAAGAATCAGAAGTACCTTGGTGTGCATGTACACCAGTCCATTAAGGTATCAGGCCAGGTGGATAAAGTGTTTCAGAAATCATATGGGATGCTTGCCTTTATTAGCCAAGTCATAAAGTTTAGGAGCAGGGAGGTTATGCTGGAACCTTATAAAACTTTGGTGAGGGTACAGCCAGAGTACTGTGTGCAATTTTAGAATCTACTTTATAAGAGAGATGTGATAACACTGAAGAGGATGCAAAGCAAATTTGGAGAGCTTCAGTTATGAAGAGATCAGATAGACTGGGATAATGAAATGTGAGGCTGGATGAACACAGCAGGCCCAGCAGCATCTCAGGAGCACAAAAGCTGACATTTCGGGCCTAGACCCTTCATCAGAGAGGGGGATGGGGTGAGGGTTCTGGAATAAATAGGAAGAGCGGGGGAGGCGGACCGAAGATGGAGAGAAAAGAAGATGGGTAGAGAGGAGAGTATAGGTGGGGAGGTAGGGAGGGGATAGGTCAGTCCAGGGAAGACGGACAGGTCAAGGAGGTGGGATGAGTTTAGTAGGTAGGAGATGGAGGTGCGGCTTGAGGTGGGAGGAAAGGATGGGTGAGAGGAAGAACAGGTTAGGGAGGCAGAGACAGGTTGGACTGGTATTGGGATGCAGTGGGTGGAGGGGAAGCGCTGGGCTGGTTGTGTGGTGCAGTGGGGGGAGGGGACGAACTGGGCTGGTTTTGGGATGTGGTTGGGGAAGGGGAGATTTTGAAGCTGGTGAAGTCCACATTGATACCATTGGGCTGCAGGGTTCCCAAGCGGAATATGAGTTGCTGTTCCTGCAACCTTCGGGTGGCATCATTGTGGCACTGCAGGAGGCCCATGATGGACATGTCGTCTGAGGAATGGGAGGGGGAGTGGAAATGGTTTGCGACTGGGAGGTGCAGTTGTTTATTGCGAACCGAGCGGAGGTGTTCTGCAAAGCGGTCCCCAAGCCTCCGCTTGGTTTCCCCAATGTAGAGGAAGCCACACCAGGTACAATGGATACAGTATACCACATTGGCAGATGTGCAGGTGAACCTCTGCTTAATGTGGAATGTCATCTTGGGGCCTGGGATAGGGGTGAGGGAGGAGGTGTGGGGGCAAGTGCAGCATTTCCTGCGGTTGCAGGGGAAGGTATTTAGATAGACTGGGGTTGTTTTCCTGAGAGTAGAGGAGATTGGGAAGGGACATGATTGAGTTGAGGACATTATATGAGGGCCTGGGATAAGGTAGGCAGGAAGAAATGTTTCCACTTGATAGGGAATTAATGATCAGGGACACAGATTTAAAGTAAAGAACAAGAGTTTTACACAAAATGTGAGGAAAGCTTTTTTAAAACCAGAGGGTTGTGGGAGTCTGGGACTCACTGTCTGTTAGGATTGTAGATGTAAATGCCCTGATAATATTGAAAAAGTATTTAGATGTGCACCTGCGATGCCAAGGAAAGCAAGACTATGAGTTGAGTGTTGCAAAATGAGATTAAAATGGTGGTTGCTCTTTACTGGCTTGGGCTCAGTGGCCGAAGGGCCTTTTTCTATGCTGTAGGTGCCTATGATGCTAATCTTCCACATTCTCGCCTCCTCTACCACTTTCTTCCCCCAAGTAGCAAAGGACCAGAAATCTTGCAATGCCCTTTTCTTTCCATTTCCCTCCTGCCCTCAGTTCATTTGTGAAATCCTCAAAGCTAGTCTTTCAAACATATTTTATTAATGGTTGGAAGGGAAAGAGACACACTGTTTTTCTCTCTATCTGCCTCCCTCATTCTTACAGCTGTTACAATCAGTCTTTTTTGGATGTATGAAATCAGGGTATTTAACTTTTCTAACACATTCTTCAACAAGATGCAGGTGGTACATTTAGTTTGCTTTGTAACAAACCATTTTTGTTCATAACTGAACTAACATGAAGATGAGGAAAAGTGCTTTGGGGGTCAATTCCTGTTGAGCGTTACTCATTGATCCACTGTCACCTCACTTTTCTGTACTAAATCATGGTACTTTACAGATGTTGCTCCTTATTTCTCTTCATTTTATAGTATGGTGCTCATCATAAGGGTTCATTTCTGTTTTTCTTGCAAGAAAATTTGTAAAAATGTTTAACATAAAACTGCTTCTTTCTGAGTGGTTGAGGGAGTAGTCATTAGTGGGCAGAATGCAATAGGGCAGCAGGAGCAGCAAGGATTAGCTCTAAAGGATAAGGTATTGAGCTGGCAGATGACTCAGTAAATGTCACAACATTCCCAACCTTTATGGCGTTATGAAAATTCAGATATACACTTGGTTCAATTCAGAAATCAGCTATTTATATTTGCTTACCTTTAGTGAAGTGCTGTTTCTTTGGATTAGGGCAATAATAGACCGCAAGATATATAGTCAGATAATATTATTAACAGTTCCACAGTTCATGTATGTATTTTCAAAGTTTTACTCTAAATTCTACCAGAAGTTACAGATGTTTAATTTGCTTCTGCCATTTGAATGTAAGGTTCAGATTGTTGTTTCTAGTCAAGGGATGCAAAATAATTATGATCCAAACTTCTGACTTTTCATTTGCATGATTGATTCAGTGATTGATGGGGAAGATTAATTTGCTTGTCAGCTGCACACCTGAGTTTGCATGTACTTAAATTCTGTAAATCTTGTTCTACTTACATTTTTATTTGTTCAGATAATGCTTTGTAAACTTAATTGATTGTGTTTTTGCATGTATTTGAATCAAATTTATCGTAATTTCCAGTTTTGTGTTAAACAGCATACAAATGGACAAAATCGTAACATGTTGATGCCCATATTTTTGATCAAACAAAATTATTTCATGATGTAAGCCTTCCTTAACTTTGTGCCTTCAATATGTTCTGTCAAGACTAAGAAAACAAAACATTGCCGACAAATGTTATTTGTCAACCTGAAAAACTTAGAGTTAAAAGCTGTCTTGAATAAGTGCTTCATTTCTTTGATTCTTTCCTTTTTATTTTGCTAGTTGTGTATTGTTCAGTTTTAACTTAAACTTATGCAAAATAATTTGCAGTTAGCATTGTGCCAATTGAAAATGACATCGTGATGCTAGTTTACCATTAATTGAATGGAAGGATTACAGCAAATAGTATCAGTTACAATACTGCAGTCTGTACAACCCCACAAAAAAGTATGGTGAAATGGAACAGTTTGTGAATCACCTGGGAAAAGATTCACCTAAGGAAACATCTCTTGTAAATATATGTTTCTATGAAATACCCCAAATTCTATCAGTTGAAGTAGTAGATCATAGTCATGCGGCAAACTTGCCATTACAGTTATAAACCCTGATGAACTTGTCACTCATATCAGGGATGCACTTTTACTGAGTGGTTTCAAACAGAATAGCTCACAATATTGTCTGAAGGAATAGAAATATGGCCAACTCCAGTTCAAACTGATAAAAGGAACATGCTGGGAATACTGGGGATCTGAAACACATACAAAGTGCTGGGGAATTCCAGTGGTCTGACAGTATCTCAGGAGAAAGAAAGCAAGAATTGCGAGACTGATATGAGTCTTTCAGAGCTTCATTATTCTGAAGAATTTATATTGGAGTCAAAATGTTAACTTTGTTTCTGTTTCTGTACAGATGCTACTAGACACGTTGAATTTCTCCGACTGATCATGTCTGTTCTATACAATGCTGGAGATTGCAGGTTTTTTCCTTGTCCTTTGATCTTTTTCACCACAGAACAATAAAAGTGAAAGAGGTGCAATTATTTTTTCCTGATTCCACTCACTATAGCATAGGAGTTTAATTCTGGTTGCTGAATTATCATTACATTCATATCATGTGGCTATGCATAATCAATGTATATACACACAGTCATTCAAAGATTTTAGCAGTTTGTTATGTATGTATTCTGCTGGGCTGGTAGCTTTATCCTTCAGGCAATTTTCAAGGCTTTGAGAAACCTCATTGCCTTTAAATAATCTTCCACACTTACATGATGAAGGGAAGATTCATAGGACCATGGGGGTAGACACATAAAGGTCCCTGACACAACATTTATACATTTTAAATGTTTAAGTCATTAAAATCTATTTCAGTTGGGTTTGAAAGAATAAATCATGTTCAAGTTAGAATAGAATATTGAACAGTTCCTTTTCTTGTGTATTTTTCCTGATCTTTATGTTGAGTCCTGACTTTTGTAGACCTTGAAAAATTATACATTATTGTCATTATTAAACTGAATTTCTTATATTAAATTCTAATTGTTTTTTTCATTGGAACATATTTACCAAAATGTTAAATATGCATATGTTGTAAAGGTGCATACATTAACGTCACAGCTAACAAAATTGCATATTTTTCCCTATTTGTCAAATGGTTTCGCAAGTCCTGTGCAAGCAATGACAGAGTTGCTAATTCCTGTGGGTAATTTCTGACAGCTGCCACAACCATTGGACATAGTTAGCTTCAGCAATGGATGGCTCTTTTTAGGCAATATTGCTTTGGCATTTCAATCAACAGCTAATGGGCATTTCAAGATTAATAGGCTTAAAAAAAAATACTTACATGGTATTTTATAGTCCATTGTCGGGCATCGCAAATCTTATAGTTAGATTAAGTCAACCTCTTTTCGAAATTGATTATAGGGTTAGATCATCATAACACAACCAGATTAAATTATTTCCGATCACTGCTTTAATATTGACTCTGCTGCCTTGACCCAAGTGTTGGCAGGATAATAAACCACTGCCATAAATAATGTGGGCACAATTTACAATGAATTTGACTAATCCACTAGAAGTCCATGGTGTAAATCAAGATAGAAAAAAAAGCAAGAATTAGATATATAGCACATTCTAGATTGGAATATTTGGTCTAACATTTAATTCATGAGTAAGGCCAATTTGTCTTATAAATCAATATGAGCAAATATCTGATACGTTTTTGAACTCATATATTTCTGAGAGTAAACAAGAGTGAGGACATTTAAAGTAGCCAATATCAGCATAAGAAATGCAGTCGAGAAGGTTAAGGGACTGAAAACTGACAAATCCACAAGGCCCGACTCCCCACATACTGGAATTCTAAAAGAAGTAGAGATAATGGATACACTGGTTACTATTTTCAAAAAACAAGTCCCTAGATTGTTCAACCAACCCAGTGGATTGGGAATTAGAGAGTACAACACTGCTGTACAAGGACAGAAGTTATTAAATAAATTTTAACAATGCATTTAGAAACCCTGGCAAGGTCAAATAGTTGATACGAATTTACCAGAAGGAAAGTTATGTTCAACACATTTATGAAATATTTATTCAGGATGCAACGAGTAAGGTGGATGAAAAAGAACTAGTTAGTGAAGTTTACTTTGATATCTGGAAGGCCATCAATAAGGTTTAAAATAAAAGCTTCATTTGCAAAATAGGGGCTCAAGTAGTTATGTACAACAATATCGGCACTGGCTTGTTAGCTGAAAAATGGGTAGAATTGAGCATTTCAAGTTGTACAGTATCTTGGACAGGGTGAAATGTAGGATATTTTTTCCTGTTATTTCTGTTTTTTGGCTGCATCGAGATGTATTGGAGAAAGGGAAGGTAGAAATTTTAAATTTTAAGGGTTAATCTTCTATAAGATGTAGTACTGCTTGCCTGCAATTTTACAGTCTACCTATAGTAACCAGCTTAATTGGTTTTTGTAATTACCTGATAGGAGAATGATCTGAATTCCCATGGAATAAATAAGATAGGTTTAGTGCTTTGTCACAGAGTGCACTGTTGTAGAATGTAAATTTTTAGTTTGGTGAAGGGGACAGTGGTGCTCTTTTCTTTCTCCATCTGAGCCTTGAGGAGACCGGGAGTTGAATGATATTCGAGAAGGGTGAGGTTTACAGTATTCAAGTGTGACATTGCAGGCAAAACATATAAGCTCATCAAAAAGGAGCCAGCAAGACACATGAGACCATATGGTAAGTGAAATGAGCTAAGTATTTATGTTTTCCAGCCTGTCAAGTAAAAATTGGTCTTTAGGTTGAGCATGTATAAAGTATAAGAAAGGATATAAGGTCCCTGATATTTATTTCATATCCTTTAAGCTCAGTTCGTCCCCTCCTCCCACTGCATCACAAAACCAGCCCAGCCGGTCTACGCCTCCCTAACCCGTTCTTCCTCTCACCCATCCCTCCCTCCCACCTCAAGCCGCACCTCCATTTCCTACCTACCACCTCATTCCGCCTCCTTGACCTGTCCGTCTTCCCTGGACTGACGTATCCCCTCCCTACCTCCTCACCTATAGTCTCCTCTCTACCTACCTTCTTTTGACTCCAGCTTCGGTCTGCCTCCCCCTCTCCCCCTATTTATTCCAGTTTCCTCTCCCCATCCCCCTCTCTGATGAAGGGTCTAGGCCCGAAACGTCAGCTTTTGTGCTCCTGAGATGCTGCTTGGCCTGCTGGGTTCATCCAGCTCCACACTTTGTTATCTTGGATTCTCCAACATCTGCAGTTCCCATTATCTCTGATACAAATGCAACAAGCAGTTTGGAAAGCAAATGCTATGTTGGCCTTCACTGCAAGACATTGTGAGTAGAGGAAATTCTACTGCAGATTTACAGGGTATGAATGAGACCACACCTAGAATATTGAGTGCAGTTTCAGTCACGTTATTCAAGAAAATACACACTTACTTTGAGAGAGTGAGCATAGATTCACCAAACTGATTCCCGAGAGAGTAGATTTGTTGTAAATGGAGAGATTAGTTTGGCAGGACCATATTCACTGGAGTTTAGAAGAGTTCTGACAGGGCTGGGCATGCTAGATGCAGTGATGCTTTCCATGTGAAGGCGGTCCAGAACAAGGTGGTCATTTTCAGACTGAGACACAAAAGACCACATGCACTGTTTTGATGGAAAGCAGAGGCATTTTCCTTGCTTTCCCATGCAATATTTATCCCTCATCTAACATCAGTAAAGCCGAATATTTTGTCATTTGTTTTGTGGCAGCTATTACAAAACTTAAACATTAATGGTTTCTCTCTCCACAGATGCTGCCAGACCTCCAGCACTTCATTTCTATTTTATTTTCCAAAATCCTCAGTATTTTGCTTTTAATTAAAATCACAACTGAGCCTAATCTTGTGCTAAACAGCAGATTCTGTCTAAAGAGAATCTAAAGGTGCTGTAAAATCAGAAATTGTGATCTATGAGGAGCAAGTATTCAGTCAGTGCCCACCTTGAGCAACAAGAATTACCTCAAACTCTGAAAACAAGTTTTTTAATGAGGAGAGATGTTAAATTTTACTGTTTGTGTTTTTAATGACCGAAGTATATGACAATTCTTGGTGCGCACACTTGTCTGAACATTACAATTCTCCTTTTATTCAAGTACAGATAAACTCGACATTATCGCTAAGATATTTTAACCACTGTTGAAATTGTATTCGCATAGAGCAAGTAATGAGCTTTGATATTTGTACCTGCTACAATTTGATCAGCAATGAAAAGTAATCAGCATGCTATTTTTTATTCCCTTTGGTTGTTTTATAAATTAGTGAGGAGGCATTGGCCTAGTGGTGTTATCACTAGATTATCAGTCTAGAGACCAAGATAATTTCTGTGCTTGGGTTCAATTCCTTTCATTAAATCTAGTGGAATTTGAGTTCAATAATGGTGATTGTTGGAAAACCCCATCTGGTTCACTAATGTCCTTTAGGGAAGGAAACTGTGGTCCTTACCTGGCCTGGCCTACATGTGACTCCAGACCCACAGCAATGTGGTTGATTCTGGAATGCCCTTTGGGCAATTAGGAATCGGTAATAATTACTGCTCCAGACAGTGATGCACATATCCTGTGCATGGATTATGAAAAAAGAAGAGAACAACATAACTGAGTGAAACTTTCACATTTTTGCTGAAACTGTAGCCCTCACTAAGATATGAACGATGTAATCCACATGTATGATATTTACTGAAATGGAACTGTCAAAACAAATCCAATATTAGGTGATAATTAAGTTAATAGAGGAATTTATCCTGTTATTGTGACACTATATTGACATTTAATGTTTTCACCTTACATATTACTTTTATCTCCACACATATTTGCAAGCCGTTGTGCATAAATCTCATGAAACCAAAAGTTTAATACTAATAAACTCATTGATGTTCTATGTCATTAAGTTTAAGGATGTGAAAGGTTTGGAGGGATATGGGCCAGGAGCAGGCAGGTGGGATTAGTTTAGTTTGGGATTGTTTAGACTGGTTGGACCAAAGGGTCTGTTTCCATGCTGTATGGCCCTATGGATCTATGAAACAAATGTTTATGAATGACCACCTAGAAACTTTCCACTGCCGCTTGACTTGCCATAGAAATTATAAACAGAGAAGGAGGAGACCATTTAAAATCTCATATGTTTCACCATTCCATTAGATCATTGCTTTCCAATAGATGGAGGAGAAAATGAAGGTGTATTAGTTCTTTTCTGACCCCTACTGCCCAATGTCAAAATAATACCTGAGTAGATTTCTAGATCAGAACACATCCCAACTCAGTAGAGGAGGACAAGCAACAAAATTTCTGGGTGAGGCAATAAGATTCATTGGCTGCCAAATGTGTCCACTCTACAGTAGTCAACAACTTTGAATTTTTTGGTTTCTGTAAACTTAAATTTGGATAGAATTGATCTCTTATTTACTTGAAAAATGTTGGATAATCCACTATTTGAAGTAATTGCAATTTGATGTGGAGATCCAGTAATGGACTGGGATGGGATAGACAAACTCAGAAGTCATGTGATACCAGATTATAGTCCAACAGGTTTATCTAAAATCACAAGCTTTCGGAGCACTGTTCCTTTATCAGGTGAAGTGATGAAGGAGCAGCACTACGTGACTTTAAATAAACGTGTTGCAATTATCTTTGATTGCAATGTTGTTTTGGGAGTTACAACACATTAAAAGGAATAGATTATTACAATATCTTCATGTCCAATTTGTTACACGCATGACATGTAAATGTCATTAATAATCATCAGATTTAACATTAACCTGTCTACATTGCATTGTAAAACTAACTAAAAATAAACATTTCAGGACCATGTCTGTATATTGCATATATGTGTATATGTGATTGAATATTAATTGAGAGGGTAGGGGAATAAAATTTGGGAGAGCATTGGACAATTGTGTGCTGACCATTTTGAACCCTGTTTTAGCTGCTGATGCAGCAAAAGAACAGCTTAGAGGTAGGTTTTTGTTTAAGTTTTCCAGATCCAGTAGAGCACCAGTCTGGGTTTTTCTCATTCCTGTTTCCTCCTTATCTTAGACTTCCCATCATGTGCCTATATTCTTCTAGTCAGCCCTCTCAATACTGAATTGGCCGTAGGGTTGGTGAGATGTCCAAGAACCCACAACCTACTAGATGAATTCAAATGTTGTTAGTTTTGAAACTTCATTATTTGATGTCAAATACTAACTGTGAGGCGTGGGATAGTCCAATCTCTTCCCACCCTCAGCATCTGAAAGATTTTGGGATACAGCGAGACCTACAGCGAGTTTCAAAACTAAAGGGACAAAAAGAATGATGCAATGCTTCTTTCCCCCAGAACAAGAAGAAATTTAAGTAAATCAACAAGTTCTGAATAAGCTCCAAACCCACACACCATCCTGACTTGAAACTATATGTTTTTACTCATTAAAACAAAGTGTGAAGCTGGATGAACACAGCAGGCCAAGCAGCATCTTAGGAGCACAAAAGCTGACGTTGGTGAAGGGCCTAGGCCCAAAACGTCAGCTTTTGCGCTCCTAAGGTGCTGCTGGGCCTGCTGTGTTCATCCAGCTTCACACTTTGTTATCTCGGATTCTCCAGCATCTGCAGTTCCCATTATCTCTGATCACATATTTTTACCCATTCACAGGATGAGGGTGTTACTGACTAGTCCAGCATTTATTACCCAGCCCTAATAGCCCAAGGGGTAATTGCTGTGGGTCTGGAATTTAAATTCCACCATCTACAATGGCAGGCTTCAACCCTGGATTCCCAGAACATTACCTAGGTCCAGTGATAATACTATCAAGTTATTACCTCTCTGAGGAGAACAAAAAAATCTCCTCCTTTCTTGCCTTAAATGAGTGATCTTTAGTTTTAGATGGTAAAGAGATGGCAGTGAGAAGAGGGATGGCAACTACAGGACTGAAAGTGTTACATCTGAATGCACACAGGATACAAAATATTTTAAATGGGTGGGCAGAGTGAGTGTGGTTGTCCTATTAGTAAGAAATGGAATTAAATCGATAGCAGGAAATAAAGTCAGGTCAGATGATGGAGATCCTGTATGGGTAAAGTTGAGGAACTGCAAAGTAAAAAGATACCATATTGGGAGTTATGTACAGGCCTCCAAGCAGTAGTCAGGATTGGTGGAGGAAGCACAAGGTATACAAGGAGAAAGGAAAGGTGTGTAAGAAGGTTACAGTGATCATGGAGGATTTCAATATGCAGGTGGACTGGGAAAATCAGGTTGGCAGTGGATCACAAGAAAATGAATTTGTGGAATGGCTGTGTGACGGCTTTTTGGAGCAACTTGTGAGGCAATCCACTAGGGAAGAAGCAGTTCTGGATTTAGCGTTGTGCAATGAGGCAGACTTGATAAGAAAGCTTAGGGTGAAGGAACTCTCGAGGCAGCGACCATAATATGATAGAACTTACTCTGCAATTTGAGGGAAGCTGGAATCAGACTTAATGGTGTTACAGTTGAATAAAGGCAAGTAAGGAAGCTGACCAGAACTGACTAGGAGAAGAGTCTAGCAGGGAAGACAAAGGAACAGCAATGGCAGGAGTTTCTGGGAGTAATTCAGGGAACACAGCAAAAATTCATCCCAGGAAAAGAAGCCGACTGAGGGGAGGATCCATAGGAGAAAGAAGTTTGCTAAAGGGAAGATGAGGCAACCATGGCTGACAAGGGAAGTCAGGGACAGCATAAAAACAAAAGATAAAGCGTATAATGTGGCGAAGGGCAGGGGGAAGCCAGGGGATTAAAAAGCCTACAAAGGCCAACAGAGAATAACAAGAAAAGAAATAGAGAGGGAGAAGATTAAATATGAGGGTAAGCTAGCCAGTAATATAAAAGAAGATTGCAAGAGTTTCTTTAGATATATAAAGGGAAAAAGAGAGGCAAAAGTAGTCATTGGGCTGCTGGAAAACTTCTCTGGGGAAGTAGTAATGGGGAACAAAGAAATGGCAGAGGAACTAAACAAATGCTTTGCATCGGTGTTCACGGTGGAACACATGAGTAATATACCAAAAATTCAAGACAGTTGGAGGTCAGAGGTGCATAAGGTGGACATCACAAGGAGAAGGTGTTTTCAAAACTGAAAGGTCAGAAGGTGGATAAATCGCATGCAGAAGATGGACGATGTACCAGAGTTCTGAAGGAGATTGCTGAAGAGATAGAGCTGGCATCAGTTGTGATCTTTCAGGAATCATTAGAGTTAGGGAGGGTCCCAGAGGACGATAAAATCACTAACGCAACCTCACCTGATTGAGATTGGAATAATGCAAAATTCAGGAAATTACAGGCAATTAGACTGACCTTGGTCATTGGCAAGATTTTGGAGTCCATAATGAAGATGAGACTTTTGAATCCTTGGAGGTGCATGGTAAAAAGGGCGAAGTCAGCATGGCTACATTGAGAGTTAACAAGATGTAGAGCTGGATGAACACAGCAGGCCAAACAACATCAGAGGAGCAGGGAAGCTGACATTTTGGACCTAGACACTTCTTCAGAAATGGGGATATGGAAGGGTCTTCTGAAATAAATACGGGGAGAGGGGGAGCTGGATAGGAGATGGATATAGGAAAGGATAGGTGGAGAGGAAACAGACAGGTCAATGAGGAAGGATGGAGCCTGTAAAGGTGAGTGTAGGTGGTGAGTTAGGGAGGAGATAGATCAGTCCAGGGAGGACGGACAGGTCAAGGGGGCAGGATGAGGTTAGTAGGTAGGAGATGGGGGTGGGGATTGAGGTGGGAGGAGGGGATAGGTGGGAGGAAGGACAGGTTAGGGAGGCAGGGACAAGCTGGGCTGGTTTTGGAATGTGGTAGGGGGTGGGGAGATTTTGAAGCTTGTGAAGTCCACATTGGTATCATTGGGCTGCAGCGCTCCCAAGTGGAACATGAGGTGCTGTTACTGCAATCTTTGGGGGGCATTGTTGTGGCACTGTAAGAGGGCCAGGATGGACATGTCATCTGAGGAATAGAAGGGGGAGTTGAAATGGTTTGTGACTGGGAGGTGCAGTTGTTTAGGGCAAACTGAGCGTAGGTGTTCTGCAAAGCAGTCCCCAAGCCTCCACTTGGTTTCCCCGATGTAGAGGAGGCCACAGTGGTAACAGCGGATGCAGTATACCATGTGAGCAGATGTGCAGGTGAACATTTGCTTGATGTGGAAAATCTTCTTGGGGCCTGGGATGGGGGTGAGGGGAGAGGTGTAGGGGCAGGTGTAGCACTTCCTGCGGTTGCAGGGAAAAGTGCCGAGTGTGGTGGGATTGGAGGGGAGTGTGGAGCGGACAAGGGAGTCATGAAGAGAGTTGTCCCTCCGGAAAGCAAATGAGAGCGGCGAGGGAAAAATGTTTTTGGTGGTGGGTTCGGATTGCAGATGGTGGAAGTGTCGGAGGATGATGTGTTCAATTTGCAGGTAGGTGGTGTGGTATAGGAGGACAAGGGGAATCCATTTTGGTTGTTATTGCGGGGAGGAGTTGTGAGGGATGAGTTGTGGGAAATGCGGGAGACACGGTCGAGGGCGTTCTCGAACACTGGGTGGGGGGGGGAGGGCGGGGATGTTGCGGTCCTTGAGAAACGAAGACATCTGAGATGTTTTGGAGTGGAATGCCTCATCCTGGGACCAGATGTGGCGGAGGCGAAGGAATTAGGAATAGGTGTTGGCATTTTTGCAGGAAGGTGGGTGAGAGGAGGTGTATTCTAGGGAGTCGGTGGGCTTGAAATGGATATCGGTTTCCAGGTGGTTGCCAGAGATGAAAACAGAGAGGTCCAGGAAGGAGAGAGAGGTATCAGAGATGGTCCTGGTGAACTTAAGATTGTGGTGAAAGGCGTTAGTGAAGTGAATGAACTGTTTGAGATTCTCGTGGGAGCACGAGGCAGCGCTGATACAGTCATCAATGTAACGGAGGAAGAGGTGGGGTTTAGGGCCATTGTAGCTACGGAAGAGGGACAGTTCCACGAAACCCACAAAGAGGCAGGCATAGCATAGGGCCCATGTTGATACCCACGGCCACCCTGTTTGTCTGTACGAAGTGGGAGGAATTGAAAGAGAAGTTGTTGAGGGTGAGGACGAGTTTTGCTAAGTGGATGAGAGTGTCAGTGGAGGGAGATTGGTCGGGCCTGTGGGACAGGAAGAAGCAGAGGGCCTTTAGGCCATCTGCATGAGGAATACAGGTGTAAAGGGGCTGGACATTCATGGGAAAGATGAGGTGTTGGGGACCGGGGAATTGGAAGTTCTGGCGGAGTTGGAGGGCATGGGTAGTGTCACGGATGTATGTAGGGAGTTCCTGAACCAAGGGGGAGAAAATGGAGTTGAGATAGGTGGAGATACATTCGGTGCAGCAGGAGCAGGTGGAGACAATGGGTCATAGAACATTAAACATAGAATAATACAGCACAGAACAGGCTCTTCGGCCCTCGATTGTGCGCCAACCTGTGAACTAATCTAAGCCCCTCCCCCTATACTATCCCATCATTATCCATATGCTTATCCAAGGACTGTTTAAATGCCCCTAATGTGGCTGAGTTAACTACATTGGCAGGCAGGGCGTTCCATGCCCTTACCACTCTCTGAGTAAAGAAACTGCCTCTGACATCTGTCTTAAATCTATCACCCCTCAATTTGTCGCTATGCCCCCTTGTACAAGCTGAAGTCATCATCCTTGGAAAAAGCCTCTCACTGTCCACTCTATCTAATCCTCTGATCATCTTGTATGTCTTTATTAAATCCCCTCTTAGCCACCTTCTCTCCAATGAGAACAGACCCAAGTCCTTCAGCCTCTCTTCATAGGCCCTGCGCTCTAGACCAGGCAACTTCCTCGTAAATCTCCTCTACACCTTCTCCAATGCTTCCACATCCTTCCTGCAGTGGGGTGACCAGATCTGCACGCAATATTCCAAATGAGGCCGCACTAGCGTTTTGTACAGTTGCAGCATGACATCACGGCTCCGGAACTCAATCCCTCTACCAATAAAACCTAAAACACCGTAAGCCTTCTTAACAGCACTGTCAACCTGGGTGGCAACTTTCAGGGATCTATGTACATTGACACCAAGATCCCTCCACACATCCACACTACCAAGAATCTTTCCATTGACCCGGTATTCTGCCTTCCTATTATTCCTCCCAAAGTGAATCACCTCACACTTATCCATATTAAACTCCATTTGCCACCTTTCAGCCCAATTCTGCAGTTTATCCAAGTCTCCCTGCAACCTGCAACATTCTTCTACACTGTCTACCACTCCACCGACTTTAGTGTCATGTGCAAACTTACTAACCCATCCACCTCTGCCTGCGTCCAAGTCATTTATAAAAATGACAAACAGCAGTGGTCCCAAAACAGATCCTTGAAGCACACCACTAGTGACCTGACTCCAGGGCAGCCAGATTTGTGAATTTTGGGAAGGAGATAGAAGTGGGCGGGGCGGGGTTGGGGAACAATGAGGTTGGAGGCTGTGGGTGGGAAGTCACCTGAGGTGATGAGTTTGTGGAGGGTTTGGGGGATGATGGTTTGGTGGTCAGGGTGTGGGGTCGTGATCAAGGGGGTGGTAAGAGGAGGTCGGAGGTGTCCGGCCCCACCACTAAAAACATTTTTCCCTCCCCACCCTTATCTGCTTTCCGGAGGGACCACTTTCTCCGTGACTCCGTTGTCAGCTCCACACTCCCCTCTAGCCCCACCACACTCTGCACTTTTCCCTGCAACCGCAGGAAGAGCTACACCTGCCCCTACACCTCCCCCCTCACCTGCATCCCAGGCCCCAAGAAGATTTTCCACATCAAGCAAATGTTCACCTGCACATCTGCTCACATGGTATACTGCATCCACTGTACCCATTGTGGCCTCCTCTTCATTGGGGAAACCATGCGGAGGCTTGGGGACCGCTTTGCAGAACACCTACGCTCGGTTCGCACTAAACAACTGCACCTCCCAGTTGCAAAGCATTTCAACTCTCCCTCTGATTCCTTATGCAACATATCCATCCTGGGCCTCCTTAGTACCACAACGATGCCACCCGAAGGTTGCAGGAACAGCGCCTCATGTTCCACTTGGGAAACCCGTAGCCCAATGGTATCAATGTGGACTTCACAAGCTTCAAAATCTCCCCTCCCCCTACCGCATCCTAAAACCAGCCCAGCTTGTCCCTGCCTCCCTAACCTGTCTTTCCTCCCACCTATCCCGTCCTCCCACCTCAAGCCCCACCCCCATTTCCTATCTACTAATCTCATCCTGCCCCCTCGACCTGTCCATCCTCCCTCAGCTTTACTGGCTCCATCCCCACCTCTTTGACCTGTCTGTCTCCTCTCCACCTATCTTCTCCTCTATCCATCTTCTATCTGCCTCCCCCTGTGTCCGTATTTATTTCAGAACCCCCTTCTCTCCCCAATTTCTGAAGAAGAATCTAAGCCCAAAACATCAGTCTTCTTTCTTTTTTTAAATAACTGTACATACTTTTACTATATGTTTAATATTTCCAGTTAACATTCTCACTCTAATATTTATCTTTTAGTTTTTAAATTCTGTCCAATCTTCTGATTTGCCACTTAATTATATGCCTTTACTTTCAGTTTCATGTTATTTTAATGTTGTTTCGCTAACCAAGAATAGTGGGTCCTCCTTTTGTTATTTTGCTTTCTCACTGGCATGAATTTATTCTGATCTATCCCCTGAAATACCTGCCATCCATTTCTATTGACTTATCCCTTAATCTATTTTGCCAGTTTAATTTAGCTAGTTCTGCTTTCATAATTACCCTAATTTGAGTTAAAAATACTAGTCTTGGATCCACTCCACTGTCTTCCTCAAACTGAATGTAAATTCAATCATTATGATAGCTCTTATCTCGAGGTGTCTTCAGAAAGCGGTCTCTAATTAATCCTATTTCATTGGGCAATATTCAGTTTAGTGTAACCTGCTCTGTGTCAGCTCCAAATACTACTGTTCTAAGAAACAAAACTGAAAGAATTCTATTATCTCCTTTTCTCGGTTACTTTTTCCTATCTGATTTTTTAGCCTATATGCAAGTTAATATCCCCCATGATACATGCCAAACAATTCTGATGAGCTCACAATACTTCTTCCTCTTTATACTCCATCCTACTGTGTACAAGGTCAGAAATCACGCAACACCAGGTCATAGTCCAACAGGTTTATTTGAAAACACAAGCTTTCAGAGCCTCAGTCCTTCTTCAAGTGTTAGTGGGAGAGGTAGTTTCAGACACAATTTATAAATCTCAGCTGTAAACCATTGCTGTGGTAAAGGTCCTATTTTCCCCAGTACCCTTGTTAGTTCAACAAGAACAAGATCCCATTTCACCCACACCACTTTTGATCCACACAGTAATTTCTCTAATCTTGCATGTGCTAGTGGCTTGCTCTTTAACTTGGTATCTAACTTGTTGTGCTACCTATGCAGAATCTCTATCCGCATCCTGTCAGTAGTGTTGGTCATTAATTAGGTTCTGACAGTCTAAAGTATTTGGAAATGGATTGACTTTATTAAATATCACGGTTCAGGTACCTTTTTGTGGTAATGTTTAATGTTTTCAATTGTCCATGAGATTGAAATTCAAATTTGCAATCTCAATTGCCAGTGGCTCGGGCAAGTGGGAACAGGCAAATTGCATGCAATAATCATGAGATTGTTGAGCTCCTTATGGAGTTCATTATGACTTTGGAACAGCAATATGAGATTTTCAATTGGGAGGCAGGAGTGAAACTGGTTTGCTGTGCATTAGGATTCAACTTTAAAACCAAACAGTGAGGAACTAGGATTGCCAATCATTATTTAAACATTGGGAGAAATAGGTTCAAATTCATCTGCTCAGTTCATAGCACAGAGTTGTCATTGCTGCTACTGCAAAGTTTGCATTAGGATACGGTGAACAGTTGGCCTCCTGAGAAGATGTTAGCTTGTATATTGACATCACTCAGGCAGCCACAATGGACAGAGAAGTCAATATGAACCAATGAGCTGCAACAGAGGGGGTTGAAATGGGAGCAGGCCACTCTGTGTTTCTGGACAGTGGCTCACCAAAAACTTAGCTATCTTTGAATGGCAAGGCACCAACATGAACCTGCATCTGTCCCATCAATGTGTCTTAGGTCCACAATGACCTGAGACCTATGGCCGACAAAACACTCTCTAATCCACTACCCGCAGTCACAGTGGTAAATCTTTATGTATTCAGATTGCTCCAGGAATAAGCTGTGTACCTCAGAATTGGAGAATTATTATGCCCTATTAAGGAGGTCATTTGGTCCAAGAGATAGTAGGAACTGCCGAAGCTGGAGAATCTGAGACAACAAGGTATTGAGCTGGATGAACACAGAAGGTCAAGCAGCATCAAAGAAGCAGGAAAGCTGATGTTTTGGGTCTATACCCTTCTTCAGACCCTTCTTCATTTCTAAAGAAGAGTCTAGACTGGAAACGTCAGCTTTCTTGCTCCTCTGATTCTGCTTGTCTTGTTGTATTGATCCAGCTCTACACCTTGTCGTCTCATTTGGTCCAATATATCTGTACTGATTCTTGAATTATTACAGTGCAATCAAAGAGGCTATTCAGCTTATCTAGTCTGCATTAGTTCTCTGAAGGAAGATTTTGCTTCATGCCATTCTCCTTTCTTGTCTTGGTAAATTTCCACATGGCTTGAATATGCCTCTACCACACTTTCTGGGCTATTAACAAAACCTAGAATATTATATGCTTTATGAACCATGATTGTAACCTGTCCTGTTACCTATGATAATTTATGCACATATGTTTACACGTCCCTAAACAATTTCCTTTGGGGTTGCACCAAATATTTTAGACTGATTTTGCATTTTCTTCCAACCAAAATTAATCACCTCATATTTCATATTGGGCCAAGTCACTAAATCATCTGTGTCCTTCTTGAAGTTTCACATTGTCCTTCTCTATTTATAATTATTCCAAGCTTTATACTATCTTCAAACTTTAAAATTATATCCCTGTAATTCAAGATATGGATTGTTGATTAATATATCAAGAAAAAACCCAGCACTGACCATTGGAAACTTCACGATAAGCCGTCCGTGGATATGTCCTCTGGAGGAGTAACGAAGAAATTATTAGGAGATAGACCTGAGGTTAGCATGCTTATGACAGTCTCTGTAATAATGTAGGCCCAGCTCATGTAATCTGTAAAATTTACAATGCAATAAACTAGCTATTAGTAATTCAAAAATATTCTTCTGTTAGGACTAGAAAGCTGGCTATCCTCAAACATGCTACACCATTTCAGGATTGAAGAAAACCACACACAACATGGTGAGCCGGAGTGTGGTGAGTTGCAATGTGATAATCATGGCAGGCCCAGCCATAACCTCGTGAGCAGTAGTGAATTGCAATATTTCTAAATGGTGCCAACAAATAGAAATTAGACTTCAGATCATTAAAATAAAAAAGGGAAATAAATATACTTCAAGATAAACAGGTTCTGTTATTGATTATCGCAAACCCCACAAACATTGTGTCAATGCTCAACACAGAAGAATGCTTTAGAAAAATGACACACAAACTATTTCCCTCCTAGCAGAAGATACATCAGAACAGAAAAAAACTTCTGAAACTGTCTAATGTAGAGGTACGGGCTATGTTGTTGGGACTGCTCTCAACAATCACTGCCTCAGTCTGACTTAAGCCAGTGAACAAACATGGCATCAAAAATTGCTTCATTTAAAGCCAAAAAAAGTTTTTATATAAGAGGAAACCGTAAATCACACTAAATCAGAATGAAAGGTTGGTAATGTTTAAAAACAAAACAATTTGAAACTCCAATCAGGCATCATTGCTATAATGCAGATACCATGAGATAAAAATGAAACTAAGAGGCCTAAGATAAAAATGTTTGCATATGCAGCAGAGCTGGAGAAAGCACTAACTAGGCCACATCAAACAGATCATTTTTATGTAACTTAAAGTAGAATGAATTTCTGGGCTAAACCAGTCATGCTTTCTGCAGAGAAGCAGAATGCAGCAGGAGCAGGTCTCCAAAGCACAGCAAGATGTTCAGGAGCAAGGGGAACCTCCAAGTACTGCAGCAGGAGAACCACTGTTGCTGGAGAATAAACATCTTTGAAAGGAGTTAAAACAGTTGATCACATTTGAAAGCTATAGCATGAGAAGGGGATTGCCAGAAAGGCATAATTCAAGGTCAAATAGAACAAATAATTGTACATTTTGGAGAAAACAAATCATGAGGTATAAAATGACTTCTAAATTGGATAGACAGACAAAAGCTGAACAAGTCTTTGCACACAGTTGTAAGTATAGAGAATGTTATTGCGTGCCAAGGATTGGAGAAATATCAGACAAATTTAAATTCTTGAATGAAGGAAATTTGATGAAACAGTGTGGTGTGCAGATCGGTTCACTAATGGTTTTATTAATGATCCTTGCTGGATGGTGGAAAATGCAACTATGGTGATTTTAAATCAGAATTCAAAGGAGACCAGATTGTTGTAGACATTACTCATGAACCTTTCTCAAATTAATTTCTGTCCAAAGAAGGCACAACTCTAGAATCATTCATGCAGGTGGTGAGTGAAGTCGGTGTCCGGAAACAAAATAGGAACCGAACAACTGTAAGAGATAAGAATGAAAACAGACACAGCAGATCTATGGAAACTATTCACTTCTTAGGATGTGAAACCATAAAAGACACATATGACAAACGACAGAATCTTACAGGGGCCTGAGGAACGTGGGCTCTTTTGACATGTGTGGCAGAATTAGGCAACATGTCTGGCAAGGCCCAGATTGATATTGGGAGCCTCTTGCTCTATTTTTTTCATAAAACGTGTTGTGAGAATCTCTGTAGGCAGCGGTGAGATGCCAATTGACAGTGATTGATGCTTATTGAACACCTTGATAAAAGCACAGTTAAATTCTTCTATATTCAACCTTTCATTCTTATAAAACTCGGTGAAGAAGCTTGACAAAGGAACCAGAGAGAGCACCTGGTAGATTCAGCTCGCCACTTGCTCCGAACAAACTACATAGTGGAAACCTTTTTGAGGCCTGCTTAATAGGCTTCAACCATATGTATTCCAAGTTCATGTACATTGGCATCTAACATGAACCAGTCTCGAAGAACCTTCATGGCACATTTCTGATCAACTTATAGAGCACTGTTGCACCAGCAACAATCAGTGTAAATGCTGCAGCAAGTGTGCTGTGCACGCAGGGACATAAAACGCAGAATAGAGGTTCGACCAGCTCACCTCTCCTGGTTCTTTGCTCACTGCATTAGCATTCACTCTAAGCCTACCTGGATGCTCACAGCGTCCTTGCCTTGCATTGTCTTGTTTCCCTTTTTACGCTTTGAATCTTCAGCAAAAAAATAACAGGCTCAAATTAGTCCATTTTTTGTGCTGTTTAGAGTAGATACAAGTCATGTAGCATGCCATAGTTATTAGCAGGCTTCAGTCAAGTCAAGGAACATTAGCAACAAATGATCGATAAAACTAAACATTTCTACAAACAACAGATCAGCTCTAAGCTCTGCATTCCTGCCACAGCCAGTTATGAATGGTGGTGGACAATTAAACAATTTACTGGAGGAATAAGTTCCATAAATATCCCCATTCTCAATGGTGAAAGACCCCTGCACATCAGTGGAAAAGATGAGGCTGAAACACTCACAACAATCTTTTGCCAGAAGTGCCAAGTGTAAGATTCAACTCAGCCTCCTCCAGAAGCCCCCAGCAGCAGTATGCAACCAATTCGGTTCACTCCATGTGATATTAAGAAACAGCTGGAGGCACGGGGTGCTGCAAAGACTTTGTGCCCTCACCACATTCTGGCAATTGTGCCAAAAACATGTGCTCCAGGACTTGCCACAACCCTGGCCAAGTTGTTCCAATAAAGCTACAGCACAGCCAACTACCCGACAATGTAGAAAATCGCCTCAGGTATGCCCTACACGCAAAGCGGGACAAGTCCAACCTGACCAATTACTTTTCCATCAGTGTACTCTCAACCATCAGTAAAGTAATGGAAGATATCATCAACATTTCATATCCATATGCTACTTGTGTAGTGTGCATTCCACCACACTTACAACTTGTGCCTTGTGCTGGGTAGTTAATGAAGTGTGTTGGTAAGATGTGGTGAGAGAACCCATGAGGCCTTGCAGTGACAACCACTTCACGAAACCCAACACAACGTGAATTTAGCCACAAAAATCTAAGGTTCAGCCCTAAGAGCCCTTGACAATGCTGCAGAATGAAGAAACCTCACAGCCATGAATGGTACCCAGCTTTTAAAACAAAAAGTGGCTTCATTGTAAGAAAGTAGGAAACTTTCAGATATTGAACTGGAGCAGGACAAAGTCACGGAAAATCGAATGACAAAAGAACTGTGCGCACAAAGGGAAACATGAGGCAGAGCTGTCTATAGCAGAAGGTCAAGTCTAAGAGTATTTTTTAGGGGAAATTCAGTAACTCAAACCAAATATTTTGGCATTCAGACATTTCTGTCAATGGGCACCTCACGAATTTCAGATAATTATAGATAGAATGCTTGAAGTCAACAGAAGTTTAACTACTTGCTCCAAGGGGCAATGCACTTAATTTAAAGCTACAAGCAACTTTCCAACACAGGGGGAAGCAACCAATAATCTTCAGTCCTAAGTAAAAGAGAATATAGTAACCTTAATATGGTTCAAAATGTGAAAAAGTTCAAACAGAAAAAGTAAATGAAAAACCAGTGGAGAAAAAAAGGTGCTGGGCTCATTGTGGGAACAAACAAAAACCCAAAACCTTCTGATGTTATTACTTTGGAATAATAAATGCTGTATATGTAAATGAGATGGTAAGTTGTAACTGTAGTGGTTTGGCTGAAATGTTGACTGCAGTTATCAACACTGAAGATTGTTGTAACTTCAAATCTGAACTAAGTTCAAAATGAAGTCTGAGCAAGGAGGCGACAATTATATCTTTCCTATCACTTGAGATAATGGAAGCATCTTTAATTGAAATGAGACATATTGCCACTCAGCACAGTGAACAACCTTTAATGACAAATTCAAGACTGACATTAGGGGCTGAGGTAATCATGTTCAAAAATAGTATCTGATGTCCTCACCTTCCAAAGAAGAATCCCCAACATTAATGAAGAGTATCACATTAGGCAAGGATGAATCTTCAGGTAACACAGTTGAGGAAGTGAAAAAAGCTAGTTTCACCAACAATTCAATCACTGAGCGAAATGGTGAAATCCTAAAATTTTCAAAAATTTGAAACAATAATGTCTATCTACATCAACACAGATATAGGCAGAATAGTATTTAAATTTCATTGACCCCATTTGAAGCTGTGGTCCATTAAAATTCAAGGAAAATGCTACTAAGGAAAGGAAAACATACAAAGATCCCAAAAAGAGGCAACAACAGTTGCTATAGAATAGACCAAACCAATAGCCATGAAGATTGGCATACATGAAATCTATGGTAGAGGCTCAAAGAAAGAAATATAAGAGTTTGAAGTACCACAAAGTGCCTCCAGATCAGAGAACTATAGACCAGACTATCTGGAAGACAGTCCAAATCAAATACCTTATACTTTACAATAATAATTCTTCCAAGACTGAAATAGTCATGTTTGGGGAGAATAGTGAAACTTCCTGATGATCTAAAAAGATGTAAGGGGAGAAGTGTTTTCGTAAATGTAATCATATAAATAAATATGCAAGAAGAGAAGGAAGATTTGAAAAGACTTGGTGGGGGAAAACAGAAGTTGTATCTCGATCTGAAAGAAGTAATACTTGATCAAGTGCAGGAGCTTGTAAGTGTGCATCCAGCAGTGTAGTAATGTCGGTCCTACTCATGTAATCTGTAAATAGCTGCAGTAATGCAATAAATTTCCTATTTCCTACTCAACAAGATCCTTCTAGTTAGAGCAGAAAGGTGTATATCCTCATTTATGCTAGGTTACTTTGCATTTAAAAGAGGCTGCATAGAAATAGGATGTGGAATTAGTTTTAGATTGCTGTGCTAAAATTAGCTCAACAAAGATGTGAGAAATGGTTTCCGGTAAAATTATGTAGCTGCAGTAATGATATACCATATGATTGGATATTAAACCAAGGTATTTGACAAGTTCTGGTATCAGGAATTATTTCATTGCATGACAGTGTGGAATTCATTACTTGTAAATTTAATATATATATACATCGATAAAAATTTCTGGCAAATGCACAGGTGACAATAAAATTGACTATGAGCAGAACTCAAGCTGAAGATTACGTACAAAATTATTAACCACATTTACATTTTTCCTGGTTTAAAAATACTGCAAGTGTTAAAAGTAAAGATGTGATAGCAAACATGAATAAGGTTCCAACCTTCATGAATTATTCAGTTGGTGTCGCTTAGGCTGATAGTTATTATATGGCATGACCCAGCCTCTGTTTGTTGATGTGCACAATAAACTATAGAGTGTCTAAAATTGCCACGGTTAGCTCAGATCTTCCAATTAGGGTCAGAAACATATTATTGCCTCTGATCAGATAAAAACTTACACATAGCTTTTGAGGAGTTCACCATATGAACTTCCAAATCAGGAAGTTTCCTAGATGAAGGAGTCTACTCCGATCAAGGAACTCAAGGAGCCAGCTTGCCTTTGAAATCATGTCCCTTGTTTCTACACAAGCAGCTATATTCCAAAAGGAAAGGTTACAAAGGTACTTCAGCGGAAGAAGAGAGCAGATAAGTGTGTCAGGTAAGTGGGATAAGGAATTGAGTGTCATGTGGATTGAAGGGTCGTAAGGGTGTCAGTTGAGTGAACCAAATAGGATGCCAGGTGGGAAAGGAGCTGTGTGTTTGAGGATGTCGAGGCAGTAAGTGGTTAAATGCTTAGGGTATGTTAGGGTGCGATTTTGGGTTGGGGGAGTATGTTGCTGTGTTCACTTGGAGGGGTTGATCTTGGGGTGGCGAACGGAGTCAGATGTAGGTTAATTCTGAAGTGGGACACAGGAGTCAGGTCTGTGTCTGGAGCTGTGGGAGCAAGGATCACCTCTGAGTTGGATTAATCTGGTGAGGAATGGGAAGAGGATTGGATCTGAAATGGGACAGGTTGGGGAGCAAATCAGGAGTGGAGGGGTTTAGGGTGGGACAGCTTGTATGTACATGGTGAGTGGGGGTAGGGGGAGGGTGGGGGGAGGGAATATCAGTGTGAGTGATTGGGGATGAATTTTGTTGGTAGCTAGAAGCTAGTGCATGTTTTAAGTCTCTTAGCCTTTTCTGGTTAACTCTTCAGGTAAGTCAGTCAGAACCCTCTGAGCTCTCTGACTGTTAGTCCAGCTGCATTTTGAGGGCTTGCTCATGAAGGCTTCAGATGCTGGATAATCCCCATTGGAAGTTACAATTTCCCGGATCACCAACATGTGGTCAGTGTACAGGACCTCAGCATGGTCCTGATACATGTCTTCCAGGCTCTGACTATTTGTGGACATACTATGAAACAAGCTACCATCATTACCAAAGGAAATAAAAATTAATTCACTTTTCTCAAAAGCATTTTGTGTGAAGAAACTGTCCAGGAATCGGCTGCATTGAATTTTCATCAGGGGCACTTTTCTCTCACATCATGGGTAGATTTGTGGCATATTGTCATAAACCCCTGGCTGCTTAGCAGAATGATGTTCTCATATTAAAAACAAACAATACGTGTGTGAGTGTTAATGCTTACACTTAGTTCCTCAATGAGAAAGCAGAGTTACTCTTCATCTTCATTAAAATAAAACAAAGAGCTGCAGAAACACACAAAAAAAGTGCTGGAGAAAGTCTGGCATCATTTGTAAAGAGAAAAACACAGTTAAAATTTCGAATCTGGTGACCCTTTGTCAGATCGAAAAACAGCTGGGAAAGGTTGGTATTTTTGCTGAAGGCGGGGTTTGGATTCGGCAGGAGGCGGAAGAAGGAGTGAGTCAGAGTTCCTAGCACCAGAGAGTTAAAAACAAAGGAAGCAGACTGATGGATTGCTGTTAATAAAGTCAATACCGAATGGGTGCGAATGGCAGTTATGAATAGTTGAACTTAGTCAAACCGAATGCTGAGCTCTGAGGGCTGCAAGGTGCCTTGGTGGGAGATGCGGTGCTGCTCTTCCAGCTTTGCTGGAGCACTGCAGCAGGCCTGAGATAGAGATGATTGCATGGGGACATGGTGGTGTACTGAAGTGGCAGGCAAGTGGAAATAGGGGCATTTTTATGCTTAGAGCAGAGGTGTTTGAAAAAGTAGTTGCCAAGTAAATATTTTATCCCCCCAGCATAGAGGAGACAATATTGTGAATGTAGCAAACTAGATTGAATGAAGTGCAGGTAAATCGCTGCTTTACCTGGAAGGTATGGCTGCAGCATTGGATAGTAGGGAAAGTGGGGGCAAATGGACAGGTTTGGCAGCTTCTGCAATAGCATGTGAAAGTGGTGTGGGGACATATTGGCAATGGAGGAGGAGTGGGTCAGTCTCTGAGGGAATGGTCTCTACAGAATGCTGACAAAGGAGGGGAAGAGAATATATGTTTAGCGGTGTCATTCCACTGGAAGAGGCTTATGATCATCTGGATGCAGAGACTGACAGGGTGGAAAGCAAGAACAAGGAAATCCAATTGTTGTAGTGGAAGGCAAGGCAGAAGTGTGGGAAATAGATCTAGTATGCCTAAGGACTCTGTCAACCATGGTGGTGAGGTATCCTTGTTTGAGGAAAAAGATGGACATTTCCAAGGCCCCATGCAGAAGATGAAACCATCAGGACAGACGTAATGGAGATGGAGAAATGGGGAGAATGGAATGGAGTCCTAACAGGAAGCAGGGTATAAGGATATATAGTCAAGATAACTGTGGAATCGTTGGGTTAGTAATGGATATTGGTGACCAGCCTATTTCCAGAAATGGCAACATTGATGTCGCATAAGGGGAGGGTGAAGTCAAAGGTGGATAGTGAGGACGGAGGAAGTAAACAAGCTCATCTTTGTTGATACATGAAGCCTATTAGAAAGCTATTTGCAATAGTAATGGACAATGTTTTGCTCTCCATTGGCGAAAAGAGGAACAGTGCTTTTATTTGTTTTCAAAGATCTTTATGCATGTCTCATCCTGTAAACAAGGAATTTGGGGAGAAGAGTCTGAAAATCATTATTCACAAAACGTTCAGTACTGAGAATTTGTAATTCGTCAAGTATTTTCATGATATTGTAATCTTAACTGATTTCTTGTATCATCACTTTTAGCATGTCAGAGTTGCAGCGGCAAGATGAGGGGACTTGATTGAATAGGTTCTTCAAGTTCATAAAGAATCTGTTTGAACGCAGTGAGGAAGGCTTTTTAAATTGATACTAGGAAATTAAGTATAATGAGGGCTATTAAAGGTAAGTTCTACTGATGCATTCCCACAGTAATTCCACGCTGAGTGTGGAAAATGGCTGCTTTCCACAAGAAAATGAAGTGTATTTCATTTGACTCCAACTATGTGCTTTTCTGTCGAGGAAGAACTTCTGGGTGTCTGGAGGTGAGTCATTTACCACAGGATACTGAGCCTCCAATCTTCATTTGTATACATTATTTGTAATGCTGCTCCAACTGGGCAATGTTGGCACCATCTCCCTTCCTCCTCATGGGTGTTTTGGGTGGGAGAATTTGATGATAAGGTCAATTCAATTTGAAGAAGAGCGTAGCTAGAGTTTCTCTTTCTAGTCATGACAATAGTTCTTGCCACTTATCAGCCCTCTCCATGGTATTGCTTAGATCTTGTTATAGATGTACTGGCTGCTTCATGATCTGAGCAATTGTGAATGGAGTGAATATTGTAACCATCAGCAAGTTTATGCATTAAACTGAAACTATGTATACCCTCTGATGGATGTGAAAGATACATGACAGTGTTTCAAAGGAGCATGAGGTTATTCTGACAAAAACAATAATAACATCTACCTAACAGTGTTGAAAATTGGTATGGCCTGTGGCTATGAGACAATATTTCATATCCACACCCGATCACACTAAGCGCCAATCCATTGGAAATGTTTATCAAATTCTTCTAGTTAGGTTCTACAGTGACAGTCAATCTGCCTCTTAATGCAGAATTTGATAAACTCACAGGAAAAGCAGTTGCTAACTGTGGCCAATTAATGAAAAGTGCATGGGCAAATATCAAGCTGATTCTTAGAAATAAGGGGCCTGTGTTCTCAACTTCATGTAGTGTGACTGTGAAGTAAAGGGAGCTCAATAATTTGTGGAACATTCTTAGCGTTTCGTGGAAGGATAAAATCATGAATGCAATAGTTCTCTCAAAGACACATCTCCAAAGTACACTGGCACTCATCAAGTCGAGGCAACTCCTCCAGATTGGGCACATTTCCATGCAGAAAGCTAGATACATTCCCAAGGATTCTCTGTATGACGAGGTAGTCAGAGCCAGAGGACCAGAAGGACACCTGAATCTCTGCTTCAACTATGCCTGCAAATGTGTCATGAGATGTTGAATATTGAGAGACACTAACCAATGACAGAGGGAAATGGTGACAGTGCCTGTGGGCTGGCATGTGTCACCATGACAATCAGTGGCTACGATAGCTTGGCAACAGGCTGCAAAAGCAACTACCCACAAAGAAACCTGAGCACCAACTCAAATGTGGCACGTGTGGCAGAGCCCATTTCTAATAGATTAGTCTGTTCTCCCATCAGATAAGGTGCATATATCTCAGCCCCTGCTTTGAAAATCCATCATCTATCACCTTATGCAGATGAAAAGTTAAATAAATTCCAGCATGAATAAAATCATGCCCATTGCTGCCCCTTCTATCCATTCTTAATCATTAGTAAAGTGATGGGATGGTTCATAGCATTGTTAATGAAACTGGAGATTATGGAAAACTCTCCACTTGTTGGAGTAATATCTAGGATAAATGATGGTTGTGTTTGTTGTAGTTCAATCGCCTCAAACCCAGGGCCTCAAGGTGGGATTTCCTCAGATTAACAACCCAAATCCAACTATCCTCAACTGTTTTATCAATACCCTTACATCCGTCAATAGTTTAGAAACTAGAGTATTCATTGATGATTGTACAAGGTCCGGTGTAATTTTCAGCTTAGAGCCATACAGTCACAGTCATATAGCACTAAAACAGATCCTTTGGTCAAACCGGTCCATAATCTCAATCTAAACTAGTTTCACTTATAGCACTTTGCCCTTATCCCTCCAAACATTTCTTATTCATGAACTTATCGAGGTGTCTTTTAAACATTATAACTGTACCCGCATTCACTATTTGCTCTGGAAGTTTGTTCCACACATGAACCAGTCTCTGTGTAAAAGCAAGTCCCTCATGTCTCTTTAAAATCTGTTTCCTCTCACTTTAAAAATATGCCCCCTAGTCTTGAAATCCCCCACCCTGGGGAAAAGACACCTGCCGTTCACTTTTCTATATCCTTCCTGATTTTATAAACCCTTATACGGTCATCCCTCTTCCTCCCATGCTCTAGTGGAAACAAAACCCAACCTATCCAGCCTCTCCTTACAACTCGAACCCTCAGATACTGATGTATTCAATGCCACAAGACATGGGCTGATAGACAGCAAGTAGGATTTGTGGCAGACAGGTGTCAGGCAATAATCATATTAATAAAAGAGAATATGAATATCCTCCCATAATTTTCAATAAACCATAAGCTAAGAGAGCTAGTCAGAGGCTGGGAGTTCTAGAACGAGTAACTTACCTCCTCACTCTTAATTACTATGCACTATCCTCAAGGCTCAAGACAAGGTTGTGATGGAATTTCTCATCAGTTTTCACTCAGGAAAAGGAGAATATTGTCGAGGAGAAGACTGAGTTACGGGCTATTAGAATTGAAAGGATTGAGGTTAGGAAGGAGGGGGTGTTATCAATTCGAGAAGGTGTGAAGGTTGATAAATCCCTTGGGCTGGATGGGACTTTTCCGAGGATTCTCTGGGAAGCTAGGGAGGAGATGGCGCAGCCTTTGGCCTTGATCTTTGAGTCCTCATTGTCTATAGGTTTAGCACCAGAGGACTGATGGATTGAAAATGTTGTGCCCTTGTTCAAGAAGGGCAGTAGGGATGACCCAGGTAATTATAGACCAGTGAGCCTTACGTCTGTTGTAGGAAAAGTTTTGGAAAGGATCATAAGAGATAGAATTTATAATCGTCTAGCAAGCAACAATTTGATTGGAGATAGTCAACAGAGATTCATCAAGGGCAGGTTGTGTCTTACAAACCTCGTTGAGTTTTTTTGAGAAGGTGATCAAGCATGTGGATGAGGGTAGGGCAGTTGACGTGGTGTACATGGACTTCAGTAAAGCCTTTGATAAAGTTCCACATGGTAGGCTATTGGAGAAAATGGGGAGGCATGGGATTGGGGGAGATTTAGCAGTTTGGATTAGAAACTGGCTTTCTGTAAGAAGGCAATGAGCGGTGGTTGATGGAAAATATTCAGCCTAGAGTCCAGTTACTAGTGGTGTGCCTCAAGGATTTGTTTTAGGACCACTGCTGTTTGTCATCTTTATAAATGACTTGGACACAGGCATTGGTGGATGGGTTAGTAAGTTTGCACATGACACTAAAGTCGGTGGAGTGGTGGACAGTGTGGAAGAATGTAACATGTTGCAGGGAGACTTGGATAGACTGCAGAATTGGGCTGAAAGGTGGCAAATGGAGTTTAATATGGATAAATGTGAGGTGATTCACTTTGGGAAGAATAATAGGAAGGCAGAATACTGGGTCAATGGAAAGATTCTTGGTAGTGTGGATGTGCAGAGAGATCTTGGTGTCAATGTACATAGATCCCTGAAAGTTGCCAACCAGGTTGACAGTGCTGTTAAGAAGGCTTACGGTGTGTTAGGTTTTTCTGATAGAGGGATTGAGTTCTGGAGCCGTGATGTCATGCTGCAACTGTATAAAATGCTAGTGCGGCCACACTTGGAATATTGTGTATGATTCTGGTCTCCCCATTACAGGAAGGATGTGGAAGCATTGGAAAAGGTGCAGAGGAGATTTACCAGGATGTTGCCTGGTCTGGAGCGAAGGTCTTATGAGGAAAGGCTGAGGAACTTAGGTCTGTTCTCATTGGAGAGAAGAAGGCTAAGAGGGGATTTAAATGAGACATACAAGATGATCAGAAGATTAGATAGGGTAGACAGTGAGAGTCTTTTTCCTAGGATGATGACGGCGGTTTGTATGAGGGGGCATAGCTGCAAATTGAGGAGTGATAAATTTAAGACAGATGTCAGAGGCAGGTTCTTTACTCAGAGAGTGGTAAGGGTGTGGAATGCCCTGCCTGCCAATGTAGTTAACTCAGCCACATTAGGGGCATTTAAACAGTCCTTGGATAAGCATATGGATAATGATGGGATAGTATAGGGGGAGGGGCTTAGATTAGTTCACAGGTCAGCGCAACATCGAGGGCCGAAGGGCCTGTTCTGCGCTGTATTATTCTATGTTCTACGTTCTACTCTCCATATATCTGAATGAGTGTAGCGTCAACAACACTCAAGAAGCTTGTAATGTCTATGACAAAGCAGCCTTTATGATTAACATCTTTTTCATCATCATAAACATTCACATGTTCCACCACTGGCACACATCTCTAGTAGTTGTTTTAATACATCTACAAGATGTATTACAACAAATCACTTAGGCTTTTTTGACAGCACTTTCCTGAACCCTCAACATCTTTCACTTGGAATAACTTCTATCACCTAGAATAACAAGAATAGCAGTTCCGCAGGAACTACATCGTCTGAAAGCTCTTCTTCAACCTCTGCCACATTCTGACTTGGAGCTATATCGCTGTTCCTTCACTGTCACTGGGTCACAACCTGAGATCCCCTTCCTAACAGCACTGTTGACTTACCTTCACCACATGGGCTGCCGCTGTTGAAGAAGCTGGTTCACTCTCTCGGGTACAAATAGGGACGGACAACATGTGTAAACTGATGCTCAAGTCCCAAGAATGCATCAGAAAATACCTCAAATCCATGTTACTAAAAATCTGATTATCTGGCTATTTTACTTTGTTGTTTGTGGGAGTTTGCTCTGTGCAAATGGAGTATTGCATTTCTTATAGTGAGTACACTTCAAAAAGATTCAATTAGCTGCAAAATACATTGAGTCATCCTGAAGTTTTGAGAAGCACAATTGTAATTGAACCTCAGGCAGGTAGCAATGGTGAGGAAGAGATCTCGAGAAGTTTGACCAAGGCCTCAAGCTGATCAAGGTGCTGTTGATGGAAGGCAGCTATGGCAGTCTCCTCTGATTAAAAAAAAGGTGTCTTTGAAAGAAAGAAGGCTTATTTGAAGAAGTGGTAGACAGACAAAAAATTCATCAGCCTCTTACTTGATTACCTTTAATTCCTTTGCATGTTTAGTAATGACCTGATGCCAGTGGAATAAAGAATCCTTGCTTCATGATCTTTTGGCTGTCTGTGTATTCAAATTTAATTTTACACTGTACTCTTTCCTGCCTCTCCTTCCTTATTATATCTGCAGTGATCATTAAAGCAGATGACTATATTCCCGCTGAAGACACAGATACTGATAGATTCTTGCAGCAATGCTCTGGGTCTCGAGGTATAAATCGCAACTGTTTTTCATCATCCTCTGAATGCATCAATCTTATTCTGATTTAAATTGGTAAGCTCCAAAGCTCTCAAGATTTCAATAACATAAATTGTGAGAAAATGAAGTATCTTGTGTCAGCTTTAAGTTGTAAACTATATTTAACATGTTGGCAGGCCAGATGATCAGAAATAATGCAATGTTATAAAAGTATGCACTTTTCCTTATGGGTTGGCATCATCAAAAAGATAATAATAGTGACACAGGAGGCTGCACACATGCATTGCTCCACTTACATGTTGGGGAAATATATTGCCACAAATATGTTTAATAAACTATTTGACTTGCAAATACTTTGTTTTGCTGAGTCTCACTAGAAAGTTTGAATCTCTCAAGAATCTCATTTACTTCTGTTTCAATGTTTTGCTGTCCTCTAATTATCTTTCTTTCACTTCTGTTTTTACCTTAGTCCCATCTTTTCAATTTCCGTCTCTCCCCTTTCTTTCTCCATCATTGCACTATCTCTCTGTCTCAACATCCATTTACACCTGCTTTAATGTTTTTTTATCTCTATTCCAATTTTAGGTTTCACCCATTTCCCTTACACTATTTCCTATAACAGAGTTTTCATTCAAGCAGCATTGTGAAGGAATTTGATCAAATTGAACAGTATTATAATCAACCAAGGAATTAAGGTTTTAAAAGGAGTTAGAAGTGAGGACTTTAAATGAAAGGAAATTGGGGTTCTATATAAAAATGAGGGCAATCAAGTTTGCAGAATAAACTTAGCAACTTAAGGGTTATAGAATGTGGAGGGTGCATTAACACTAGAACAAGCGAAGATTTTAAAAACTAACAGTGAGGTAGGTTAGCAAAACAAAAATATCAAGCAGAACTTGGAACCACCAGTGGAGTTGGGAATTAATAACAAACAAATAGCAGAATGGGGCTTCAAAGCACCAGAATATGGATATGCAGTGTTTGTGAAACTTACATTCAGTGTTGTTACCGTGTAATACTCCATAGGTCAGGATCCACCATACCTACAAGGAGATACAGTCAATTATCAGGCATCATCTAGCTGTTACTGACCCTGTATAGAACAGCTATCTGCTGTATGATAGTTGCTGGTCATATCATCGACATTTGCCCCTCTACAGGCCTGGCTGTCAGTAGCTAAATTCCCAGAGTCATTGATTGCTGCCATCTTTGTAGGTAAAGCAAACTGACTCACACTTAAAAGGCCTTAGTACATGTTTTGCAAAGACATGCCATGATTCAACTGCTTTTGAAAAATCTTCCAACAGAATAGTTTCAGAGGCATCCACATTTGATTGTGATGTATTTTTAGACCTGCTGGCACATCTCTCTTTGGGAAGAGAATCTGTAAGAATACAGTGTCGGTGAAAGTAATGTATTCTTCTTTGCCTTGCAAAGTTCAGATAATCTTCCAGTAACCCATCCCCAACTCCTCTTCCACTGAGTATGCTAGTTCAGAAGATAAATACTGGCAAAATCTCTGATATCAATAAAGGATGAACAGTGCAAATCAGAAGCAGCAACCTATGATACAAGAGCCCATGGAACCTGACTGCCAGCTGAAAACATGACAACTGTTAAAATTGCAGTCTCTCTAATAGCCCTCATCACCCTCAAAGGCTTCCTACTTGGCATATTTCAGTCATTGTAGCACTAGCCAGTCGATGGCACAACATGCTTCCTTGCCCCCATTTCAGATCTGCTTCAAATGCACTTCCAAATCCAAGCTGGTGAGGCCTGTGAAACAATATAATTCAACACAGGATTTCCTGGTCTCTGTATAGTCACAACATATCTAATCTATGAGCACCACCTTTAGACACCTAAAGATGACAGTCTTCAGTGACCATGATATCGGTGCTGAAACCAAGATCCTTGTATATAAGGCAGCCAGCTTTCTGACTCCTCTATATGGCTCTGAAACTTGACATAGACACCACCTCAATATCATTGAGAAGTGCTGTCAACGCTGTTTGGATAGATTCTCCACCGGCTGCTAGGTCAGGCATACTAACATTATCATCCTTGAAGCAGCTAATAGCACCAGCATCAAGGCCATTGTCATTGGAAAACAACTCAACTGGGCCAGTAACATGTTTAGAATGCCTGAGTTCTGGCTATCAAAATAAACTTCTTTGCCCAACTCAAGGGAGGTGTTTAAGCAAGAGGGGAACAGTGGGAATGTTTCAAGGACTCCCTGAAGTCTTCCCTCAAGGAATGCAACACAATTGTCAACACATGGGACACGCTCATTTAGAAGAAACTGACTTGGAGGAAACTCCTGTATGAAGGGACACAATTCTTTGTTAACACGTATTGGCAAAAGGAAGTAAGAAAATGAGCCAGAGAAAGGAATATCAATGATCTCAAGGCCCAGACCACCTCTTGGAAACACCTGTCTAATGTGTGGATGGAGATGTGGCCCTAAGATTGGGCTCGTCATCACACAAGGACCCGCAGAGCCCATGATCAGTGACAAGGAATGTCCTGGGTGGACAATCTAACCCGTTTGTGAATGATCGCCTACCGTAACGTGGCATCATAAAACAGTCCCAAATCAGGACACTGTGAGATGAAATTCATTTGTTTAATCCTGAGCAGTATCTTCAAAAATAAGAGAGCAGTTGATGTGCAGGAGAAAATGTTTGCATTTCAAAACAAAACTGCATTGAATTCTGAATATTTCTTCCAATTATTTTTCTCCACATCAGCTCGGCTCTTTTACGTCTTGGCAATATTGATTACCAACACCAATTCCATTTAAGCTCGTGTATTATTCTATAGAAGGATGCAGCCTCCTATTTTTTATAATAGTGAAATGTTGCCATTTTGTATGTGTAGCCAGGCAGCATTAAGCAAGACCTGACAGATGGAAACACCTACTTTGTTCTTAACATACAATCTAACATCACCATTTCATTGTTAGCATACAAGCCAAAACTAACTTGAAATATGTGTGGGGTTTTGATGGGAAATCTGTCAGGTTCTATTAGCTGATAATAAAATGTGAGGCTGGATAAACACAGCAGGTCAAGCAGCATCTCAGGAGTGCTCCTGAGATGCTGCTTGGCCTGCTGTGTTCATCCAGCCTCACATTTTATTATCTTGGAATTCTCCAGCATCTGCAGTTCCCATTATCTCAGGTTCTATTAGCTTCCCACTTTCATTCAGTTTTCCTCTTCATCATTTATAGATGTTCTTTTCAGTTTCCTTGATGATTCAATGGCTATGTGCATTGATGGAAGCAGACTGAAAACGTCCTAGATTCAGGCAATGATCTGAATTGGATTAACATTGGAGGCATTTCAATTGGTACCATAAATCTAGAATGGAAATAGAAATTGATTGGCTTTACACTGTTCCTTTTCAAAGAATCAACATCAATGACAAATAGACCTTATAAAGACTTCTTCGTTGAATCAAACAAACCAAAGTGCTTGATAAGAGTGTTATCAAACAAAATTTGACACCATGATAAAAAGAGATAAGATTTAAGAAGTAACATGGAGGAGGAGAGAGAAGTATAGAGGTATGAAGAACTTGGGAAGTAACTCCAACATTTTTGACCCTGATAGCAGAAGGCATGAGAGACAATACAGAGTGATTAAAATTCAGGGTGCTCAAGGGCAACACGGTGGCTCAGTGGTTAGCACTGCAGCCTCACAGCACCAGGGACCCGGGTTCAATTCCAGCCTTGGGTAACTGTCTGTGTGGAGTTTGCACGTTCTCCCTGTGTCTGTGTGGGTTTCCTTCGGGTGCTCCGGTTTCCTCCCACAGTCCAAACATGTGCAGGCTGGGTCAATCGGTCATGCTAAATTGCCTGTAGTCTTCAGGGGTGTGTGGGTTATAGGGGGATGGGTCTGGGTGGGATGCTTCAAGGGGCGGTGTGGACTTGTTGGGCCGAAGGCCTGTTTCCACACTATAGGGAATCTAATCTAATCAAGAGGCTGGAATTGGAGGAAAACAGAAAGTTGTTCGGTTTCTAGGTCTGGGCAGATTAAGACAAGACCTGCGGGCATTTGGAAAAAAAAGACAGAAAATGCTTAAAATTAAGGTCCAAAAAAGAACCAATTAATGTCTTTGAACAGAACAATAATAGTTGTGGTGCAAACTAGGAAACTTGCATCAGAGTTTTGGATAACCTCAAGGTTATCACACAAGGCTTTAAAAAAGCAATGTGACCCCACATGGAGACTGCCTGCTCCTCATTCAGTTTTGAGGTCAAGGATTGTGCACAAAGAAAGCAATGTGAAATAGACACGGTCTGGCAACCTTCGAGTCAGCTCAAAGTAAGTGGGTGCTAAGAAAGCAAGCTAAGCAGCATAAGATGGACCCTGTGTTGATGCGTGTGTGTGCATTTTGTATGTGTTTATGTCTACAAGCAAAATGGCTTGCCAGAAGCATGCAAGTCTTAAGTAAACTATGGTCTTGCGGATCTGAAGTGGTGTGAGAATTAGGCATGGCGACATGGTGAGCCCAGTGGTTTGTCGCTGCAAGATTACATGGATGAAGTGAGGAGGAGGGTAGCGACCATGGAGCATGAAGGGGCATAGCAGTGAAGAAGCATTTGCAAAATGGGTGGAGCAAGCATCCAGAGACCTGCAGCCACCAGGTACCTGCGCTGAATCACATGTCAGGAATTTTCTCCATCTAATTAATTGGGGAAGGAGAGGAGAATTGGAAATGGCTTCTAAATATGATGGCTTGGGGTTTTAATGAGATGCAAACATAGAAATAAGGCAGTAGTTTTATGATGATAATGAAATATCGAACTAAGTTATCTCAATGGCCAGATTTTGATTTTACCGTGTAAAGCACAAGGAGAAAATTTGAAAAAAAAAGGTTCTTGACATGGGTGATCTGATTTTTTCATTTTCTCTACATTTTTCCCCCCTTTTCACCTTTGTTGATGCCACAATAGAAAGGTGAAAGCTCTGCCCTGCAGAGTTTTTTTCACTACAAGAGATGAGGTTAAAGCAATATCTGATAGAGGTGGTCAAAACTGTAATGGGTTTTGATAAGGTAAATTGGAACAATATTTCCTTTGGTCAGTAAATGAGTAACAGGAGAGTTACAGTGAGTGTGACACTTAGGTTTTGCTTAGACAGGTTTTAGATGTTCTGTAACAAGTTGGTTTCTGTTGGGGCGTCCAGCACATTATCTGTAAATAACAGAAACTGCATGGTTAGGGTTTGAACATCAAAACAAGATAGGGCTATTTGGCTTCCCCATTCAATAAAATCATGGATTTGGTCTCATGTCCACTTCCTATAACTAGTTATTTTGTTGTCTTTTTAAAACACTTTGGGCTGTGTCTGCAAGGCCCTTTGTAGCTGAACATTTAGTCAGTGCTATAGTATTTTCTCCGCTCTCTGCAACCGTTCAACTTGCCACAAGTGTTTGTATACTAATTGTTTGGGTTGCCGAAGCATTTCATGCAGTTTTGACTCATGTGAGTAATACAAGGAATTAAAATATAGTTCAGCAGAGGACATGGGCTGCACCAGGGCTCTGCAGAAAACAACTACATTTTTAAATAGCACAGATAACAGCATTAATTGGAAAGTGGGAGTGATTTCTCGGCACAAAGTACTCTACATTCTTTCAATCCATTTCCCAGGTGATTGAACCAGAAAACCATGCATCTATATTCTAAGATTAGTGAAGAGTGATACAAAATAATGTGTAGTGATCAGCTGCCCATTATCAATACCTGCTTGTCCTCAGCATCATTTAACAGAAGGGAAAATGTAAGATTTATAAGGAGCCACCATATAGCAACTGCCTGTTTTGCAACCACTTGAAGCTAGATTTTACCACCCGCTCTGAAATCTGTGGCTTAAACAATTGGTCTATACCGGCATGTTGGCCGTGGCATTGCTAAAGAGAAAATACCTTTGGTATTTTTTGGCAATTTTTTTGTTTTGATTACATTGCGATGTAAATTGTTGTGATAACTAAATTTCTTATCATCTTTGTTTGTAAGTAGATGTCGCATAAAGAAGGCTATTACTTCAGGGCTGTCAAGGGATTACAGCCAATACTGTGTTCTTCACCTGAGCATTTTATATGCTTGTTCCCAAGGCAACTTGCATCACATATCTGAAATGTCTACACACTGACTTTACAAGGCCAAAGAGCATCCCTAGCAAGGTTACCATCTGTTGGGATAATCAAGGTTAACAGGCAGACATTAAGCAAACATTTTGTTACTAATTATAAACATATAATAAATAGATAGCTGCTATTCTCAGCCACTGATCATATCAGCAGTGACAATGCAAATTACTTAAACCTGACTGAGAGACTAAAGACACTTTTTTAATGTCAATGGCCCAGATTTTAAGTTAAGAATAATGGTAAGGTTATTAGTGCTCATTTACAGTGTAAACCAGGCAGAAAACTCCTGAGACTATACAGATGTGGCTAAATGCCAAAACTCACAGAGTTTGCTGTCCATGTTTCCCTGCTCCTCCTGAAGTTTCATTTCACTGATATTCTGATAAATAGGTTCAGTGTTAAAATTGCAAAATAGAGTCATTTCCAATTCTCCCCTCCTTCCCCAATTAATTAGATGGTGAAATTTCCATTCAGTTATCTACCAAACACATCAGGTTAAGTTAGGTATAAATGCATTTGTAATGGTGTAGTCAGTCTTATATATATGGCAGGGTAACATGTCAATAACCAGGGGGGCTTAAATCTAAGGCAAAAGTTAGGAGGTTTAGAGGGGGTTTGAGGAAATATCTTTTCATCTAAAAGGCTGTTGGTATCTGGAATGCACTGCCTGGGAGAGTAGTTGAGGCAAGAAACCTTAAAATCTTCAAGAAATACTTCAGTGACTACTTGAAAAGTCATAGCCCATTTAATGTAGCTCCATTTTAATTGGCTTATGGAATTTGGATATTGCAGGCCAGCATTTATTCCCAACCTGAACTGAGCCAAATGTCTTGCTAGGTTGTTCAGAGAATAGTTAAGAGTCAACCACAATGCTTTGGGTATCAAATCACAGATAGGCCAGAGCTGATATCAATGGCAAATTTCCTTCAATAAATGACATTAGTGAACTGGATGGATATTTATGGAAATAGCTGCATGGTTGCCGCTAAATTATATTTTAATTCTAGATTTTCATAAAATTCAAATTTCACCATATATTTATTTATTTACCCCATAGTCCAGTACAACATTGGTCTAGGAAGTCTGATTACTCATCCAGTGACATTACCAGTGCACTAAAACAAATCCATTTGCCAGCATAAAAGTGGAACTGGGTCATGAAGGATCTTCTCGAGAGATGTACGCTGGAAGTGTCAGCATTTGGGAAGTCTTTGTAAGTGTTCGTATCTGAAATGGAAATTCTATGAAAATGGATGTAAGTTTGCTCGCTGAGCAGGAAGGTTTGTTTTCAGACGTTTCATCACCATTCTAGGTAACATCATCAGTGAGCCTCCGGTGAAGCGCTGGTGTTATGTCCCACTTTCTATTTATGTGTTTAGGTTTCCTTGGGTTGGTGACGTCATTTCCTGTGTTGATGTCGTTTCCTGTGTTGGTGATGTCATTTCCTGTTCTTTTTCTCAGAGGGTGGTAGTGGGGCTCTGAACCAATGTGTTTGTTGATGGAGTTCCGGTTGGAATGCCATGCTTCTAGGAATTCTCGTGCATGTCTCTGTTTGGCTTGTCCTAGGATGGATGTGTTGTCCCAATCAAAGTGGTGTCCTTCCTCATCTGTATGTAAGGATACGAGTGATAGTGGGTCATGTCGTTTTGTGGCTAGTTGATGTTCATGTATCCTGGTGGCTAGCTTTCTGCCTGTTTGTCCAATGTAGCGTTTGTCACAGTTCTTGCAAGGTATTTTATAGATGACATTCGTTTTACTTGTCGTCTGTATTAGGGTCTTTTAAGTTCATTAGCTGCTGTTTTAGTGTGTGGGTGGGTTTGTGGGCGGGTTTGTGGGCTACCCTGATGCCAAGAGGTCCGAGTAGTTGGGCAGTCATTTCGGAAATGTCTTTGATGTAGGGGAGAGTGGTTATGGTTTCTGAGCCCGTTTTTGTCTGTTTGTTTGGGTTGTTGCTGAGAAAAATCGGCAGACTGTGTTCATTGGGTACCCATTCTTTTTGAATGTGCTGTATAGGTGATTTTCCTCTGCTCTGTGTAGTTCCTCTGTACTGCAGTGTGTGGTGGCTCGTCGGAATAATGTTCTAATGCAGCTTCGTTTGTGGGTGTTGGGATGGTTGCTCCTGTAGTTCAGTATTTGGTCCGTATGTGTTGTTTTCCTGTAGACGCTGGTTTGAAGTTCCCCATTGACTGTTCGCTCTACTGTGACATCTAGGAATGGCAGTTTGTTGTTGTTTTCCTCCTCTTTTGTGAATGTTATGCCAGTAAAGGGTATTATTGATGGTCTTGAAGGTTTCCTCCAATTTGTTTTGTTTAGTGATGACAAAGTTGTCATCCACATAGCGGACCCAAAGTTTGGGTTGGATGGTTGGCAGAGCTGTTTGTTCGAGTCTCTGCATTACTGCCTCTGCTAAGAACCCTGATATCGGAGATCCCATGGGTATTCCATTGGTTTTTCTGTAGGTTTTGTTATTGAAAGTGAAGTGGGTGGTAAGGCATAGGTCCACTAGAGAAGCAACCATCCCAACACCCACAAACAAAGCTGCATTAGAACATTATTCCAATGAGCCACCACACACTGCAGCACAGAGGAACTACACAGAGCAGAGGAAAATCACCTATACAGCACATTCAAAAAGAACGGGTACCCAATGAACACAGTCTGCCGAGTTCTCAGCAACAAACCCAAACAAACATTTAAGATAATAAAATGTGAGGCTGGATGAACACAGCAGGCCAAGCAGCATCTCAGGAGCACAAAAGCTGACGTTTCGGGCCTGGACCCTTCATCGGAGAGGGAACTGGAATAAATAGGGAGAGAGGGGGAGGCGGACCGAAGATGGAGAGTAAAGAAGATAGGTGGAGAGAGTATAGGTGGGGAGGTAGGGAGGGGATAGGTCAGTCCAGGGAAGACAGACAGGTCAAGGAGGTGGGATGAGGTTAGTAGGTAGATGGGGGTGCGGCTTGGGGTGGGAGGAAGGGATGGGTGAGAGGAAGAACCAGTTAGGGAGGCAGAGACAGGTTGGACTGGTATTGGGATGCAGTGGGTGGGGGGGGAAGAGCTGGGCTGATTATGTGGTGCAGTGGGGGGAGGGGACGAACTGGGCTGGTTTAGGGATGCAGTAGGGGAAGGGGAGATTTTGAAACTGGTGAAGTCCACATTGATACCATTAGGCTGCAGGGTTCCCAGGCGGAATATGAGTTGCTGTTCCTGCAACCTTCGGGTGGCATCATTGTGGCAGTGCAGGAGGCCCATGATGGACATGTCATCTAGAGAATGGGAGGGGGAGTGGAAATGGTTTGCGACTGGGAGGTGCAGTTGTTTGTTGCGAACTGAGCGGAGGTGTTCTGCAAAGCGGTCTCCAAGCCTCCGCTTGGTTTCCCCAATGTAGAGGAAGCCACACCGGGTACAGTGGATGCAGTATACCACATTGGCAGATGTGCAGGTGAACCTCTGCTTAGTGTGGAATGTCATCTTGGGGCCTGGGATAGGGGTGAGGGAGGAGGTGTGGGGGCAAGTGTAGCATTTCCTGCGGTTGCAGGGGAAGGTGCCGGGTGTGGTGGGGTTGGAGGGCAGTGTGGAGCGAACAAGGGAGTCACGGAGAGAGTGGTCTCTCCGGAAAGCAGACAGGGGTGGGGATGGAAAAATGTCTTGGGTGGTGGGGTCAGATTGTAAATAGCAAAAGTGTCGGAGGATGATGCGTTGTATCCGGAGGTTGGTAGGGTGGTGTGTGAGAACGAGGGGGATCCTCTTTGGGCGGTTGTGGCGGGGGCGGGGTGTGAGGGATGTGTTGCGGGAAATACGGGAGACGCGGTCAAGGGCGTTCTCGATCACTGTGGGGGGAAAGTTGCGGTCCTTGAAGAACTTGGACATCTGGGATGTGCGAGGAGTGGAATGTCTTATCGTGGGAGCAGATGCGGCAGAGGCGGAGGAATTGGGAATAGGGAATGGAATTTTTGCAGGAGGGTGGGTGGGAGGAGGTGTATTCTAGGTAGCTGTGGGAGTCGGTGGGCTTGAAATGGACATCAGTTACAAGCTGGTTGCCTGAGGTGGAGACTGAGAGGTCCAGGAAGGTGAGGGATGTGCTGGAGATGGCCCAGGTGAACTGAAGGTTGGGGTGGAAGGTGTTGGTGAAGTGGATGAACTGTTCGAGCTCCTCTGGGGAGCAAGAGGCGGCGCCGATACAGTCATCAATGTACCGGAGGAAGAGGTGGGGTTTGGGGCCTGTGTAGGTGCGGAAGAGGGACTGTTCCACATAACCTACAAAGAGGTAGGCATAGCTGGGGCCCATACGGGTGCCCATGGCCACCCCCTTAGTCTGTAGGAAGTGGGAGGAGTCAAAAGAGAAGTTGTTGAGGGTGAGGACGAGTTCAGCTAGGCGGATGAGAGTGTCGGTGGAGGGGGACTGGTCGGGTCTGTGGGACAAGAAGAAGCGGAGGGCCTTGAGGCCATCTCCATGCGGAATGCAGGTGTATAGGGACTGGACGTCCATGGTGAATATGAGGTGTTGGGGGCCAGGGAATTGGAAGTCCTGGAGGAGGTGGAGGGCGTGGGTGGTGTCACAAACGTAGGTGGGGAGTTCCTGGACCAAAGGGGAGAAAATGGAGTCCAGATAGGTGGAGATGAGTTCGGTGGGGCAGGAGCAGGCTGAGACGATGGGTCGACCAGGGCAGGCAGGTTTGTGGATTTTGGGAAGGAGATAGAAACGGGCCGTGCGGGGTTGGGGAACAATGAGGTTGGAGGCTGTGAGTGGGAGGTCCCCTGAGGTGATGAGGTCGTGAATGGTGTTGGAGATGATGGTTTGGTGCTCGGGTGTGGGGTCATGATCGAGGGGGTGGTAGGAGGTGGTGTCGGAGAGTTGGCGTCTGGCCTCGGCGATGTAGAGGTCAGTGCGCCATACTACCACTGCGCCACCCTTGTCTGCGGGTTTGATGGTGAGGTTGAGGTTGGAGCGGAGGGAGCGGAGGGCTGCCCGTTCTGCGGGGGAGAGGTTGGAGTGGGTGAGAGGGGTGGAGAGGTTGAGGCGGCTAATGTCTCAATGGCAGTTGGAGATGAAGAGGTCGAGGGAGGGTAGGAGGCCTGGGGGTGGTGTCCAGGAGGAGGACTTGTGTTGGAAGCGGGTGAAGGGGTCAGTGGAAGGAGGGTTAGGTTCCCGGTTGAAGAAGTAGGCATGGAGGCGAAGACGGCGGAAAAACTGCTCTATGTCCAACCGTGACTGGTATTCGTTGATGTGTGGTTGTAGCGGGACAAAAGTGAGCCCCTTATTAAGGACTGACCGTTCGTCCTCAGTCAGTGGGAGGTCTGGGGGGATGGTGAAGATGCGGCAGGGCTCAGTGTGGCTGTCTTCTCTGGGGTTGCTGGCTGTGGAGGTTGTGGGCGGAGCGATGAGGTCGTCGGCCGTGGGCGGGGTTCCGTCGGCCGTGGGCGGGGTTCCGTCGGCGTCGGCCGTGGGCGGTGTTCCGTCGGCGGTTGGAGTATCGGGGTGGGCGGCAGCAGCTGCGGTGAGGGTGGTGTGTGAGGTGTTGTACCTGGAAGTGGAGGTGGTGACTGCAGCAGCGGTTCCGGAAGTTCTGTGGCCGGCGGAGGTGGATGTGACGTCATCCGTGGGGTCTCGGGCCGTGTCCTCATGGTCAATGGCGGCGGGTGCATGGTGGGGGAGGGGCAGGGACAGAGTCGGGATTTGGGAGGCGCAGGAATCCTCTTGTGGGTGGCAGGGGCCAGTGAGTTGGTTGTACTTACGATTTTTGGTGTCTAGTAAAGCTGAGTGAAACTGGGTTTCATTTAAACATTTAAGCATGGCCAATTCACCTAACCTGCACATGTTTGGATTATGGGATGAAACTGTAACACCCAGACGAAACCCAAACACTCACAGGGAGAATGTGCAAACTCCACATGGTCACCTGAGCTTGAAATTGAACCTGGCTCCCTGGTGCTATGAGGTAGCAGTGCTAACCACTGAGCTACCATGTTACCCCTTGGTTGTTCCTAAAATGCTGGTCATAACCTAAAGGAACATACTGATGATATTGTATAAAGTGCATTTTATAAATTGTATTAAAAATTTACACTTGGTAAATTGATGAGAAAAGAAAAATCCAGTTCATAATTCGCATTTGTCATTTTCAAAATAAGAAACTGCATTTGGACTGGTTTTATATTGTACCGATTTAAGTAAAAGATTACATTGCAGATCGGATTGTCAAAGGTAAATTTAGTTCATAACTTGTATTTCAATTAGAATAATTAATAGTTTTCCTTCATTGAGTAAGAGATGCTTCTTATTCATAATGTGACCCATTCAATACTTAGTCAAATCAGATTAATGAAATGTCTTGTATTATCATCCAAAAGCTTTCTGCAACATCTTTTGAAGGAAGAAAGACCTTTAAATAGAATGAAACTAATCTCTTCTGATTTATTCCACCGTTGCCTGTGTTGGAAAAGTTTTGGGGTCAGCAAATTTGAAATCAACCTATTTGACTGAAGTTTGAATAATGGAGAGACAAACTACTACACTGAAGAAAGCAATTCTGACGTTATTATCTATTTATTGCAAGGGATGTTATAATGACAGTATACCTTGGGAAGTTAGGGCAGGACATTTACAGAAGCATAGAATCCCTGCAGTGTAGAAGCAGGCCATTTGGCCCATTGAATAAACACTGAGGCTCTGAAGAGCATCCTATCCAGACCCACACACCTAACCCCACACTATCCCGGTAACCCTACATATCCTATGGCTAATCCACCTAGCCTGCTAATCCACGTAGTCTGCACATCTTTGGACTGTGGGAGGAAACCACTGAGAACAAACTAACACAGGCACAGGGAGCGTGTGCAAATTCCACATGAAGAGTCACCTGGAGATTGAATCAAACCCAGCTCTCTGCTGCTGTGAGGCAGCTCTGCTAGCAATGGAAAGATAGGACTGAGGGCCTATATTAGCCCAGAAATTAGCAATTATTCTTCTTCACATTTGGTAACAACACATAAGATCAAACATATAAATAGAAGCAAAGTATTGAAAATGCTGGATATCTGAAATAAAAAAAAGTCCTGGAGAAAACCACGAGGTCTTTCAGCATCTGAGAAGACAGAAGCAGAGTTAACGTTTTGAGTACAATGAATTCTCCTAGGATCTGCACATTCTACTATTTATGCTTTGATGCTGATAGCAACATCCTTTGTACCTTAACACAAAAGACCTCTTTAAATGAATGGTCAAACCATGACATCCCTGAGCAAGTCTTAATCTCACAATGTCTTATACTGGGTTTACCAGCTGGACATGTTTGAGGCAGGAGGTTTTTGACAATCAGTTTAAGAGAGCTGCACAGATCACTAACTGTTTCAGAGATAGTAGGAGCTGCAGATGTTGGAGAATCTGAGATAACATGGTGTAGAGCTGGATGAACACAGCAGGCCAAGCAGCATCAGAGGAGCAGGAAGGCAGACATTTAGGGCTTAGACCCAACTGACCGATTTATCTAGCACAGAATATGGTCTAATGGACAGTCTTGATGAACTTAATTTGTAAGGGGCTCATGAACAATGATAGCTTCATAAACCATTGGAAAGGTGTGGAGATTCAACAGCTTATCCCAACTTGGTTGTCTTAAATTTTATTAAGGGCATTATAATCTCAGTTAATGATGCTGTACCATGGGGTCTCAATAGCTGCAGTTGTTTTTACAGGTAAATCTTCTGTGGCATTTCTCACCGATATTTGGATGGTTGGATTTCTGATGACTAATCTATCTCTTTCTCAAGTCTTTCCTTGAAGTCTTTGACAGACTCATATCTAGTCCATGATTTTGGTGCTCGTGCTCTGTTCTATAACTATAATTATTCTTATGCAATGGATCCATAATTTAACAAAATTGGCAAAATTCACGATATTTTTGAGGTTGGACAAAATTTATCAATGTCTGCTAGACATATTCAAGTCCCAGGTAGTTATTTAGACCTAAATAGCAGCAGTGCAGAAGAAAGATTAATAAGGCTTTCCTGGCTTTTCTGTCAACAAAAAAAAAAGCCTTGGCACCGACAAGGCAGAGTTGAACCAGAATTTGATTCATTTACAGTTGAAGTTCCCAACAACATCATTTGGTTATTCTGCCTCTGACCCTAAATCAGCATTAGTGATTCGTGATCAATGTTTCTAACTGCCATTGATAACCGGGAGTGTCCAGCTCCAAAGCAGTGCAAACTCAAGAATCACAAGCACTTTCTCAAAGTCCACAACAATGATGTAATGACCCTTCACTATGTAAAGGAGAAATGAAGAAGGAAAGCAATCCTACTGATTTTTTCCAATAGACATATTCATTGGATAATAACCATGTAGAAACTGTTGTTCAACAATCTACCTTATTCTGTCACCGTGATCTAAATGAAATCCAAAGTTATTTGCCCAGCACTCTCACCAAAGTGAAGCCTTTAGCTGGTTGAGTGAAACTATGATATCATAGAGCAAGATTTACTTCCATTCTGTCCATCACAGTGAGATCAAAATATGTTCAAAACTGGGTACATTTGAAGCAGGAGTCTGTACAAGCAGTTCCATTGATGGAAATGGAACTGCTGACTGTTATTAACTGGGTGATTTATTTGAAAAAGAAAGTGATTGGTTGGAAGGTCTGAAGAGGTTAACTTTGTGAAGGTAGAGTGACCCATGACTATGTCATCAACCCATATATTATACAGAAGCCTGCAGCCACCAAATGGTTTGCCTCAACATAATAAGATTGCAATTTATGAAAGTCACAACGAACTATTATCAGTATAATAAACCCAGTAATTTTGTTGCAGAGTCTAATGAAATAGAGAAGTTCTTCATGATTGTTGCTTGTAGATTGTAGACCCTTGGAACCTGGTTGCTAATGATTATATAGATACACTGTCAGCAATTTTCCTGTGCTTCCTTAGTGACTGGTTACTGTCCTTAGATTGGGTGTTCATTCCCTGTTCTGCAATTGTAAATGGCTCAATGAACATCATTGGTAAGAAGTGAAATGTTTCTTTGCTCCCATTTCCTGGACCATGTTGTCTGGGATATGTAAACATAAAAACCTGTTATTGGAGCTGTAGGTACACTCAATGCCACTAGGGAAAGAGTTCAAGGATTTTGCAGGAATGATGATATTTTTGAGTGGCTTGGAAAACACATCATATTGGTAGTGTTCTTATGTGTCTATTGCCCTTGTCATTCTAGATGATAGTATTGGCGGGTTTGGAAGGTGCTTATTTTTTACAATGCTGTAACAGAATCACTGAATATGTATGGATGTGATGCTAATCCGTTGGGCTGCTTTACCCTGGCTGGTGTTCTTGAATAGTTTTGTAACTACACTCATCTAGGCAAATGGGGAGTATTCTTATCACACTCCTGATCTATGTCTTATAAGTTTGTAGACAAGTTTTGGGGAGTGAGGAGTTGAATTACTCTTTGCAGAGTTTGTGGCTTCTGTAGTGGTATTTTAACCATAGTATTTATATGGTTAATCCAGTTCACTTTCCTGTCAATGGTAACCCTTAAGATGTTCATAGGAAAATGAATCCATCATTTATCATTTTTCATCTCTACTCAAACCAACATCCTGCTTTCCCTAACTTAGGAAATACCTCTCTCAAATATCATCATTAGTTTACAGAGCCATGCTTTCAACATTTCCTCGCTTCCCATTCTTTGTAAATATCACAAACGTTCTAAATATCACAAACTTTCTAAATATCACAAACTTTACAAATTTCAGATGCCAATCTATATCTGCTTGCAGCTGTGTCTCTTTAATGGTTACAAGTTTGTATATATATATTAGTTTGTACTTATATTTGTTGTGAATCTGGAATGTCTTCATATGTAGAGCCAGTTTTGCTAGCCTTTGATTTATCTATCGTATAAAGAGCATGACTTTTTTTGTACTGTTAGTTGTGGACTGAAATGGGAAAAGAAATGGTTTTAAAACCAAAGATTGCTGGAGGAATGTTGCATGTTTTGAGAGTAAGTTGGCTGAAATTCATTGCAATCATCATTTACACAGCTGCTTGTTCAATCAGTTTGCAGAAAAAGTGGAGCTGAGTGTTGTATTCAAATGGAAACTAAACAATTTGTGGGCTAGTGGCTAGTTATCGATGACAGTGGCCTTCGGACTGCCAGCACTTGTGTGATTGCCTCTCAGGTAACAGACAGCTTGGGGTTGTGAACAATATAGAGAGAAGGCTTTAAATCTTCAGCAGTGCAGGAGCTTGCTTTGTTTTCTGCAGATCATTGTTTTAATTAGCAGCATTAAATGTTGGTAGTTCATAGCTCTTTACTTGTAGTTACAGTCACATTACTTGGAAATAAATAGCATTTTTGTTAAGTTCAGAAACATGGTGCTTGTCAACCTGGGTCTAAAACACTGCCCATTTGAAGAAATATGCACGCATTTAAAAATATTTAACTTTTGTGATGACTCCAGAAGTATCAGGACTTTATTTCCAGCATGTTACCTCGGTAAGATGTTCTCTAAAGCGTGTGCATTCTGTCTTTTGCTCTCATAGTCATCATTTCCTATATCAATAACTTTCTCCTTCATCTTGTCTTTTTTCTTCACTTTATCACATCTTGATAACTTGGCCTCATTAGTTAATTTAAAATCATCTTTATATTCCTATCTCAGCAGTGTGCTTTAGGTGTAAATTGTCATAATGTTGCAGCATCTATTTTCTATAGTACTGCTGTTTGTGTCCCACAAGCTGGAACTAACATTTATCATATCAGCCTTTGAGTAATGCATTTATTTTACAAATATTATTTGCTCCATACCAAATTGCAAATGTTTAGATAATAATCCAGAGTTGATTACTGGTGAAGCTCTAGTTCATAATTTGGTGTGAACTTCTCATTATGATTGTGCAGAATCTCTTTGCTTGTCCTACCTAGTACTCTACATGAACTGCAATAACTGAATCCTCCTCCTCCAACAATAATTTCCTCTCCAGCCTTGAGTAGGTGTGCTGAATGCTGGCACCAGCCCAGCTACGTAACCATCTCAACTCTTGCCCTTTGCTGTAGAGAACAGTGTTAAACATCCTCACTATATTGTCCCCTATTACCACTTCATTCCTTCTGTTGTCTGCACTTTGAATGGTTTACTGAACTCAAGCATCAGCATTAGTTAGACCATCCACCCTGTGTTCGTCAATCTCATTCAAATAATCTGAAATGACTTCGAGCACATTAGACAATTGCAAAAACTGAGGTTCGTGCAGTCCTGCCCTTTGGAGCTCCTGCAGATGCCTCATCTGTAGTTATAATCGCCTATCCCTGACCATTGTTCAAAGCAGAAATCCGATACTAAAAGGCGTGTCTGCTCCTCATACAAACAGCATGTTAATTTCCCCCCTCCTAATGTGCCTTATTGCCTGAAACTAAGGCTCTAGCTCAATTGCTCTGATTCAAAACCCCTTGAGCCACTGGTACTTACTGTCAACATATTAACCCTAATTCACACTGGCATCCAGGAGCTCACACATGTTGCAGCTGTGATACATCGCTTGTTCTGTAATCCTCATTGTGTTTTAATCAGCTGCATGGTGATTATTTTTCAATTGTATGCTTTCTGTTTTTATATAATTTAGTAGCCTTGCCACCAGTTTCCCTATAATTTTAAAGCCTAGGATGGAATACACCCTAATTAGTTAGCAGATGCTCATAAAACAGCTTGCTTTTCCCCCTGTAATCGAGGACAAATTGCTATAGGATGAAAATATCAGAAAAAACAAAAGACCATCTCTTTACCATTATCACAAAACCGCCTTTTTCACCCAAACTCTGCATGTTGTTCATAGTTATGATCTTTGCTAAGTCCATCTCACACACTTATACTTATATGCTCTGAGTTTGCTTTGGCCCAGCAACATGAAAAGCAGCTCAAGCTGGTTACCTTAGTGAATTAATTTCAGCTTCTTTCCAGTAGAGAGTTTGTTCATTCCTATTTAAGCCTGGATTAAATTGAGTATTTAAACAGAAATTTCACTAAGATGTTACTGTGCCAAAGGGTTGGCAGACTAAAGGAACAGTGTAAGAAAACAAAAAAGCCTAGATGCTGAGACTCTGAAACAGAAACAGAAATTGCTGAATAAACGCTGATAACATCTGTGGAGAGAGAAAGTAAAGTTAACTTTTCGAGTCCAGTGACCTTGTAAGGTGCTGCCAGACCTGCTGAGTTTCTCGAGCAATTGGTGTTTGTTTCAAGGGCACAATGTGTTGGCAATTAAGACCATAATTATGATGACTTATTAGTTTTGGACAAAAAGGGAGTGTTCTAACTTTGTTGTAGGAAAATACCTTAGACAAATTATCCAGGGACATTTGGAAATGACAAAGTGCAGAGTCAGGACTTGGCCTCCATTGTGACGATGAATAATCTCAAAGGAGATTAAGGACCTCACAGTGGACTACCATTCATAGGCCTATCCAGCAAGGGCCTCTGATACTTACTACCTTCAGGATTATTGGAAAGGAAAATCATGTTTCACCAAATTAGTGGAGATTGTTAAATTACTATGTGCTTTGGTTAAAGCAAAACTGTTGCATGCATGCTACTTAGATTTTCAGAAGGCTATTGATAAAGTACCACGTCAAAGATTAACATGAAGGCAAGGGCTCATGATGTAAAGGATGACATATTGATATGGATATAAGATTGGCTGGCTAACAGTAGGCAATAGTAGGCATAAATAAGTAGGTGATTTTCTGGTTGGCAAGACGCAATGATTGTGGTGTCACAGGGATTATTGTATGAATGATTTGAATGAAGTGTTCAAAGTATAGTTACTAAATTTGCTGATGAAACAAAGATAGGTAGGAAAATAAGAGGACATAAGTAGGCTACAAAGGGATATGGATAGGTTAAGTGAGTGGGTAAAGATCTGGCAATGGAGTATGACATGGAAAAATATGAAAATGTCTATTTTGGCAGGAAGAATATTATCTAAATGGTGAAATATTGCAGAACTCTGAGATGCTAAGGGATCTGTTTATCTTAGTGCACAGATGACAAATATGCAGATACAGCCAAGGATTAGCAAAACTAATTTTCCAGCCCCTCGAGCTACAACATCCTTGTGGCTGTGTGACACAGATTTTTTTAAGAAAATTCATTCAAAGAAGGAAGATGTCATTGGCTGCGCCTGCATTTATTTTGTACCCGCAACTGTCCCAGAGAAGATACCAAAAGAGAAATTACTGGAAAAGCTCAACAGGTCTGACAGCATCTGTGGAGAGAAATCAGAGTTAATGTTCTAGGCCTAGTGGCCCTTCTTCAGAATTGATGGTAGCTAGGAGAAAGTTGTTCCAGGCAGAGGATAGGGTGAAGGGTGGCATTAAGGAGCAGACAATAGGTAGGGACAGAGCCTGAAAAGAGAGAACAGTTGGACAGACAAAGGAGTGGATAATGGTCAGCCTAGGAGAATGAATAGCTATTAATGGGGACAATTAGTAGCTAACAATGGGTGGTGTGTAATTGCAGACCATGTAATAACAAGACCTGGTGTATGGGTTGGAATAAGCATAATGGAGAAGATGCCTGAAGCCCTAAATTTTTTGAACACAGCATTGAGTCCAGAAGGCTATAACATTCCCAAACAGAAAATGAGGTGCTGCTCTTCCAGCTTGCGCTGAGCTTTGCTGGAGCACTGCAGCAACCCTGAGGCATGATATCAGAGCTAATGGGAACTGCAGATGCTGGAGAATTCCAAGATAATAAAATGTGAGGCTGGATGAACACAACTGGCCAAGCAGCATCTCATGTGCTCCTGAGATGCTGCTTGGCCTGCTGTGTTCATCCAGCCTCACATTTTATTAACCTGAGGCATGATGTTGGCCAGAAAACAATGTGCTGTGTCGAACTTACAGGCAACTAGAAGCTCAGGGTCTTTTTGCGGACAGAACAAAGGTATTCTGTGAAGCGATCACCCAGTCTACGCTTTGCTTCCCCAATGTAGAGGAGACCACATTGCAAGCTGCAAATGTGGTAGACGAAACTGAATGAATGAAATTGAATTGCTTCACCTGGAAGGTATGTGTGAGCCCTTGGATACTGAGGAGGGGGGAAGTAAATGGCAGGTGTTACACCTTCTGCGGTTGCAGGGGGCTATGCGTGATGGGGCTGTGATGGGGTGTTGGGAGTGAAAAAGAAGTGGATCAGGGTGTCCTGGACGGAGTGGTTCTTGTGGAATGCTGACAAGGAAGGGGAGGGGAATGTATGTGTGGTGATGGCATTCTGGTGGAGGCAGTGGAAATGGCAGCTGTGGATGCTAATGGGATGATAGGTTACGACAGGGGAAACTCTATCGCTATTGTGGGAGGGAAGAGGGGGCTGAGGGCTGAAGTGAGGGAGAGGGGTCCGACCCAGGTGAGGGCCCTATCAACTACAATCCTGGAGAGTCCTTGGTTGAGGAAGATGGACATTTTGAAGGCCCCCTTGTCATCATCAGAACGGATGTGACTGAGATGGAGGAACTCAGAGTATGGAAACATAGTGTGAGGATGTATAGTCAAGGTAATTGTGGGAGTCTGTGAGTTTGTAATGGATATTGATGGCCAGCCTATCCTCAGAAATGGAAACAGAGGCATTAAAGAAGGGAAGAGAACAATCAGAGATGGACCAATGGGTGGGGGCCGGAATAGGTCAGGAACAAGGAATGTCCTACATGGCTTACAAAGAGACAGGCATAACTGTGGCTAGGCACTTACCCATGGGCACCCCTCTGACCTGAGAAAAAATGAGATGAGTTGAAAGAAAATTTGTTCAGGTTAAGGATGCACTCAGCCAGGCGGAGGACACTGGTGGTGGATGGGGACAGTTCATACCTTTTTTCCTGAGACAATCCTGATGAACGAATGGATGTGTAAAGGGATCATGAGTCCATGATAAAGTGGGGGTGGCTGGAGCCCACTAGCTGGGAATTCTGAAATTGATATGAAACCTCAGAGGAATTATTACATAAGTGGGAAGGAGCTGAACAAGGGTAGCAAAAAAGATCATGTTGTAGTCGAAAGAGATGAGTTCTGTGGGGCAGGAACAGGCCGAAACAATGGGTCTGCCGGCTGTCCTGTTTGTGGACTTTGGGAAAGAGGTAAAAGCAAAGGTCACCAGATGAAATGAGGTTAGTGACCAAAGTGGACACAGTGGTCTGATGTTCTATGGTGGGGTCATGGTTTAAGGGGAGGTATCTGAGAGCTGGCACTCAGCCATTACAATGAAGCGGTTAGTCCATCAGACAACAACAGCACCACCCTTGTTAGCAAGCTCAATTACAATGTCACGGTTGGATCTAAGCGCAAGGTCAGTTCATGGGGTGGTCGGTTGGAATAGGTGGTGGGGTGTGCAGAGAAAGTGAGGCAAAATTGACGATCTTCAGGAGGTGGTGGTGATGAGTTGTCTTCTCATACATTTGAAGTTCAGGTGCTGTCGATAGGTCCAAATTGATGCTTGGGAATAGAAATCCAGAATTTTGACCCAGCATCACTTAAAGATTGATGATACGTTTCCAGTATGGATGGTGAGTGACTTTGAGGGACACTTTCAGGTTGTGATGTTTCCATGTATCTGCCCTTGTCCTTCTGGATGATAATGGTTTGGAAGGAGCTGTATAAGGAGCTTTGGTGAATTTTTGAAGTGTGACTTGTAGATAGCACACATTGCTGCTACTAAGGAATAATGGTGGAGGGAGTACCTGTTTGTGGATGTATTTCTATTCAAATGTGATGTACGGTCTTGGATGTTGTCAAGCCCCTTGAGTGTTCTTGGAGCTGGATTCCTCCAGACAAATTGGGAGTATTCTATCAAATTCCTGACTTGTGACCTGTATATGATGGACAGGCTTTGTGCAGTCAGGAGGTGTGTTACTCGCAGTGAGATTTCCAGCCTCTGACCTACTCTAATAACCACTGTGTTTATGTATTGAATCTAGTTCAGCTTCTGGTCAACGGTAAACTCCAAGAGGTAGGTGGAGGGAAATTTGGCGACGGTAACACCATTAGGAGTCACACATGGTGCTGAACATTGTGTAATCATTGGTGAACATCCTCACTCTAACCTTAAGCTGGAGGGAGGGTCATTGATGAAGCAACTGAAGATCATAGGGCCCTAGGATACCATCCTGAGGAATTCCCACAGAGAGAACCTGGAGCTGAGATGATTGACGTCTAACAACCGCAACCATCTTTCTCTGTGCAAGGCATGGCTCCAGTCTGTGGTGTTTCCCCTAGTTCCAAGTGACTCCAGTTTTACGAGGGCTCCTTGAGTCATTCATACAAATGCAGCCTTGATATCACAGACGGTCACTCTTACCCTACCTCTAGAATTCAACACTTTCGTTTGTGCTTGTTATAAAAAAGCCAGGAGCTGAGCAGCCATGGTGGAACTGGTTTCTAGTGAGCAGTGAACAATGATGTGATTTCCTGTAACAAAGAATACCAGACTTTTTTGTATTTGGCCAATCTCACCACTGCTTCTTGACAAATAATCACGATCAACATTACTCAAATACACCGCAGCAAAATTTACAAGGGAATGCAACAAAGTTTGCAAACTTTGTTTGATCAGATACCCTGTGATCAGAAATTATACACTCCTGTATCACATGGACAGATGAAAGTAGCCCTCTGGCTATGCCTTTGGCCTGAGTTGGCAACTGTATCTGCAGCAGCAGGAATACTTTTCCAGCCAGATGTTCCTAAGTTACCAAGCAATTGTCATCATTGTGCCGAAAGGACCAAATTAGATTCTTTAATTCTTTAACCTTAGATTTACTGGAACATTTAACATGTCTAGTCATAGATGATATCAAGATGTTAAAGAGAAATTATTTAGAATCTCCCACAGTGCAGATGGTAACTGGATTGAAATTTAACACTGAGAACCAATTTTCCCAGAACTGAGCAAATGTAATATCTAAATGAAGATTGGAGCTGCAGAATGCATTTTAAATCCCTGCTAAAGTATAGTATCTCTTGCTAGCCCAGCTCAAGCAAAGAGCTACAGGTAGCTAATCGTCTTTCCCTAAAGTCATGAGTCTCTGTGGTACTTGTGTGCCACAATCTTCTCTTCTGTCCTTCCCTCCCTCCTGAATGACAGTCCACTTGCCTCCCAACTTGCTACTGCACACTCTCGTTCCTGATTGCTAGTCCACTCTCCCAGGTCACCTCCCCAGTTTTCTGCCCCACAATCTTTTTCTGATTGCTGGGAATCATGCCTGCCTTTGACTTTCTGCCATTAGCTCTAAGCACCACAGAGGAAAGCAAACGTAAATAAACCTAAAGTATTGGCATTTGTGTTTGGTTGTCTAAAGCATAGGGAGAATGAAAAATTCAAGAGATACTATGAAAGAGCAGGAGAAATTAATTTCAGTGATACCTATGAAGCCAATTCACAAATAGAAAGAAGAAACTTGCGTCTTCATAAGGTTCCAGTGAGAAACTATATTGTTTCTCAATAATTGAACACAATCATATAATAATCATCACCAATTGATTGCAAACTGAAATTTTCCTTTATAACATCAAATTACATCAATAACTGTATATAGTTAATGCAAAATTTTCATCCTTTTCACAAAATAAATTTAGATAAAGATTTTCCAATATCTTAGAAGTAATTACTGCAAGTGTTGAATTTAGAGCTTGAAAGTAAATCTAATTGAGAATTATGTACCAACTGGGCAAGCTTTCACCTGTTCTGTGAAAGAATGTAAATTTTAACAGTTCATAATTTCAATGGAATAACAATCTTAATGATGAATTGTAATAAAATTCAATTGTCCTATTATAAAATTATGTTACCAGTCTAGTAGAAGTATAGGAGATTTGGAAATAATCAGTGTCAAGGCTCCTGAACTATGTAGATATAACAAGAAGTGTTTGCAGGGTTACTAAGTTTGTATGCATGTGAAGCTAAGCACAATTCTCTGCCTTGCTCCTGGTGAAAAGCAGCCCAACAGAGCACTGAAAAGATTCAACATCGACCTTGCCCCCAGCAATCATTCATTACCAGCTCACTTATTGGAAGCAAAATGCACAGCTTGGTTTGCTTCATCATGTGCATGTGATAGGAAACAAGTAAAAATGTTTTTGACTGCTTTTGGTCGTAAATAATCTTTCAGCCTTCTGGAAATGAATTGTAAATATTTCTCATCGTTTGCGGTAAATGACAATCAGGCAAAACTGAAAAAGAAAGGAAACCAGTGTGAAAACATAATTACAATTTTGTAGGCATGTGACAGGGCAGGAGAGAACTCTGGTGGATAAATGGTTGAACAGTACTTTGTTTGATGGATGAATTAATCACTGAACCCTGAAGGAAAGCCAAGTGCAATTCCTGATATCAATTAGTTCCCAGGCACAGAGCTGGGAAAAGACAAGACAGTACATTATGGTATGTGGAAAATAGCAGTACCCAACCAGATCATGTTTGAGATATATTGGGTAGGCACCTCAATATTGCAATATTGCAAGTGAAAACCTGGCAACAGTGAACAATATATCAATCAACATGTTCTATATCACTAATATGTTCTGGATTTACTTCTCATTCATGCCAAGTCCTTGAATAAACATGTAATATCTCATGCACACTAACACTTGCAAGACTCAAAATATAATTCAAGTCCTTCCAACTGCAACAACTCACATAATATATGATGCCTTTAACATCATATTGAACCTTATTAAACTTTAATCAACAATGTTTGACAGTGAGCCAAAGAAGAGTTGTTATGGCAGGCGATCAAAATCTTGACTAAAAAGGGAGATGTTAAGTGTTAAGGAGTGGTAGAAGGAGAGTTTTTGGGATGGAATTCCAGAATATGGTGCTTTGAATGAAAAAAAAACAAAATGTTGAAAGCCTTCCTGTCAAGGCGAGGTAAAGTGGATGAAGTTGAAAAGGACGTCAGATTTGAAGGCATGAAGATCTCTCAAAAGACTGTAAAACTAAAGGAAGTTACTGAGATATTGAGTGAAGCCAATGAAACATTTGCATACAAAGAGGAGAAATTTAATATCAATGTATTACTAAGCTGGAACCGATCCAGATTCATGAGTACATGGTTACCTATGATTTTATGCAAACAAAGATGCGGGTAGCGGAGTTTTGGATGAGAAGTTTATAGAGGGGGCAAATTGCAGGGGTGTGCAGCCAGGAGAAAATTAGAGGCCACATTTGGAGTTAACCAACGCATGATGGATTATTTCAGAAGCTGATGCACTGAAGCATAGGCACCATAATATCTTTATCAAACGTCAGTTCTCAAATAATTTTCAAGATCTATTACCATATGAAACATGATCATTCCTGGACACACACATTGCCATGCAGGACGTATCATTGTGCTTACGCAGCTTTCAATTTCAGGCCAATTTTTCAAGTAAAAAGGTCGAGTATCTAATGAAATTTGAGAAATGTCTGCCAAGTTGTAAGGCAGAATAATAGAAATATCAACATGTGAAAGTGCAGCAAATTTGTTCAATGTTCACATTGAAAAGATTGATGTTGCTGGTAATCACACTGTAAAATGCCACGTTTAAATCTAGCTCCCCTATCCCATGCCCTAACTGAACTGAGAAAATTGTGAAGGGTATTTTTACAGAATTGGAATAAAATTAATAAATTATGTTGGAATAAAAGGTAGAAAATTTAGAAAAAGTCTGAGTTATTTTAAAGTAAGACAATGGTTTTGAAAGGATTACTCTTGGACACTGGATTTACAGGCAATCTGATGAAAGTGTACAGACTTGGATGGAGACAAAACACAAAACCTGAGAATCTCATGGAGATTTCTTTTTTAGTTCATTCACAGAATATGAACTTCTCTGGCTCTACTGGTGTTATTGTCCATCAGTAATTTTCTTTGACATGATGGTATTAAGCTGTCTTCTTGAACTGCTACAAGCTATTTGGTATAGGTAAATTAAAGAGGGAGTTACTTGATTTTGACCAGCAACACTGAAAGCACAGTGACATATTTTCAGGCAAGAATGGTGAGTGGCTTGGAGGGGAGTTTGCAGGAGGTTGTGTTCCCACGTATCTGCTGCCCTTGCTTTTCTGGATAGTAGTGGTTCTGTCTTTAGAAAGTGCTTTCTGATGAGCCTGGATGATCTTCTACATTGCATCTTGTAGGTGGCCCTCACTGCAGCTAAAGACTATCAGTGCTGGAACGAATGAACGTTTCTGGATATATTGTCATCAAGCAGGCTATTGTGGCCTGGATAGTGTCAAGCCAATTGAATGTCATTATAGCTGCACTCATGCAGGTAAATGGGGAGTATTCCATTAATCCCTGGCTTTTAGCTTGTATTTTAGTGTCATCTGCAAACTTATTAATCATGTCTTATACATTCTCATCCAAATCATTGACAGAGATAACAAACAGCAACGGCTTAGCACCAACTCCTGAGGAAACCCATTGGTCACAGGCTTCCAGGCCAACAAACATCCATCCACTATAACTCTCTGCTTCCTACCATCAAGCCAGTTATGTATCTAATTTGCCTGGATTCCATGCCATCTAACCTTCCAGAACAGCCTACCATGTGGAACTTTACCAAAGGCCTGATTGAAACCCATATAGACTATTTCTAACGCCCTGCCCTCATCAACCTTCCTGGTCACTTCATCAAAGAACTCAAAATAAATATGTGAGGCATAATCTCCCATTCACAAAGCCATGGTGACTGCTCCTAATCAAATCCTGTTTTTCAAGATGCATGTGTATCTTGTCCCTCCGAATCTTCTCAAATAACTTACCTACCACTGATGTTAAGCTTCGTGGTCTATAATTTCAGGTTTTTCTTTATAGTCTTTCTTAAATAATGGTATAACATTCACAACCCTCCATCCTTCTGGGACCTCATCCATGGCTAACAATGATACAAATTATCCGTCAGTGCCCCTGCAATTTCTTCTCTAGCTTCTTGCAGTGTTCTTGGATTTTCCCGATCATGACCAGGAGATTTATCCACCTTCATACATTCTAATGCTTCCAACACCTCCCCTACTGTGATATGGACTATCCCAAAGATATCAGCGCTAACTTCCCCAAGTTCCCAAGTCTCCACAGTAAACACAGAGAAGAAATTTTCATTGAGGACATTGCCCATCTCCTGAGGGTCTACAAATATATGTACACTTTGGCCCTTGAGGGGTCCTATTCACTCCCCAGTTATTCTTTTTCCCTTAATATTCTTAAACAATCTTTTTGGATTCACCCTAATCTTCTCAGGCAAAGCTATCTCATGCCCCTTTTTCGCCCTCCTGATTTCCTTCTTCAGTAAACTCCTGTATCCCCTGCATACCTCGAGGAACTCTCTTGATCCCAGCTGCCTGTTCCTGAGCCATGTCCCCTTCTTCTTTATGGTCGAAGCCTCAATATCTCTTGTCATGTGGGGCTCCCTACTCCTGAAACCTTGCCCTTCACCCTCACAGGATTGATACGTTGATGCGACAATGTGTATTGCCAACATATAATCAAATGCTTAAGTATTTTTGAACGTTTTTACCAGTTTTTGACAACCAACTTGATCTGGCAGCAAGTAAAATACTTAAAAGAGCAAGATTTAACAGAAGAGTTCAATATCTAGCATCTATTTTTCATTTTGTTAGTGATAGATACAGATTAGCACAAAACTAGGAGTGTTGATATCAGAATCCATAAGAGACCAAAAGTTTGTTGGAACTCTTGTCAAGTCTTTGTCATATTTATTACTGTTCAAAGAAGATCTATGTTTGGAGAAAGTTATTCAAATGCGCTAAAAGCAGAAAGCTGGAATGATCACAGAAACCACCCTGAGAAGGCAAATATTTTATAGGAGAGCATCATAGCCTATCTACTTTATAATAAACAGTCTAAAGCAATACATGACAAGTCAAAACAGTGAGAAGGACAAACCGTGGATACAAAGAGTCATTGTCAGTGCAATGGCACACAAAGCCTCAAGAACACAAACATTGCTCAACGATGGAAAACTGTACATCATGACATGCAGAAATAAGCTCCAATTTCAGGGCAGCTTCAAAGTCAAATACCCAATCAAACATCAGCATTAGAAAAACCACTTGTGCATCCCTGGGGGAAATTGGTGATCCAGATAATTCATATTTGATAGAACCAGGTACAGATCATGCTGGAGAGTCAGCAGGCCTGGCCATGTTTGTGGAGGGAGAGATAGAGTTAAAGTTTCGAATTGGTGTGACGCTTCTTCAGAGGGCATGATTGATTACATCTATTTATATATAAAGCTAGCTTGTGCAGTTTAAGATTGACACAAGGAGAAGTGTCTTACCAGATCAAATGAAATCTATGGGTGAAAATACAGAACTTATAACCAACAGAGATTAAGCTACATGGCCTATGTGGCATAATTCTCATGATTAAAGCTATACTAAGAGCAAGTATGTGATCAGAGAGTGTAAGCAAGTTTAGAATCTACACAATTTATAAGAAGCATTTCTCACTTTTGGGTGAGGACCCATTCTTGACCTTAACAGCATTGAGGCTGCCAAAGGTATTCAGCTTATTCCAAGGGGTAGCAAACAGGTCCAGAGAGATTAAGTTTTGCACCCATCGTTCGAAGAGATTCTAATCAGGCAAAAACCAGTTAAGAGACATCTCACGGAAGACTTTATTGGGTTCTCCAGATTCCTGGTACAAGCTAAAAGGAAGAAAGAAACTATTGTGATTGCCTGTGGTGGCATAAATGAAATATCTCAAATGCCAAGTAGAACCAATGGCCTGTAAGCCAAAATAGGCTCAAGTATATTTAGCAATGTCAAAAGGGATGGCCAAGAGTGTGTTATTGCTTGCCTGTGCTATGTTAAAAGATGGTCAAATCAATCAACTTGTGAGTTCACTGAGGCTGCATACTTTAAAGGCTGGAAGCAGTTCACAATCAAAGATGACTTGCTAGTGTGTGGAAAAAATCTATTCAGTACTGTAGTGGCTAGAGTTACAGGAGATTTGGACATCTTATAATTCATCATGAAGTCTGTGATAATACAGAATTTTCATGTTTAGAAAGTACTCTTCTCATCATTGATAAGACCAATCAGAAGACAAAATCAGCAAAGAAAAAGCAAAGACCAAAAACAAGAATGAGAAATACAACTCACTCGAGGCCATTGAAGAATCTTTAACTGAAATCATTCTGACAGAAAACTGTGTGTGGAGCAAATGCATTGAGATTACCTATGATGGTCTAAGATGTGAAGAGAGACTTTACAGATCAAGCAGGTTCAAGAACAAAACCACAGTCAACAGTTGTCAAGCTGATTATTTACCAATCTGCCAATTCCAAACAGAACATTCTGTAAGAATTGTGAAACCTCTAGGCTGCCCAAATTTGTGAAGTCAGAGAGTTTCTTGTAAAGGCTGGGGTTTGTTTAATACAATTACATATACAAATATACAAATGTTAACTATGGACAAAACAGATTGAGGGGGAAAGATTATATCAGCTATTGGTTCTGAAAGGATTATGTTGGAGACTGCATTCAATCTGATGCTATCATACTGGCTCAGATGAGGATAAAATTGAATATCTTTGGTTCTAATGGAGTGTGGACCAAATCCACAGGTACCTCCTTGTCGATATTTCGAATTAACCTGTTCAGAGATGTTATTACACACCTCTGGAATTGGTAGTACTTGAAACTGATCCTCCTGGCGCAGAGGTGTGGATAATCCCACTATACCACGCAAGTACTACAAATTTTCCTGTAGGCATGGTTACAATATCTAATGAATTAATTTAATTAATTTTTCTATGAAGCAATGGACTACATCCGTAAAGACAAGAGACTGTTCTCGATAAGAAGCAATAGTGGTAATGCTCTACACTGTAAACCAATTAAACCCTTAGACCCAGTTAAAGGACAGAAGGTGAGTACTTTTGTCCTTCTCCCCGTAATGGCTTGGTTGTCTTACCTAATCTGGTGAGTTTGTTGAACTGCATATGGCATTAATAATTTTCCTGGGAGTGAGAACGAGATTAAGATATTGGCCTCACCTCCTGCTAGCTGTGTAAGGGACATTTCTGGCTGGCTTACTGACCAGGGCAGCCAGAAGCCTCTCCTGCCTTCCTTCAGCAAGACCCTTGGAAGCACAAACCTGAACACCATGATTGCCTTCAGTGCTAGATGTCATCCGTTACTTCATTGCCTGCCTGTTACTGAAGGTGTTCCAGCAGATTGTTTGCAATTAAGTGTGTGTGCAGAAGTGGTAGCCAATCCAGTATTAGAAATTACAGTGTAAAATGAATGAGAAAGGATCAACAATCAATGCAGTAAAGTTAGTTGAGAGCCAAGGGAATGATTCCAGTATTGCTCCAGACTTCCATGTTTCTTCATCGTGTATATTCCAGGAATGCAGAAGCTGAGCAGCACTTTTAAAGGCTGCCCAGGCTCCATTGCACTGTATTAAATTACAGCTGTTTTAAATAGGTTTTGGGGTCATGCCTGCTCTATGACCTGATCTAGTAAACCCTAGACTCCAGCTGATTACTGGTGGATAAAAGTATTCTTTTTCATCTTGTAACAGCGAGTCTCTCTGTGGAAATATTCCTCCAAATCATTTGCTCATTTACTATATTTAATGAATAATTTCAAAGCATAAAAGACACCGTTAAAAGCATTAATTTCTTCCTTTACAACCATTTCTAGATCTACTCCAACAAATCATTTATAGATGATCCATATGGTTGCAAGAGTCCCTGTCATATTGTTAGACTATCCTATTAGATAACAACAGTCTGTGGAAAATAAATGTCAATGTTTCTCTTCCCTGCCTGCCTGACTTCCACATTCATCTCTAATTTGTTGACACAATAAAGGTGGTTCTTTTCACAAAACTGTCATCCTTTGATCCTGGAAAATGTCAATATTATAAAAAGAAAAGCAACATTTGTTTTGAAAACAATTTTGAATCAAGATTGATACACTATAGATCATTTTCTATCAAATATCTCATTTTTCAAAGGCCTTAGTTGATAAAGTGATTTCTATAGCTGAATGGAACTGTGATGATTAAAATATGCTAGTTTCTAACCTAATGCTGCATCATGCATAAAACCCTAGGATTCATTACAGCTGAATTTCCTCATACTGATTTACTAATCGCAATGGTCTTTGTGAAGATCTACTGATTGTTTTAACAACAAGAGTGAATGCTATAATAAAATGGCATCATATGATTAAGCAATTGATGTTAATGTTGATCTTTGGAGAATGATTTAAAAATAGACTTTAGGATAACAAATTTTCCTTTTGCATTTGGATTCCCAGATAGAAGGGATAAAAGTTGGCTCTCCCCCGACCATTTTGCTCTGTTACTGATGTAATTGTAATGGTAACTGTAGCCTCGACCTGAATCAATACTCAACACACAATAAAGTTAAATGAGCACTAAAAATTCTCAGATGTCTTATGAACATGGATTCTAACTAAATAGCCTTTTTCAGATGTTACATCAAGATTAAGGATTACATCATCATATTTATCAAGTCTGAGTTGAGGTAGTTTGCCAATGTAGTAAATGGGAGCTAAATCTGAACCACAAAATAATTTGAATTGTTTGAAATAACACAGTGTGAAGCTGGATGAACACAGCAGACGAAGCAGCATCAGAGGAGCAGGAAAGCTGATGTTTTGGGTCGAGACCCTTCTTCAGAAATGGGGGAGGGGAAGGGGGTTCTGAAATCAATAGGGAGAGAGGGGAAAGTGAATAGAAGATTGATAAAGGAGAAGATAAGTAGAGAGGAGATAGACAGGTCAAAGAGGCAGGGTTGGAGCCAGTGAAGGTGAATGTAGGTGGGGAGTTAGGGAGCGGATAGGTCGGTCCAGGCAGGATGGACAGGTCAAGGAGGCGGGATGAGGTTAGTGGGTAGGACATGGGGTTGGGCCTTGAGGTGGGAGGAATGGTTAGGGAGGCAGGGACAAGCTAGGCTGGTTTTGGAATGCTGTCGGGGGAGGGAGGCTTTTGAAGGCTGTGAAGTCCACATGGATACCATTGGGCTGCAGGGTTCCCAAGCGAAATATGAGATGCTGTTCCTGCACCTTTCGGGTGGCATCGTAGTGGCAATGTAGGAGGCCCAGGATGGACATGCCATCTGAGGATTGGGAGGGGGAGTTGAAATGGTTCACGACTGGGAGGTGTAGTTGTTTGTTGCAAACTGAGCATAGGTGTTCCGCAAAGCTGTCCCCAGTCCTCCGCTTGGTTTCCCCAATGTAGAGGAGGCCACACCGGGTACAGCGGATACAGTGTTTCACATTAACAGATGTGCAGGTAAACACCTGTTTGATGTGGAAGGTCTTTTTAGGGCCTGGGATGGGAGTGAGGTGGGAGGTGTAGGGGCAGGTGTAGCGCTTGCTTCGGTTGCAGGGAAAAGTGCCGGGTGTGGTGGGGCTGGAGGGAAGTGTGGAGCGGACAAGTGAGCCATGGAGAGAGTGTCCCTCTGGAAAGCAGATGAGGGTGGGGAGGGAAAAATGTCTTTGATGGTGGGGTCAGATTGCAGATGGCGGAAGTGTTGGAGGATGATGCATTGGAGCTGGAGGTTGATGGGGTGGTATGTGAGGATGAGGGGGATTCTGATTTGGTTATTATTGCAGGGAGGGGGTGTGAGGGATGAGTTGCGGGAAATGTGGGAGATACGGTCAAGGGCATTTTCGATCGCTGTGGAGGGGACGTTGCAGTCCTTGAAAAAGGAGGACACCTGGGATGTCTGGGAGTGGAATGCCGCATCTCGGGAGCAGATGCAGCAGAGACAAGGTTTTAGGAATAGGGAATGGCCTTTTTTGCAGGAAGGTTGTTGAGAGGAGGAGTATTCTCGGTAGTTGTGGGAGTTGTTAGGCTTAAAATGGATATCAGTTTCCAGGTGGATGCCAGAGATGGAGACAGAATAGTCCCGGAAGGAGAGAAAGGTATCAGAAATGGTCCAGGTGAACTTAAGGTTGGGGTGGAAGGTGTTAGTGAAATGGATGAACTGTTTGAGCTCCTCGTGGGAACGTGAGGCGGTGCCAAAACAATCATCAATATAACATAGGAAGAGATGGGGGATAGGGCCGGTGTAGGTACAGAAGAGAGACTGTTCCACGTAACCTACAAAGAGGCAAGCATAGCTAGGGCCTATGCGGGTACCCATGGCCACCCCCTTTGTCTGTAGGAAGTGGGAGGAACTGAAAGAGAAGTTGTTGAGGGTGAGGACGAGTTCAGCTAAGGGGGTGAGGGTAGGGAGCTCCTGGACCAAGGGGAAGAAAATGGAGTCCAGATAGGTGGACATAAGTTTGGTGGGGCAGGAGCAGGTAGAGACAATTTTCTCCCCCTTGGTCTAGGAACTCCCTACCTACGTCCATGACACCACCCACGCTCGGTGCCTCCTCTTGAAAATCCAATTCCCTGGTCCCCAACACCTCATCTTTACCATGGAAACCGATATCCATTTTAAGCCTACCAACTCCCACAACTACCTAGAATATTCCTCCTCTCAACAACCTTCCTGCAAAAAGGTCATCCCCTATTCCCAATGCCTTCGTCTCAACCGCATCTGCTCCCAGGATGAGGCATTCCACTCCCGAACCTTCCAGATGTCCTCTTTTTCCAAGGACCACAACGTCCTCTCCACAGCAATCGAAAATGCCGTGGACCGTGTCTCCGACATTTCCCACAACTCATTCCTCATACCCCCACCCCGCAGTAATAACCAAAACAGAACGCCCCTCATCCTCATGTACCGCCCCACCAACCTCCAAATCCAATGCATCATCTTCCGACACTTCCGTCATCTGCAATCCGACCCCTCTACCAAAGACATTTTTTCCTCCCCACCCTTATGTGCTTTCCAGAGGGACACTCTCTCCATGGCTCCCTTGTCCGCTCCACACTTCCCTCCAGCCCCACCACACTCAGCACTTTTCCCTGCAACCGAAGCAAGTGCTACACCTGCCCCTACACCTCCCACCTCACCTCCATCCCAGGCCCTAAGAAGGCCTTCCAATTCAAACAGATATTCACCCCACATCTGCTAATGTAATATACTGTATCTGCCTTTCCTGGTGTGGCCTCCTCTACATCGGGGAAACCAAATGAAGGATTGGGAACCAGCTTGACAGAACACCTATGCTCAGTTCGCAACAGACAACTACACCTCCCAGTCGCAAACCATTTCAACACCCACCCCTACTCCTTGGACGACATGCCCCTCCTGGGCCTCCTACATTGCCACAACGATGCCACCCAAAAGATGCAGGAACAGCATTTCATATTTCGCTTGGGAACCCTGCAGCTCAATGGTATCAATATGGACTTCACAAGCTTCAAAATCTTCCCTCCTCCGACCACATCCCAAAACCAGCCTAGCTTGTCCCTGCTTCCCTAACTGTTCCCCCCATCTCAAGCCCCACCCCCATCTCCTACCCACTAACCTCATCCCGCCTCCTTGACCTGTCTAACCTGCCTGGACCGATCTATCCCCTCCCTAACTCCCCATCGACATTCACCTTCACTGGCTCCAACCCTGCCTCTTTGACTTGTCTATCTCCACTCACCCTATCTTCTCCTCCATCCAACTTCTATCTGCCTCCCCCTCTCTCCCTATTTATTTCAGAGCCCCCTTCCCCTCCCCCATTTCTGAAGAAGGGTCTTGACCCGAAACGTCAGCTATCCCTGCTCCTCTGGTGCTGCTTGGCCTGCTGTGTTCATCCAGTTCCACGCCGTTTTATCTCAGATTCTCCAGCATCGGCAGTTCCTACTATATTTGAATTGTTTGAAGTTAGGTTTCGGGTATTAGTGTCAAATGTCATACATTGCAATTACTCAAAAAATTGCATGGGGCCATTAATGACCAATGAACACAGTTTCCTAAAACATGGCAAAGATGCTTAACTGGTATTGGAGCGATTGATTGCCTTTGAATAGTAAGAAGCAATACCAGAATTCAGAAGTGGTAATCCATGTGTATAGTGAAAGAGCATGGAATTATAAGATTTAATATGATTTGAAGCTGACATGTCAATGTGACTAGGTGCCTAACACTGTAGGAGAAATTTTTTCTTTCAACTGCTGAAGCACCTTAATTTTCTAAATGTCTTTGGAACAGAAGTTGAGCTGAAACATTGGAGAGAAGACACTGTTACACACCTGTATAAAAATGGGAAAGGAAAATCTTGAAAAAAGATGGAATTTTATAGCGTCCTGAATGGTGTTTGCTACGGCAAGGTATATTGCCAATTACACAGTTTAAAGCTACCTTATTAGGTGCTTTGTGAAAATCCAAATATATTACATCTGTTGCTTTTCCTTTATCTGTCCTGTTTATTACCACTTTGAAGAATTTGAGGTAATTTGTCAGGCATAGTTTCCCCTTTACGAAGCCATGCTGATACTGATCATATTCTGTACTTCTAAATGCTCTGCTGCTACATTCTTTATAATAAAGTCTAACGTTTTCCCAATAACTATGTCCCGATAACTGAAGCTAACTGACCTGTTTATTTTTGTCTCCTTCCCTTTTTAAATCAACGTGGAACATGAGCAGTTTTTAAAACATCTGGGACTATTCTAGAATCTAAGGATCCCTAGAAATTCATTACTATTGTATCTATTATAACCCTAGCTATTTCCTTTAACAGTCTTGGATTTTTCCCATTAGGCCCATGGAAAGGCATGGTGGCTCAGTGGATAGCACTGCTAGCTCACAGGAACCTGGATTCAATTCCACCTCCTGTGTGGAGTTTGCACATTTTCCCCATGTCTACAAGGGTTTCTTCTGGGTGCTTTCACACCTTAGGGATTCTATAACACATTGTTCTTTAGCCCCAGTCGTTTCCTTAGCACTTTTTCTCTATGGCTATTATTGTATTCAGTTCCTCTCTTTTTACTAGATTATATAGTAGTTTTGGAATTCTACTAGAGTCTTCGATTGTGATGTTATTCAAGTCCACTGCCATTCCCTAGCTCCCCATTATTATCTCCCCAGCCTCATTCTCTCAGAGGCATGTATTCATCTTGACTCCTTTCCACCTTTTTATATATTTAAAGAAGCTTTTACTGTCTGTCTTGATGAAAAATGCAACTGGACATTATTTCAAAGGGAACAGATTTTAAAAATAGGGAGGTCTTGCAAAACAGTACAAGACACTGACCAGAGCACAAACTAGAATAATTTGAACAGTTTTGGGCCCCTTGACTAAAGAATGGTAATGGAAACAGTCCAGAGAAGGTTCACTAGGGTGATACCAGGTATGGAGGGATTTTCTTATGAGGTTGGGTTGAGTTGGTTGAGTTTGTACTTATCAGAGTTTAGAAGAATGAGAGGAGGCATTGTTAAAGATCCTTAGGTGACTTGCCAGGCTAAGAAGGTTTTTTTTAACTCTTGGGAGATCGTTCAGGATAAGACTGCATATTCTCAGAATAAGGGAGTGCACATTTAAGACAGGGATAAAGAGGAATTCTTCTCTCTTTGAGGGTAGTGAATCTGTAGAATTGTTTACCATATGAGATCGTACAGGTTGGGTTGTTATGTATATTCAAGGTTGAGATAGACAGACATTAATCAATGAGTGAATCAAGGGGTAAGCAGAAATGGCAGGAAAGTGGAGTTGAAGATTTTCAGGCCAAACAATACCTTATTGGATGGCTGAGCAGACTTCATGGGCTGAGAAACCTCACTCTGTTCTTATGTATTACTGTCTTGTTGTCTTACGAGTAATTCTCCATATTGAGAAAGGCATCTCCTAAATTCTCAGGCAATTCTCCCGCATTTCTTGCCAGAGTCCATGTCATTCAGACCTGTAAAGATTCCGTCAAAAGGAACTAAGCTGAACGCTTTGGAGAAAGGGACAACGTTGTTAGAATCCATTGACAGTGGGCTAAGATCAAAGAGTTACCCTTACTTGTGCACTGTACTATCTGCAACATCTTGTTTATTTTGAAGGCAAAATATTGCAGATGCTGCTAATCTGAAAATAGTAGAGGAACACAGCAGCATCTGTGGAGAGAGAAAGAATCAACATTCCAAGTCTGGTATGACTCTTCTGAAGAAGAAAAGTCTCACCACACTTGAAATGTTAACTGTTCATCTCTCCAGAGATGCTGTCAAACCTGATGAGTCTCTCTGGCATTTTGTGTATTTGTTTCATCTTACCTATTATTTTGTGAAGGAGGTGTTGCCATCTGAAGCATTGGCCAGTGGATTATTCCAGCTAAAGAAAGGTGTGAGGCCACCTATGCTGCCTTTGTAATCCTGTGTGATTTCTCTGTGATTTTTATACTGAACCTCATCTCTTTCTTTCTGCTTAAAGTCAATGACACTCTAACGGTGACCTCAACAGACCAGTCTGCAAGGTAAATCTTTTTAAGGGTATATTTTAACTTTTTTTAATGCAATCCATAAAGGAATTTTGAAGGCAGGAATAAATTTATTTCTAAATCCTAAAAAACTTAAGTAACCTCTTTCAAAATGATATATAGTTCTAAATTCTAAGCTCATCCCTTCAAACTGATGTATGTTTCTACTGTCTTTGAATAAAAGACCATCTAATAATTTTTCTTATCCTAAGCTGTACTATATTACCAATAGATGACAGGCAAAATGTGAGGATAGAATGAACAAAGATGTTTGCATTTATTGGCCCAGGTAGAAATCTTGCCAGTATGGGCAGAATCTTATTGACTTGGCCTTTGCTGGAACTGTGGGGTTAGTGTTCAGGCAGGAACCTAATTTTTTAATGGGTACGTTTAGCTAAGATTCTTTGCTGCAGCAACAGCTTCAGTAATTCTCCTCCTGGTTCACTGACCAACTAGGGAGGGTGCAGTTATATGTGCATTCTGTCAAAGGTAGCAATTGCAATTAAAGTGGCTGCCATATGTTAACGGCATTTGTCCTTTTGAGGCTGCAGCAGACTCATAAATAGAAAGGGGGGCCTTTGTCTCACAGAAGCCTTTCTCTCATATTTCATCTTGCTCGGAGGATTTATGTTCTGACAGGTTGTGAAAAATAGAACTTTTCAAAATCTTGTTGAAATACCAGAAGTAGTTCATTTAAAAAAAGTTAAAATATCACTGAACATTGGTGACTCATTTTTAGAAAACTTTCCTTGAAATCACATGACTGATGATAACTGCTCACTCTGTTGTAGCACCCTGTGAGGGCTGTTTGAAGAGTGACTGGTTGGAGAGTACTTGGGTGTGTGGAATTAGTTGGAGGCCAAGAAACTTGTGAGGAAAGGCTGCTCAGTTGATCTGACCTGCTTCTGAAAAGATAACCCTATTATTGAGTTCACATGAAACCCATTTTTCTTCTGAAAGAGTGATGGCAGGAATGTCCTCAATATTATGAAGGACACAAGCTGTCCAGAGGAAACTGAGGCTTGTGACTTGACAACAGTTGACATTATATCAGAGTAACTGAATATGCAGCATCCTATGGCCTTCAAAAATAATCAATAGGTCAAAGTGATTTCTTCAATCAGAAAATCAATTTCAGTAAAGTAATCAGTATCTTGTTTTCTTTTTCTGAAGATGAGCAGGTGAGGTGGATTGGCCATGCTAAAATGCCCATAGTGTTCAGGGATGTGTAAGTTCGGTGAATTAACCCCAGGAAATGTACGGTTGCAGGGAGAGGGTAGGGGGATGGGACTGTGTGGGATGCTCTTCAGAGAGTCTGTGTGGACTTGTTGGGCTGAATGGCCAGTTGCCACACTGCAGGGGACTCTATCGGATTTTATGGAGAGAGATATTGAGTGAATGAATGAGGACGCTGGCATGCGCGGGCGTGTGTATGTGTGCGCGTGTGTGTGTGTGTGCGTGTGTGTGTGCGTGTGTGTGTGTGTGTGTGTGCGTGTGTGTGTGTCTGTGAGTGTGTGTGTGTCTGTGTGTGAGTGTGAGTGTGTGTGTGAGTGAGTGTGTGTGAGTGTGTGTGTGTGTGAGTGTGTGTGTGTGTTTGTGAGTGTGTCTGTGTATGTGTGTGAGTGTGTGTGTGTTTGTGAGTATGTCTGTGGGTGTGTGAGTGTGTGAGTGTGCCTGTGTGTGTTTGTATGAGTGTGTCTGAGTGTGTGAGGGTGTGTGTGTGAGTGTGTCTGTGTGTGTGTGTGTGTCTGTGTGTGAGAGTGTGTGTGTGTGTGAGTATTTGTGTGTCTGTGAGTGTGTGTGTGTTTGAGTGCGTGTGTGTCTGTGTGTGTGTGATCGAGTGTGTCTGTGTGTGTGTGAGTGTGTCTGTATGAGTGTGTGTGTGTGTGTGTGTGAGTGTGTGTGTGACTGTGTGAGTGTATGTGTGTGTGTGTAAAGTTTGTGACTGAGTCTGCGTGTGTGTGTGAGAGAGAGTGTGTGTGTGTGTTTGTGAGTGTGTCTGTGTGAGTGTGTGTGTGTCTGTGAGTGTGTGTGTGTTTGTGAGTGTGC